>NW_027203826.1:21031478-21583978 GCF_024711535.1 Dipodomys merriami
CCTTCATACAATTATCACGTTTCTGCCTTTTTCTTACTTAAAATTTCTCAAGCTAAATTCGATTGCACCATTCTCTAAGGAAATACTCAGTAAAGAATTTGAGGTGATGATCAAGAAATATTATATTTATGAACTGTTAAAGTGGCAACTTCTTTGTACACCTGCTTAACAGTTTGAATAGGAGTAATCTCAAAAGAAAATCTAAACTTTGAAAGCAGGGAACAACTTTGAACTTTCATCTAACTTTATTATTATTTTACCTGTTTGCTCTTTGTGCAAGAAAACCTGGTGGTACAGAGCCTCATTATCAGTTCAAATGTTTTGGGGATTTAATCTTCCAGCATAGACTGGCATCTAAAGAGATTCCCACAATGCAAACAAAATATATTGCATTCATCAAAGCATACTTGATTTTCTTCCATCTTGTCCAAACCGCCAATATAATTTTTTAATCAGTTTTTTGCAATCAACAACCTCAAAAGACACTATTTTACGCAGTTAAGGGTGGTTCTCTCACCAGGTTTTCTGTGGCTCAACTGTTGTTTTTATTTTTAATTTTTTTTATTAAAAATTTTTTTTTTGGTACTGGGGCTTGAACTCAGGGCCTGGGTGTTGTTCCTCAGCCTTTTTTGCTCTACCACTCGAGCCACGGCTCCACTTCCAGCTTTTTGGTGGTTCACTGAAGGTAAGAGTCTCATGGATTTTCCTCTCCATGCTAGCTAGCTTCAAACCTCGATCTCAGATCTCAGCCTCCTGGGTAGCTAGGATTATATGCGTGAGCCACTGGTGCCTAGTCAACTGAAGAATTTTTGAAGAGTGAATTAAACACTGCTAGTGCTGAAAGTAAGCCACAAACAAGAACACATCTACTCCCTCAATACAAACTATTACTTCAGAATTAGTGATCTTTTTTTTTTCTATTAAGTGATTCTGACCATATAAGGATGAGGTAAGAAATTATAAGATAACTGTTAAAGGTCAAGAAAATACTCAAATGCTAAAATGCCTAGGCATGAAGCCTTTAGTTCTAACAAAAGCTCTTATTTTAGAACTCTATCTAGCATAAATTGGTCTTTAAAAACTATTTTAAAATGTTGTGGGGGATGTTATGGGGAGGTTGGTGAAATGTAACAAAGACCCCCTGAGAGAGAGCAGAGCTTAAAGAGTTGGAATATACGCCTGGGACTTGGTAAAGGTGTCTGCCTTGGTAAAGAGGTGTCTGCCTGGGCTTTACACAAAAGAAGGTACTATTCATGTTCTCCTGTTTCCTTATAAATATTTGGTTATGTAGAAATACTCACTCCATATATATGGCTCCTTCAGGTCTTCCCCCCTCCCCTTCTTTTCCTTTATAAAAAAATGTAATTTAAAACAAATATTGACTTAATGTGAGAAACACTGTTGCTTTCTCATTATAAAACTGCTCAGATCTTGCTAAAAGAGATTCAAGACCCTTTTAACAGTGTGTCTGTATACCAGGCAACATAGAAAGCATGAACATTTCTTATTTGTGCAATAATATGTACATATGTGTAAATGTATGTATATATTTGTACATATGTGTGTTTAACAGGTAACTTTCCATACACAAGGTTGCATGCCAGATGACATTTCACATCTCTGGAAAGAAAAGGGACCGCCTTTCTCATGACTTGTTTGTTCCTTAAAAGCCATGGATAACAAATGTTTAAACTAGGTCAATATTGCCAAACCTAAGAGTGTGAGAATAGCAATTGGAATGTGACAGCCTGATGCTTCAGTTTTGGATTTTCTTTCCAACTCTTACTAAAGAGGAAGAGGAAGAAGCAGAAATTCAAAAGTTAAAGACAGTGACAAAATTACCCTGCCCATACATTTGCTAGTAAAAACGGATATAATTTTTATCCCAAACAATATCATACTTTCAAAAAATTTAGTAGGAAATATTCAGAGATTCCTGCTATGTTGTGGTTAGCCCTTTTCTGTGTGGAAGAAAGGGTGTTGATTTCAGATGGCTTATGAACAGCGTATCTGAATAACTTCTCCAGGGGAGAAGAAACCCTGTTGGTGCAGAAGACTCCCACCAGGGGGAGGAAAGGGCAGTGGACACACGAAGGTGAAGATGGTTTGTAGACACATAAATGTTTATACTGTATCAACTTGAAAGAGGAAAAAGAATACCCTTTATTACAATAGGAGTAAAAATAAAAAAGCTCATATCTAAAACAGAAAATTCCCATCTGCTGTAGACAGAGGAAATAAACATATTGACAGGAGTTCAATAGAGATCACTCCCAAAGTCCAGTTTTATCTGTGTCCTATAAAACAGTAAATCTCCAAGTCAGATTAGCTGTCTGATCAGAATCAGTCTAGACTGATCAGTGGATAAATTATTGTTGTTAAGTGGACCTCGGTTTGCATGGTTTCCTAAGGGACAAGGGGACTAGAGAGGGCTTTTAAACTGGTGGATGAATCCCTGAAACAACTCATGTCCTATTGCACTCTATGTGCTTCTATCACATAGATACTTGTCTCTACCTACTGAACCAATAGGTTCACTTCTCACTCACACATAGTTCCTACATTTCCTCCACTAACAACTGCAGTGCTTTCAACAAGAGGAAAACAATAATAAAAATAGTAATAATTAAAAAGGTAATCTACATTATTAACTTCCTTTTGGTATATTACAGTGGTATTTTCTGTACATGGCCCAGAACTAAGTTCCCTATGTACATAGAGACGCGGGGGAAAGCATCGACCTTGGAAGTCTTCGCTTTATGCCCTGAAAGACAGGTTCCTTTCTTCATTTAAGAGTTTCTCACTACATTGCCATTTTGAAGTAGCAACATTCTGTAAACCTGGAGGGACTGGGTGAAGGGATGGGACTAGGAGCGTGGGTCAGTTTCCTTCTGTCTCCTTCCACAGTCTGTATTCAAGCCTGTCAGCAGCTGCTGTTTTTGAATTCACCATTCTCCGTGATGGAAAGCTTGGTGGGGTTGGTGGGGGAGATACCATTGCGGACCTGCATGCTGTACCGCTCCTTCACTTGGGTCAGCGCACTCATCAGTCTCGTGTTGGCGGAATCCAGGGACACGATCCGCTTTTCCTACAAACACACCAATTATGGCGTTATTCAGGCTGTTCACAGGAAATGACATCCTTTCTTTATTGAATGACTAACCCAATATTTTCTCTCACACACTAGTATGCATGGTGCTTCCCAAACAAATGGAACGTCTCTGCCTCTTTCTGCACACTGGTTAGGTTAGGTTCAGCTTTCTCTCTTCCCTTTTATTTTTTCTCTTGTTTCCTTTTGGCACAGTAGGAATTGTTATCAATAATCTCTTGGGATATTAGGCTATCTTGTAAAAGAAAATGACACCAGTGTCATTTCAGACTTTACAACAGAGGTGTCATGCTGCCTATTATATGAAGTGCTCTCCCCGCCCCCTCTGTATTAAAAGCATGGAACTTAGGTGGCAAAGAAAGAAGCACCAGAGGTTTCATTTCACAGAAGAGAGTGCATGTGATCTATGGATTCTTATCCTCAAAGGAGGGCATAACAGTCACATTGTGCTCAACATTAAAAACAATACATGGTGGCCGTTTAAAATCACCAACCAGGTGAGGATGCAAGAGCAAGAGGAGATAAGAGCAGCCAGAAGCTCAGACCAAGGAGTTATTTGAATATGGGAGGGAGGTGTGGCCAAAAGGGATGCTATAAACATAACACATGAGAACAAACAGAACACAGGCTCCTAGACCCATTCCAGCTCAGAGTTACTCCAGGAAAGCTGTCTGATAAGGAAAATATTTTCATTTTGACATTTGAGTCTTTGAAAAAAATGCTTTAGAATGCTTTTGGAACTAGGGGTTGTTGTGTGTGCACATACACACAGACACACATGTGTGCATGTGCATGTGCATTCCTTCCTTTTTCCCAGTGGAAAAAGGGCAAAAAAACAAAGTGATTTAAAGGAAAGACCAAAATTATTACCAGTTCCACAGAGCCTAGGAGAAATCTTTATCTTGGCTTTAGCAGCTAGGTAAATTATTTCAGAAATTTTCCAACATGAAGTCCTGTGTGTGTGTGGGTGGGGGGTATGCATGTTGGTAATCAGGGCCTAGAGTTTTCCTTAGCAGTTTTGCTCAAGAATGGAGCTCTACCACGCAAGCCACAGCTCTCCTTCTGGCTTTTGTGTGGTTAATTGGAATTAAGAGACTCACAGACTTTCTTGCCCAAGCTGCCTTGGAAATGTGATCCTCAGATCTCGGCCTCCTGAGTAGCTAAGACAATAGGCATGAGCTACCAGTGCACAGCCCATGAAGCCAACATTTAACAGAAAATAAGTTTGCATAGAGAAAAACATTCTTCACCTATGTTCATGAAACTGAAAATACCCTATGATAAATAACCCTAAAGTAAAAAAGAAGCTTTTCTACCTGTAAGTTTCCTTCCAGGCAAAAACATAAGGTTAGTTGTGGGAAAGGCAGAGAGGGGGTGGGAGGGATAGGGGTTGATGCTGCTCCTTGCTGTTAAAGCAGAAGCTACACAAGGCAATGAATATAGCTCTGCTCCAGAGGCATGTTGTCAGGACTGAGCAGAGTGATGACCACTACCCTAGAGAAATATCAGGGTAAACCATAGCATCAAGTAATGTTTCCCTTTGACTTCACTGGGTTGGGAGGGTATCTATATTGAAGCAGGGCTGGTGGCTACAGTTTCAAAAGTACGAAAAAAGCTGGCCACCGGTGGCTCATGACTGTAATCCTAGCTACTTAGGAGGCTGAGATCTGAGGGTTGTGGTTCGAAAGCCAGCCTGGGCAGGAAAGTCTGTGAGGAAACTGGAAGTGGTGCTGTGGCTCAAGTGGTAGAATGGTCACCTTGAGCTGAAGAGCTGAGGGACAGGCTCAGAGTTCTAGTCCCATGACTGACAAAAACAAAACAAAACAAAAAAAAAACAACAAGCAAAAACCATCTCCCATTTCCTATTATTCCTTTTAAAAAAAAGTCCTTTCCCTCGAAAATTCATGTGGTAAAATACAAAAAACCAGCCTCATTAACTAACCTCTATTTTTTTTTTTTTGAACTTGGGTTTTAATTCAGAGCCTTGCCTGTACTAGGCAGGGCATTCTACCACTTGAACCATGCCTCCAGTCCTTTTAAGGTATTTCATTATTACTATTGCATCTATTTTTTGTGTCAGTACTAAGGCTTGAACTCAGGGCCCTGTGATATCATTTGGCTTTTTTGCTCATGACTGTCATACTACAACTTGAAAACAAGTATAGATTTTTTTTTTTTTTTTGGTGGTAGTACTGGGATTTGAACTTAGGGTCTTGCTTGTGCTAGGCTGGTACTCTACTTCTGAGCCACACTTCTACATGTATGTATATATGTAGAAGTTATCATTGGTTATTATTAGAATAGGGTCTTGATTCACATACGTTGCAACCACCTACTTTAGGCTTTTTGTTGTGACTGGGAAGACTGATGCCTGCCACTATGTTCAGCTTCCCTCAACAGACAAGGAGACTCAGACTTTTTGGCTTGGGCTGGCCTGGAAATGCAATACTCCTGATCTTATCTTACCAAATAGCTAGGATTATAGGTGTGAACCACTCACCCAGATAGATCTTTTAAATGCTAATAGGTGGATGGCAGGGGAAAAACAAAGGAGGGGGTAGCAATGTCTGATAGGAAATCTACTCATTACTAATGTAACTGTAACCCCTCTGTACAGTATCTTTATAATAAAAAATTATAAAAAAAAGCCAATAGGTTACAAAAAAAATAAGAGGTAGGTGGTTATCAGAAAATAAGTAGGTGTCAAATATTATGCTTTTCTTCATAGTTAGGAATGACTTCTAAACAGAGTAACTAGTAATCTTTAAATTTAAATTATATATATTTGGTTTTGAACATTTTTTGTACAATAAGTGAAAAATTATACTAGTAAAACTGGTAACTTCTTGAAATGATTAACAAGAAAAGATACTTCAATATTTATGTAAGTTGTAAGAACCAAGATTTAAGGAAATTAGGATTTTCCAGGATTTAATCCCCCTCAAATCAAGCATCCATAAAAAAAAATCTAATTTAATCTTCCAGGTAGAGAAACTCCCTTTGTAGTTTGCTCTATTATCAACTTCTTAAATCAAAAGGCACCGATTACTATTATTTTTTCAAAGTTACTCTGAACGTTGTTTGACTGGCAAAAGTTGCTCTCTGACATTTTTTGATTCTGTGTGGTCTGACGACAAGCAATCTAATTCATGCCTGACAGGAAGGATTTCAGTAAGGGGAGTGGCAGGAGCTGGAATGTGTAGGAGGCAAGTGTACTAGGCCAGGGCTGGGAACTGCTCAGCTAGAGAACGGACAGGGTTTACTTGCCTGTTTGAATAATTTCATTTCCATTTATGACCTGTAATTTAACACAGTGGAGATATCACTTGCGATAATAACTAGGCAGCTCTTTGCTTCTGATAGGAGGAAACCCTTTTCTGTCCTCCATTTGAGTTACATGGAGAGATCCTGGGAGTCACTGTCTCTCTTATGCCTGGAGGTAAAAGATGGCTCATTCCCTGATCTTGTATTTGAAAAACTGCCCTCCAGTACCATCATTAGGGTTCCTATATAGGCACTACAAGGTCCAGGACTGGTGGTTCTGCCACTCAACCCTGGAGTGCATACCTATTTGCAGTTCTAGCTTAGGCTGATGTAGTCTGTGCCTGGCAGCACAAACATACTCCAGATGGGTGGGAGCCTTTTTTCTGGGAGCACAGGGCTGCTAAGAGATGAAAACCATTCACAGGCACCCAGTGTTACTATTTTGAAAAGTCACAGTACTAGATTTAACTCTAACACACAGAAAGCAACTGTATTCATTTCAGATTTCTTTTCTGTCATGGGTACCAAGGCATATAGGATAATCATTTATCTATGGTAGACCAAGATGGCCTTGTCTCTGTTATCCTTCACTCACTCAATCATCCTGGGGACACCTAGAAAGGTTTCGTGTGTGTGTGTGTGTGTGTGTGTGTGTGTGTGTGTGTGTGTGTGTGTTTAAAGAACCAAGTACAAGAATCTATAGAGTTCAAAATGCTTTGGGAACTGTGCTGATGCAAGAGCTTCCAAGTCTAGTGATCTTGCATGAATACCAGACCCATGTATCATTTTCCTCATGGCTATATTCTCAGCCTGATTCCCAATTCTGTTGAAAAATTAACTCCATCCAACATTGATCCTTTAAGTCAACTAGACTGTTACATGCATGCTTAAGAATACTGGGGACTCCAACAAATATTGACTACTGACTGATGTGTAGGGAAAGAAGGAAACCGTTTGTCAGGTCCTTGCTCTATCTTTTATTTCACAACTTAAGGGTGAGAAATGCAAACGAGGTAGTTGTGTTCAGAGACATGATACATCCAGTGGTTAGGTAAGCCACTGTTGTAACTATACTTGCCTTCTGCTATTTTTTTCACTTTAGGAAATAAAACACTATTTTGAATTGGTAAAGGAAGAGGTGTGAAAAGCATCTACTGCCTCCTGGGCAGCCATCACCTCACTGGTGACACCGGTGTAAGCGCTCATAAACAGAGGTCCAGGTTCTGATTTCATCACCCTTTCCTTACCAAGTTTTATCTGAGGAGGGTCTCTAAGCACAGCATCAACAAAGAAGGGTGGCCAAGCACATTCCAAGCAGCAATGCCAAACCCTGACCGAAAAGAATAACAAGGAAAGGTATCTTCTATAGCATTCTTTCCCCTGAAATTCCTCTTCTGTCTGGGGTTACAAGTTGATGGCAGTGAACGTGACTGACAAGACCATGATCAGTACAGCCAGGCAATGGTCAAGTGAAGGTCACAAGCCAGACACATGCAGTGCACGTCTCAGTTATCTCCTTAGAGACTGTCCTCCTTTCCATACGGAAAGAAGTAAGCTCTATCATGCACTTGTCAAACAACTGTACTAAATATGCTAATACTTTGCTAGGTTAACAGAATTGTCAGTAAAAGAAAGAAAAAAAAAAGAAACCATGTAGAAGCTCATTTGTAAAAAAGATAATATAAAAACCTTGCAGTCTCAGTTTCTAGTGCCTGTCTTGCCATTTGCAAAGATGGAAACTCAGAAAGTAACCATTATGATGATTTTACTAGATCTAGTGCTTGCTTACCTGTGCATCAATGATTTTCTGTTTTGCATCAATAACTGCTTGCATTTCTGCATGATCCTTCTTCAATTCCTCTTCCACAGCCATTAGCCTGGAGTATGGTAGGAATATATCAACATTTTCAAAGACAGGGTTAGGATATGTGGAGAACAAGAAACTTAAACCTCATAATTCAAGATTTCTACTCTTTCCCAGTGAACTATCTTTCCTTTATCCCACCTTGGAGAAAAACATTGAAGGTTGATTTCTATAACTGTTACTGGGTTCCATGAATTTAATGTTCTTTGGAGCAGTATTCCGATGATCATTTCCTCCCTCCCTATCAGATCCTTCTCTCAGTAAACTTATGTCATCTCTAAATATTAAACCAACCACCAAAACCCCCCAAACCATCCTCCCCATCCTCTCCTCAATGTCAAGTTATATGGTATCCACTGTCCTATCTCTTTCAGTATTATGGACAACTGCCTCTACTAAAATAACACACTATTTCTATCTTCTGTTACATGAGTATAAACTTTGGGGCCGGGTTGCAAGGGCTCCAATCTTAATGCACTACTATGTGATGATGGATAAAAGAATTGATGAGTCTATTTCATTTTGTTTTTTTTTTTTGTCTGTAAAATAAGAATGATAATGATGCCTGTCTCAAAGGTTGAGATCAAGTGCTTAGAAAAGTGCTTGGCCCACAGTGAATGCTATATAAATAGTAAACCTGACATCACCCTTATTCTCCCTTGTTTGGAATCATTCTCTATTGTTCCTAAATATATCTGGTGAGATTCCTTTCAGTGTTTTTGGACTTGTTTTGAAAAAACTGAGCCTTGGATAGTTCTCTTTCTAAAACTTCAAAGGAGAGCTTCTAGAGCTTCTTCCTTTTTTCTAATTGTTCTGGGTAAAGAAAAATAGGAAGTATACTAGGTCTCATTTTTAGGATGCTTGAAGAGAGGGTCTTCACACCTGTAGTGAATCTACAGAGTATGTATGAGTGAAGATGGATGTTGTGCCCATTCTGGTCAGAATGTTTGATCATCTTCCCATGATAAGGAGAGGGAGACCCCTGCTACAAGGTGGTCCGCTAACCTGCTGATAATGCTTTTCATCTGGCTGTCCTTCTCTTCCTGTTGCCTGCGCAGCCTCTCTTCACTGTCCTCTAGCCTGGCCTTGTATTCCAGTAGCAGCTTCTGCATCTGCTGTTCTTGTACAAGCAACCGGCGCTCATATTCCTCCAGCCGTCGACTGGATACCCTCAGGCGTTCCTTCAGTTTACTAATTTCTTGTTCATACTACAACAAAGGAAAAGAAGCACAAATGACAGGAAGAATTACATTCATTTTAAAATTGGAGATTTACTTGACAAAAAGCAATGCAGCTGGATGCAGTCTGAGCCACCAATTCTGTGCTGTTGCTTGTGTTATTTAAAATTATCAACTGGCATAAATGTTAATGAAGCTTTGGCCTCCTTCTAAAGTCACATTTTAAAATCTTAACTTGGCATTCCAATTCTACAGATTTATATACTTCTCTCTACATTAAATTATCAGTTGCTGCAAGCCACATCCAATCTGTGATAGTGTCAGATTGTGTCATGGAAGAAAAAAAAATGAAAAAAGATCAAGCACTTAGAAGTCTGATAAATGATTTGAGTGAAAAGCCAGCTGTCTATGAGAAGAAATTTATGCATGATCACCTGTACTGTGGGATTCCTGACATATCTTGGCTCATCAGACTGCCATTTTTTCCTTCTACTAGAATAAGTCCTTCCGAGAATAAGCAACATTTCTGTATTGCCAAGCCACTAAATCAGTAATCGAATCTCATGGCAAAGTAGGCTATTACTGTTCTCTAACTACAACGAGTAACATATTCAGGCTACAAGCATTAAGCAAAGGTCTATATTTTTTTTAGTGCTGATTAATGCTACTTCTAGGTTAATTTGCAGGACATAGCTCATCTGCTCAATATTCTATACTTGCTATACTATATGTGTGTATTCTCACTGAGAAGCCTTATAAAAACTCAGTAATTCAATTGGTCAGTAATTTAATTGGTTGTGTGGCCTTTTTACTGAGGTTACTGTGGATGGGCTGTTACAATGGCATGTAAAATTTTCTAGGTAAGGTGAGAAGCATAAGTTACATTCATTAGTTGATAATAATAATTCTGTATGGCACTTTGTAAAATACAATATTATCTCATTCAATTGATGATCAAACTACTAGCTATTGTTTACCAATATCATAGTTATAAATTATACTTGTTAACCTAGAAAATGAAAGATGAGTTTTTATGGCAGTTCTGAAGCACTAGAGTAAAAAGTTTAGGATTATATTAATAAGAAGTTAATTGTCTTGTTCTCAATTAAATGTACCAATGCTATATGTGACATCAAGGTAATTGATAAACCTTGTTTTCCATGTCCAGCTAGCTTGCTTCCTTCCTTCCTTTTTTCCCTTCCTCCTCTCCTTTCCTCTCTTCTCCTCTCCTCTCCTCTCTTCTCTCTTTCCCCTTCCTCCCCTCTTCCTTCCTTCCCTTTCTTTCCCCTCCTCCCTTCTTTTCTTTTAGTTAAAAGGCATTTATTTATCTTCTCACAGTTGTGGGTCTTAGAAGACTGATGCCAGGGCTCTTGGTCAGCTTTCTCCAAGCTTCACTTCTTACTTGTCCTCACATGGCAGCAAGAGTGAGCAATAGAGGGACATTTCTGGCATCTCCTTTTCTAAGAACATCAACCCCATTATGTATGACCATATGACCGCATGTAAACCTAGTTGCCTACCAAAGGCTCTACCTACAAAGAATCACAACCAGGGAAACTCTTACACATTTTCACTAAAATCAGGGAAATATTGCTCCATAATTTTAATTAAGAGGTGAATAACATGTAATATAATTTCTGAAGGACGAATATTTAATGTTTTATTCAAAGTAATTAAATTTGGGGGAAACCTACTGGAAGAAATGACACTGATCAAGATGCATTGTACTCATAAAGTGTCAATTTCTCTTTTTTCTTTTATTTATTATTAAGTAGTTGTACAAAGGGATTACAATTTCACAGGTCATGTTATGAGTACAATGCTTCTTGTCAATGTCACCTCTTCCCTCCTTCTCCCCTATTTCCCCCTGTCATTCCTACTCTCAAATTATGTAGTTTATTTTTTACATAATGTATGTGGGCTACAATGTTTGCATTCATTCAGGCTTTATTACTCCATTGATGGTCTCCCCTTCGTTACCCTCCCCCCCACAAACATATTTCCATTTCCTGGAATTCATTTTTATAAACAGTACATTAGTTGTTTAAGGGAGTTACACCTTTGGATTCCATCTTTAGTCAGTTTGTTTGTGTATATAATATGCTTGGGTATTACGTATATATACAGGCATATGTATATATACAAATTTTATCATGTTTGTAAATACAAACATTTTATCATTTTATTTTGTTTGTATTTTAGAACTAGAGTCTTCATGTGAGAGAAAATATGTGCCATTTATGTCTTTGAGCTTGGATTAAAAATAAACAAACTAGAAACAAAACAATACCCTCAACTCAGGAACCTAACGTTGAAGGATTGAGAGCTCGGGCCAAGACCAAGTTACATAAAGAGCCTAGTCTCAAAAACCAAAACAAAAACTGGCACAGTGGTTCATAACTGTAAATCCTTGGGAGACACAGGTAGGAACAGCATAGTCACAATTGGTTGGGGCAAAAACACAAGACTCTAACTAAAAAACTAAAAGCAAGGACAGGGACATAGCTTAAGTATCAGAGTGCTTGCCTAGTGAGTAAAGGCACTGAGTTCAAGCTCCAGGACCAAAACCCAAATCTAAATAAAACAAAAACAAAAAACCCTCTTGAAGAATTATCTATAGAGATATGCGTTTTTTACTTATAAAAGGCAAACAGCTGGGTGCTGGAGGCTGTGATCTAAGGGTCACAGTTGAAATTCAGCTTAGGCAGGAAAGTCCATGAGACTCATATCCAATAAACTACCAAAGAGATGGGGAGCTGTGGCTCAAGTGGTAGAATTCTAGCCTGGGTTGAAAAAAAAAAAAAGCTTAGGGACAGTGCCCAGACCCTGAGTTCAAGCCCAGGCTGGGCCAGCTGTGGCCCCTGCCCCCCTACCAAGGTCAAACAAGAAACAAACCAAAACAGCAAAAACCAAACAATAAAACCACCAAAATCCTAAGCAAACTGTTATCAAGACATACAAATATGTTATCCTAAGGAAATTTTGACCTGGTTGATTATAAATAATTGATATATAGAAATATTAAGTATTTACCTATAAACAAATGATTTATATAAGTACCAATTATTTACTTGAAATGACTAGACATGAATGAAATCAAGATTTAAGCCAATATGTATAAAGTTATGCTATACTCCCCCTGTAGTATGATGGGCATTTTCCATATATGATCATATAGAAATACTACTGACTCATTAGACATAGACATGACAGGCAGCATAAAAAGTACAGTAGAGGTAGAAATGAGGCAGGGCAGATTGTATTCTTGGCTTGATACCCTTTTAGTGGTTTATCAGTTGCGAGGGCAGTGCGTTAATAAAAAGACTAAATTCTACCTTCTCAGCATGCTTAGCTTCATCTGGATTTTGCTCAGATTCTTCCACATCCTCTTCATATTGTCCGTTGTTCAGAACCCAGGCTGCTGTCCTTTCTACTGGGGACATTGTGGCAGAGTCCACAGGTGACTGAACCTATGTCAGAAACAATTGTTAGCATTTCCCAAAGCAGGTCACTCATTCATTATGCTTCATAAGCACAGCTATTCTAAGAAGATGTAACTATGATATCTGTTTCCTAAAAATGCTTTCAGTTGTAAGTAATATTTTATCAATGTCAGGCTACATTAATACATACGTATCTAAGAGAACTAGTATTTTCCCTACTAAGGAAAGCTAAGGGCTTAAAAAATTTTAAATTTCTCAGTGTTGTAAATGTTTTTAGGTGCCAACTTATCTATTGAAATAAGATGATGACAGAATGAAAGAAAAAATAGTAACTTGGTGGTTGATTGTACAGATGAGAAAGTGTCCATTGAACCCAGAGATAATCATGAACCAAATGAACAAATTAATGCTAAACAAACCCATAATGTGTGACCACTTAAGTATTAGAATAGCTGATATTTAGTTTTTATAGTAACCATTCAGAGAAAGAGTAGGACAAATGGTTTTTACAGAACACTGACTTCTTAATGAAGACCACTCACAAATCCATGCTTAGCCAAGAAAGTTTCTTGGTGAATACAGAATCAAAATGATGGATCCTGGGTAGTGCAAGGCCTATTAGAATAGCAAGATAAATTGCCCCTTTCTAATATAGATATATATATATATATTATATAGATATAGATATATATTATATATATACAGAATGTCTCTCTCTCTATATATATATACATATATATATACATATACATATATATATATATATATATACACACATACAGAATGCCAAGAGTCCTGGCATGAAGCTGAGAGAGTGAGGGGAAGGGTGACACTGTCCAAAAAAGAAATGTTCCCAAGGGAAGGGGTGATGCTTTCCAAAAAGAAATGTGCTCGTTACATGACATATGTAACTATCACTCCTCTGCACATCACCTTTATAATAACAATGCAAATTTAAAAAAAAGAACAGCAAACAAAGCAACTTAGAGTAATCTAGTCCTTAACTACTGAGTGAGAAGATGCAAAAACAAGGTTTGGTTTATTTCACTGGTTGATTTTGCTAGTTGCCACATCTTCATGAGAACTAATATTATCCAATGAATTATGAGAAGCTGTACAAGGGGAACTGGCATTTCAAGTGTATACCTGTTTTACTGTCTGAATGTTATTCTTAGTCATTTCCTAAAATATCTTGAGTACTCTGCCTGGAACACAGTAGGGAGTCAAAATAAGATAACAAAATTTAACAAAATAAGATAAAATTTAACAAAAAATTCAAAATCTTTACTTCTTTCAACTCATGATAAAGCCTTCAAAAGACTAGAGAGATAAATCACAAGTAGGTACTATGCTAGACTGAAAGAAAACAGAGGCAACTTTTAGTTTTGAAAAAAATCTATATATAAGATGATTTCTTTGTTGCTTTGTATGTCCCTCCCCCACAGTATAACCCCTCCTTTCACTGTATTTGATGTTAGTATAATTTGTGGAGAGGAAGGAAAAAAAACAAATTGCAACAGTGAGATGTACAAGTCGTTATGTCAAAAACAAACTTTATAACTTTGGTGGGGGGGTGGGGAGGATTGGGTGGGGGGGATGGGGTGGGAGGATGGGAAGGGGAAACAAAGGAGGAGGCTACAATGCTTGATTAAGAAATGTACTCATTATCTTGCCCATCTAATTGTAACCCCTCTGTACAGTATTTTTACAATAAAAAATAAAAATTAAAAATAACAAACAACAACAACAAAAGAAATGTACTCATTATCTTGCCCATGTAATTGTAACCCCTCTGTACAGTATTTTCACAATAAAAAAAATCCATATATATGTATGTATTTGTGTGCCAGTACTGGCACCAGAACTTAGGCCTGGGAGCTGTCCCTTAGCTTTTTGCTCAAGGTTGGCACTCTGCCACTTGTGCCACAGCTCTGTTTCTGGTTTTTTTTTTGGTGATTAATTGGAGATAAAGAGTCTCACAAGACTTTCTTTCCCAGGCTAGCTTTAAACCATAGTTCTCAGATATCAGCCTCCTGGATATCCAGGAGGTTGTATATTATTTTCTTTTGGTTTTACATGTGCTAGCCTTATTTCCCAATTAGATTATTATTTCAATAGTTTTGAATGTGATTACTATAGTGCACCAAAAAAATACAACAAAATATTTACTATATCTGGGTTCTTTTTAAAATCCATGACTAAAGTAGAAATTATCATTAAAGACTGCCTCTCTTCTAGTCCTTTCACAGCAGCAAAGCCTTTTCTCCAATGACTATTCCATCTCCTTTAAAAGCTGGATACATAGCAAAAATTATCTCCAAAAAATTATCTCCCATTTCTACTGAAAGAAATTGAGGAAAGAGGATGGTAAGTGGTTTGGATTCCATTTTGCTTAACTACAGCCTTTGGAAGAGAATTTATATCCTTTGGCTTTCAAAAGGATAATTATTATAGAAAACAGAGGATAAAAAAGCAAAGAATTTCTATCAGGATAGTTCCTTTTGAAATAAAGCTGCAAAGGGTTTCCCTGGGAACAGTAATGTAAAAGGACCTGACACAGCATTTTCACTGATAGTACAATTAGTAATATGCTGGGGCAACAGAGCACAGACCAACAGGGCTAATATTTACAAGGTATAAACAAGACTTGTTAGTTTCAGTTACTTCATAGCTTGAAATAGGTTCTAATACATGCATAACACTTCTGGTATCAGAGGCTGATTAAATTAGTCATGAAATGCTACGAGTTCTTGAGGAGTTTTTTCAGAAGAGGGTTCAATAAATCCAAATGTGAAAACTGCACCATCATACTGATGGCCTTATCAAATGCTTGCTTTGTTATTTTTAAGGTTGTATTTTTATTATCTTGAGGTAGTTGTACAAAGGAGTTGCCATTCAAAAAAGCAGTCTATGTAAAATAGATCCCAATACGATAATACTAGGAGACTTTAACACACCACTCTCACCAAAGGACAGGTCTACCAACCAGAGGATTGGCAAAGAAGCTACTGAATTAAGAGAGGCCATACTTCAAGCGGAATTAACTGACATCTACCGAGTATTTCACCCTAAAACAACACAGTACACATTCTTCTCAGCAGCTCACGGAACTTTCTCCAAAATAGACCATATCATAGTTCATGCAAGGAACTTAAGCAAATACAAAGGGATCGACATAATCCCCTGTATCCTATCTGACCACAGTGGAATCAAGCTAGCTCTCAATAACAAAGCATACCGCAGAAATTTCTCCAATACATGGAAATTGAACAGCACACTCCTTAACAATGCCTGGATAACAGAAGAGATCAGAGAAGAAATAAAGCATTTCCTACAACTCAATGAAAATGAAAACACCTCACAAAGAAACTTGTGGGACACAGCAAAAGCAGTCCTGAGGGGCAAATTTATTGCCCTCAGTGCCCACATCAAGAGAATGGAGACAGACCAAGTAAATAATCTCATGTTGCAATTAAAACAGCTAGAAAAACAGGAAAAAATGGGACCTAAAGCTACTAGAAGAAGCCAGATAACCAAATTAAAAGCAGAGATTAACCAATTAGAAAATCAGAAAACCATAACCAAAATAAACCAAACAAAAAGCTGGTTCTTTGAAAAAATAAACAAAATTGATGGCCCATTGGCTAGATTAATTAAAAAAAGAAGAGAGGAAACCTATATTAATAGGATTAGGGATGCCACGGGAAACATCACCACACGTACCCAAGATATCCAAACAATTCTAACAGACTACTTTCAAAAGCTATACTCTCTAAAGGAAGAAAATCGGGCAGAAATGGATGCATTTTTAGAGAAATACAAGTTGCCCAAACTGAGCAAAGAAGAAGTTAACCAATTAAATAAGCCAATATCCTATAATGAGATACAGGAAGCTATCAAAAGTCTTCCAACAAAAAAAAGCCCAGGACCAGATGGATTCACAGCAGAATTCTATAAGACCTTTAAACAAGAACTAATACCCATATTCCTCAAGCTCTTCAGAGAAACAGAGAAGGAAGGAGCTATCCCAAACTCATTCTACGAAGCCAATATCACACTCATCCCCAAACCAGGCAAAGACCCAACCAAAAAGGAGAATTACAGGTCAATCTCCTTGATGAACACAGATGCAAAGATCCTTAACAAGATTCTAGCTAACAGAATCCAGAAACACATAAAAAAAATAATTCACTATGACCAGGTAGGCTTCATCCCAGAGACACAGGGATGGTTTAACATACGTAAGTCAATAAATGTAATCCAACATATCAACAGAGCCAAGGTCAAGAAACACATGATTATCGCTACAGATGCAGAAAAGGCCTTTGACAAAATTCAACATTCATTCATGCTAAAAGCTCTGGAGAAAATAGGAATAGAAGGAACATTTCTAAAAACAATAAAAGCCATTTATGACAGACCAATAGCCAATATTATACTTAATGGGGAAAAGCTACAACCAATTCTCCTAAAATCAGGAACTAGGCAAGGATGCCCACTGTCTCCACTCCTCTTCAATATAGTCCTAGAACCCTTAGCCAGGGCAATAAGGCAAGAAAAAGACATTAAAGGGATCCGCATAGGGAAAGAAGAAGTTAAACTATCCCTTTTTGCAGATGACATGATACTATACCTCCATGATCCCAAAAACTCCATCCCCAAACTCTTAGAAATCATAAATCACTTCGGCAAAATAGCAGGATACAAAATAAACCCACAAAAATCAGTTGCCTTCCTATACACTGATAATGTACAGGAAGAGAGGGAAATAAAGGGAGCAACCCCATTCACAATAACCTCCCGAAAAATAAAATATTTAGGAATTAACCTAACCAAAGACGTAAAAGAACTATTTAATGAGAACTATAAAAAGTTAAAGAAAGAAATTGCAGAAGACACTAGGAAATGGAAAGACCTCCCATGCTCCTGGATAGGCTGACTTAATATAGTAAAGATGGTAATACTTCCAAAACTAATATACAAATTCAACGCAATTCCTATTAAAATCCCAATGACGTACATCTCTGAAATACAGAAAACAGTCCAAAAATTCATATGGAACAACAAAAGACCTAGAATAGCCAAAACAATTCTAGGGGATAAAGACAATATGGGAGGGCTATCCATGCCGAACTTCAAACTCTACTACAGAGCTATAATAACAAAGACAGCATGGTACTGGCACAAAAACAGACCCGAAGACCAATGGAACAGAATAGAAGATCCAGAAATAAATCCACAGGCCTACAGCCAGCTGATATTCGACAAAGGAGCCAAAGACATACAATGGAAGAAACACAGCCTCTTCAACCGCTGGTGCTGGGAAAACTGGGCAGCCACATGCAGAAAACTAAAAGTGGACCCCAGCCTATCACCATGCACCAACATCAACTCAAAATGGATTAAAGACCTTAACATTAAACCTGAATCTCTGAAACTACTGCAGGACAGAGTAGGAGAGACACTTGAACTAATAGGCACAGGAAGGAATTTCCTGAACAGAGTCCCAGGGTCACAACAAATTGGAGAGAGACTCGACAAATGGGACTACCTTAAAATAAAAAGCTTCTGCACAGATAAAGCTATCGCAACCAAGCTAGAAAGACAACCAACTAATTGGGAAAAAATATTTACCAGCAATATATCAGACAAGGGGTTAACATCCTGTATATACAGGGAACTCAAGAAACTAATCCCTCCCAAACCCAACAAACCAATTACTAAATGGGCAAGGGAACTAAAGAGGGACTTCTCAAATGAAGAAATAAAAATGGCAAAGAAACACATGAGGAAATGTTCATCATCCCTGGTGGTGAAGGAAATGCAAATAAAGACAACCCTGAGATACCACCTTACCCCAGTCAGAATGTCCCACATCCACAAATCAGCCAATGACAAATGCTGGAGGGGATGTGGAGAACGAGGAACGCTATTACACTGCTGGTGGGAATGTACACTCATACAACCACTTTGGAAAGCAGTCTGGAGGGTCCTTAGAAAGCTAAAGATTGACCTCCCTTACGACCCAGTCATACCACTTCTAGGCATCTACCCTGAACAACAGGAACCAATATACAAGGACACGTGCACCTCCATGTTTATTGCAGCACTGTTCGCAATAGCTAGGATATGGAAACAACCTAGATGCCCCACCACAGATGAATGGATCCAAAAATTGTGGTATCTATACACAATGGAATACTATGCAGCCATTAGAAATGACAAAATAATGGCATTTGCAGGGAAATGGATGGAGCTAGAAGGAATCATGTTGAGCGAGGTAAGCCAAGAACGAAGAGACAAACAGTACATGGTCTCCCTGATAAGTGGATGATGAATCCAAAATGTTAGGTGATATGACAAAACTAACAGGACTTAAGAAACAAAGAACTCCCACTCATCTGGTTGAACCACTACTAAATATCCCCATGCTGCTGATCACATATATGGTATATAACATATGAGCACCGTTATATATTACAGACTGTGATAGACAATTTGCTCCAGGAAAGTTAGAATGAACTTGTGACTTTAAATGAGCATCATTATTCCACAATACTGTGAATTTCCGGAAATTAAGTAATCACTTAATTACAATCAAAAAAAAAAAAAAAAGAACCTTGGGGAAGGGAGGGAGGGAGGGGATGGTAGAGGGAAAACAATGGAGGGGGTAACAATGTTCAAGAGGAAGTGGAAGTGTACTCATTGCCTCACTCATGTAACTGTAACCCTCTGTATAGTATCTTTACAATAAAAAAAATTAAAAAAAAAAAAAAAAGCAGTCTATGATTACAATGCATCTTGACTAGTGTTACTCCTTTCATGATTCTACCCCATTTCTCCCAACCCATCCTGCTCAATTTTCTTAATTTTGTAGGCCATGCATTGAATTTTATGACTGCATTCTCACCCTCCTTCCTCTCTTCATTTGTCTATCCCTCTCCCTGTTTCATGGTTATTTTGGTGGACTGTTAGTATTTCTAATGAGTTACTCCATTTGAATTCTCTCGTAAATATACTTGTATATACTTGCATACATTTCTAAGGTGTTTACTTTATACATTAATTTTAGCTTCTACATATGAGAGAAAACATGTATTCTTTATCTCTCTGGGCCTGACTTAATATGTTTTGGGTTTTTTTTAGGTCCTTCCATTTCTTTGCAAATGATGCAGTATTATTCTACAAGACCTTTCCAAATCTTAATTTCTAATGTTCAGAAACAACTCATATATTTGCTGGGTGCTGGTGGTTCATGCCTGTAATCCTAGCTTCTCAGGAGGCTGAGATCTGAGGATCATGGTTCAAAGCCAGCCCAGGCAGGAAAGTCCATGAGTCTTTATCTCCAGTAAACCACTAGAAAACCAGAAGTGCTGCTGTGGCTCAAGTGGTAAAGCATGTGCCTAGAGCTGAAAAGCGTAGGGATAGTGCCCAAGCCCAGAGGTTCAAGCCCCATGACAGACAAAAAATAAAAAATAAAAATAAAAAAATACAAAGACCACTCCTTTGTGTTAAGATACAAATGGAATTTCCATGGACAAAGCCACAGATTACAGATGCCTACAGAACAATCTTCATAAAGAAATCTACTTTTGGCCAGAGAACAATAAAATTTCAATTAAAGTATGTAAAGGAGTGGTCTTAAAATGTGCTGATTCTATAGAACTTTAGAGGCTTCATGAAAGAAAACAAACAGAAAGAAAAGGAAGAAAAAGCTCAAATGGGTAAGAAAAAACAGAAACTTGAGCAATCAAACTATACTAATCTACACTTCAACTATTATGATGGTACCAGTTATAAATACAGATAGATATTAAATCTGTGCTAGGAGATCTCACTGTGGCTCTGCCCCACTAAATATCTGTATCTTTGTGTCTATTTATAGACATATTTATTCCCTAACTCATTAATGGTTGTGGCAGAAAATTAATTTTTAAATTGGATTTTGGAGATGGTATGTATTTCTCAGCTCTCATCCATGTAGGAAGCTTCATATTCGTTCATAGAAACATATGTTCTCGGCTTGTGTAATTGGTGTTTTATTTTCCCTTCAAGTGAAAACTCGTTCCAGATGAGCACACAAAAAACTATTTAATTTGTAACATTTATAAACAATCGATCAGAGTCCTGAGCCCTGGTAATTGATGTCTTCATAATACAGGAGAATGGACAGGTACAGTAGGAGGAAAAAAAATAACCTTCCTGTTCTTTTCAGATCAAGTCAATTTCTGAAAAGTAGGAAGGCCTCCACCCTGTTTCATCCCTGCCAACCTAGATGTTCTTCTCTACTTCCTGTCTCATTCTCAGTATCTTCCTTCTGACTTAAGCCCTCAGATAGATATTTGCTTTCATACTGTATTTCATCTCTAAAACTACTTATCTTTCCTTTCTTCTTCCAATAAAATTTTAACTCTGAAAATAGTTGATATTAATCAAAGGTTAGCAAAGAGGTACGTGTAGAAACAAAAATATAATAAAGTGTCAATGACTGATAGCCTACTAACAAAAAAAAATCTCTACACATATATACTTATATGTAAGTATATGTTTATACATAAAAGATACACATAATCCTAGCACTCAGAGGCAAGAGGATCACAAGTTCAAAGCCAGCCCGAGCTGTATAGTAAAACTTATTTCAAAAGATAAAAAAAGTGTATACTATATATGTATTTTCTGATTTTAAGTGAAAATGTCTATTAAATCAGAAGAATTGATGAAAATTGGGGCAGCATAACAAAAATAAAAGTGAAAAATGTAAGACTGAAGGCATAAGCTTATTTCCCAGGAAAGAATGACCTAGGAATGCTCTCAGAATCAGCTTCTTATCCTTTCCCTTTATTCCTAAACATTCTGTATATGTTCCATTTTTTTTATAGCAACTATTAATGTAAGAGCAAAGGATTCTGATCATAGTAGTGTAAAAGCAGAAGCTGTCAAATTAGTAAGTTACTACTTGCAAAAATGCACATATATTAAAGAGAGATATGCGGGAATTTTATTGCAGTATCCTTGTCCATTATTTTTAGTATAAAATGATTTACTATAGAATTCCTTTAATCACAAAACTCCTTAGAGCACTTATAAAGTGTAAATAGGTTTAAAAATTCAAGACAAACTTTTAAAAATTATTTATTTATCTTTCAGTACTAGGGTTTGAACTCAGGACTTTTCCTTTTTTTCCTTTTTTTTTTTTTTTTGCCAGTCCTGGGGCTTGAACTCAGGGCCTGGGCACTGTCTCGGTGCTCAAGGCTAGCACTCTACCATGAGCTACAGAGCCACTTCTGGCCTTTCTGTTTATGTGATACTGAGGAATCAAACCCAAGGCTTCATGCATGCTAGGCAAGCACTCTACCATTGAGCCACATTCTCAGCCAATTAATACAAACTTTTTAGGAAGAGCATTTTTTAAAAAAAATCTCTCTCTCTCTCTCTCTCTCTCTCTCTCTCTCTCTCTCTCTCTCTCTTTCATACTCAGAGCCCTAAAGGTATTAGGTTCATATAAGAAGGTAAAATATGTACTGGTGTAATAACAAATGAAAGACTGATTAAATTCTTGGCAAATATGAAAAAGTCTGAAAATCATAAATTAAGATTGATCTGACACTAGCTGGGCTTGCGCATGTACCCAGCAATAGAAGGGATACACAAACAATCAGGATACTTGTCAATCACATGTGCTTCTACCTTTTTACCTCTTTCTTTCCCTTCCCTATATAGGTGTTGTTTCTTTGTCTAACCATTTTCAGAAAAAGACACAGTGAACTTGTTTCTCCATAGAGAATTGGAGGGTAAAATGGGGAACAGTAATGTGTACATAAAGAAGCAAGGAAGTAGTAGAACTAAGTAGAAGCCAGCCTCTCACACTCATCCCACCTGCTGTGTTTGTTGTCTCTGGATTGCTCTCACTTTGGGAACAGGGCTCTCTCTGGAGGAAGAGGACTGTTGCCGAGACCGACTCCCATTCTGCACAGGTTCAGTAGCCAGGGCTGCAGAAGCCACTGACATGCTCCCGGTGCTACGTAAGGAAGCACTGTGTGGCAGGGATGGAGGGGCTTTGGCTCGAGCACCTAACCCAGCCTGGTCCATTTTTCGGATTTGGGGCTGCCCAGTACTATTTTGTCGTGGCAGAGCAAGAGGTATGTGTCTATCCGGTACAGTGTGCCGCCTGGAGAAGTCTTCACTCTGAGTGCTACGTTTGGTGAAATCTTCCATGCTGCTATTGCTGGGTCCACTGAGTTTGAAGTCTTCACTGTTACTTTGGCTTCTAGAACTGGCAGTGCTTAGATTCTCCAAACTAGAATCTACAGAGGCCTTTGGCATTGTTGGGATTGGGTTACTGAGGTGATAGACAGGGTTCTGGAATGACAAGGGCTGGAGACTTCCTGGCTGGCTCAAGGCTGGATGTAGGGGTCTTCTCACTTGGGGTGCACTCTGAGGTGTGCTCTGGGTTTCCCGCAGTTGTTTGATGCTGGCCACCTGAGTAATGGAAAGCTGGCTTCCTGTCAGGCGCATAGGCACATCAAGCATAACAGATGCATGCTCCACCTGAGCGGCATGAGTGTCCTGGAGGTCCATGAGGGAGATGCTTCGACCATTAGGAAGGCTATTTTCTTTTTCATCCTTTTCCGAGTAAGTCATGCTTTGGGAGGATGCTTGTTGAACTAGCAATAATGTTTTTCCTCGGAAATAGCTATCTGTGTTGTCCTGGCTTGGAGATTTTAGTTTATGCAAATCACTGTGGAAAACAAAAGGACCCTTAATTATTCTTGGAGTAAATTCATTATAGTTAAAACTCTTTACTTTGGGCATATAAACTCTTTTGAAGTTTCACAACTCAAATTTCTTTAGAAACATACATTTTTTTTTGGGGGTCCGGTGGTGGGGCCTGAACTCTGGGCCTGGGCGCTGTCCCTAAGCTCTTCAACTCAAGACTAGCGCTCTACCACTTGCGCCACAACGCCACTTCCGGCTTTTTTCTTTTTGCTTATGTGGTGCTGAGGAATCGAACCCAGGGCCTCATGCATGCAAGGCAAACACTCTATCACTAAGCCACCTTCCCAGCCTAGAAACATAGTTTTTTATCACTATTATTCTTAGAATAAAATCTACCATTTTTAGTTTTCTTCTAAAGATTAGCAAGTAACACTGCAATACCCCCTTATCACTGTTTTAAGTTTTTACTAGAATTCTGATAGTCCCCTACTTGGTTTCAAACTCTCCCAAGATATTCCAACTCATAATGCCTTTCCTAAACCTTTAAGAGGAGAAGTTCTAAGTCGATAACCAAAGGATCTTTGTTAAAGCACAAATCTTCCCAATCCAGAACACAAAATCTAAGCATCAAAATTGTATCTACCTATCTAACTGACACAGCCAGTTATAAAGTGGTTTTAACTGAGGCACTGTTCAGTTTTGAGTGCTATACCATATGAACACATTAATATCATAAAAGCCCTTAATCATTCTTCAACCATGACACAGATTTTTGTATACATTTACTGAATGTAACTCTATCCTCCTAGGAAATAGATTGTATGGATTATGACAATTGGGATTTATTTCATGTGATTTTTTTCAATTGCTCATAACTTTAAGTTTCAAAAATTAAACAGATTTTCCCCAAATCTAAACAATATCTCTTTCTGAGATAATAGTTCAAACCTTCTCTTTCATACCTATCTGTGGGGTCTTCAAAGATTTTCTGCAATCCAGAAGAGAGGCTTCCACTAACATTTGGACTGGAGTTATGCTCAGTGAAGCGTCTCAGTTGCTGCTGTATTGGTGTGGGATTGGTCAGGGATTTGGTAATATCAGCAAGTACACGAGGAAGAGGCCCCAATTTTGCCACGGTTGCCTGTAGGAAGGAATTTTCACCCTAATTGGATAATAGCATTGTGATATCCATGACAGATTGTTTTTGGGACAATGATGGCCATTGATGGAGGGGTGTAGGTTGGAGGGAAGGATAGGTATTTGCATATGGGAGTGGCAGGTTCATAATGCATTGTTATGGAGCAGCAGAACCATGGCGTCGAGATGAATGAAGGAGGCGAACAGGGTGCAGCAGACATTGAGGAAAGAAAGGAAACAGAAATTAGGGTTATGCAAATAAAACTTAAAAGACATGCTCAAAATAACCAAACTATTGCCATTCCAACTAAAATAGGCATGCAAAGCAAGCTAAATCTTTGGGTGGCTAGAAGACTTTAATGGAGCAGGGAAGAGGAGGTACTAAACATTTTCTAACCAAAAGGACCTTCAAGACCAGAGGATTGGCGAGTATGATGAAACTTCCAAAGCAAAAACAGATGATATGAGAAAAGAAATGCATGCCAACATACAGGAAGGTGCTACATTCAGGGTTCCAGAGCACTGTAGGGCACACAGTTAGATGATAATGCCATTTGCTATCCTATTCAGTCTTGGGAACCCTAATTTGTTTACTGTGTCTTTGTAATTTTTTTCAGCGACACAATCAGGTAATCTCTTTCTATAAGTAATACTGATATATTCCTGGTTTTCAAGACCAAACAGAATTAAAAAAATGTTTATACAGCAAAACTTGTTACAAATCTATTTAACAAGATAACTATACGAAGTTATAGTTGTCTGATAAAGAATAATTTGTTAAAATATTTGCTTTATCAATTTCGTATTTTTCTTTAGGTAATTCTTAGCCTCATGAGGTATTATGAGACCCCTCTCAACTATTAGGCAGTTTTAAACGGCTGCCTTTGGGTCTTCATTAGCTTCTCAAATAAAAAAAAAAATCAACAGACTTTTTTTTTTTGATAGTACAAGGGATTTGAACCCAAGGACTTATGTGTGTTAGGAAAGTATGTTGACTTACATAGGCTCTTGTATTCTAGCCAAAGGAGTACAAATGACATCTGAAGAATACCTTTATGTGTTCAACAATACTGATTCCTGATTCAAATGAATTTATTTTTTGCTGGTCCTGGGCCTTGAACTCAGGGCACAGGTGCTACCCCTGAGCCTCTTTGTGCTCAAGGCTAGTGTTCTAGCATTTGAGCCACAGTACCACTTCTGGCTTTTTCTGAGTAGTTAATAATGAGATAAACATTTCATGGACTTTTCTGCCTGGACTGGCTTCAATCCACTATCCTCAGATCTTAGCCTTCTGAGTAGCTAGGATTATAGGAACAAGCCACTAATGCCCAGCTGAAGGGATCTTACTTTTAACATAGTTAAAATAAGAAGTAGATTTTAAAATCTAGTCAGTATTTCTAAGGGTGAGTATCAGGTTCTTGAAAAAACAGGAGTGGTTTATTGTTTTATAAAAAAACAACAGTGAATATACCATCGTTTATGCTCTTTTCATCAAAGTTTTAATATAGGTTTTATTACTCTTCAAGCAACTAGTACAGCTTGATATGAAAAAAATGGGGAAAAATCTTTATAACAGAAAAATCACTTTAGAAAGCTATTCTAACATACTACTAAACTAACACACCTACTAACAACTCTGTGAAATACCAGAGGGGAAAAATAATTGGCATGTTTTTCCATTTGCTTATTAATTTGATATATAAAACTACTTATTTAGAATCTGAAAATAAGATAACCGATTTCTGTATTCTTATTTCATATCTGTAGATAAAGAAAACATTAGAACTTCCAGATTTCATGTGATTCTTAGCACTAATAATTATATCAATCTTTCTGCTTTGCATAGTAATTTTTTCCATATATAAAGTTACTTAAACATGATAAACAATACTTTCTAAATCTGTGATTTTGTTACAAATTACTTGAAAAATAACTTTGATGTTAGTTTTCCAGATAACTTTTCATATACACACATGCTACATAAATCTGTAGAAACATACATTAATTCAGGTAATTATACAAAATGTATTAGTGATGTCATGGCTTTCTAGAATTTCTTGGTTGCTGATAATCTAATTTGCTCAGAAATGATAACCATTTACTTTTCAGATATTTAGGACAAATGGCTGCTTCCAATTATTAGAGAGGGTAAGTTCTTTTACTTGTAGATACCCTCCAGAATTGTTTCAATAAAATTATCTATCTCCCATTTTCTATCATTCTCCCAGTCTACTTTACCTTATCCAGTTGGGAAACTACTTCCCACAGTAAGGAATGCAAAACTGAAAGCTCACGGCCAAGATCAATATAACCGTCAAAGCCTGGAGTGTTTGAGATGGTGTCTGGATTAGAGATCTCCAAAAGGAAGCGCTTCATTCCACTCCATTCATGTTCTAAAAAATCATTCATGAATGCCATGTATTCCTCTTTGTTACCAAACCTGAAGTAAGAGGTGAGAAAATGAGAAGGAAGATATTCCAGGAAAGAGGTATCATTTAAAACTGATTCTATATCCATGAAAAAAATTTTTATACTGAGGTATAATTTTTTAAATTTTGTACAGATAATTATGACTTTTGTATATCCATAAGTTCTAACTGCTAAAACATATTTTTAAAATATTTCTTTGATAAAGATTGTAAAGCTTTAAATAGCTTTCTCTTCTATGTATAGTAAAGCCAAGGATCATGTTTTTCTGGTATTTAAAGCTTTCTCTAAGATAGCCTTTGTTATCTACTAAATGCTCATCAACACAAACTACAATTTTTTTAGCTTCTTCAAAATTTCCCAAATATATTATACAACAGTTTCCCCTTTAACTATGGTGTATATTCCAAAACCTCTAATGGAAATTTGAAATTGTGAGTAGTATAGAACCTTTTTTTTTCTATATATACATACCTATGATAAAGTGTCATTATTTTAAAGGGAGCTCTTTTCTTTGGCACATCTAAATTGTCAGTATAATTGCTCCTATGTTTTGGGACTAAATTAAGGATTACTTGAACATAAGCACTGTGATATCTTGATAGATCTTCATCAAGAACCTATTAAAGGGTCAGTAGCATATATATGGATAAAGGAATGATACCCATTTTGGATGGGACTGAGCTAGATAGTGTGAGATGTCATCATACTACTCAGAATGACATGCAATTTTAAACTAGTGAATTGTTAATTTCTGAAATATTTCACTTAACAGTTCTGGATCACAGTTGAACATAGGTAAGTTGACCTTGAACGCAAACCTTGGATAAAGGTATTGTACTCTTTATTTTCTTTTTCAAGCCTTTGCTCATGCACTTTATTTCTACTAGAGAAGAATTTCTTGGTCTATCTAGATCCTACCATCTCCAGAGCCTAATTTAAATCTATAGAACCTGTTCCAAGATAGACTAAAAATCATTTTTATTACAATTAGCTCAATTTTTGGGTTACATACAAAGTTAAAATAGTGGTTCTTCTAAGAAAACACACTACACAAGTTAACTGTTGGCTTCTTTGAAGTTCCATTTTTTTCTTCCGTATATTGCTAACAGAAAGTACATCTGTGATCAATTCTGCCAGTGGGAAAGAATTCCCACTCATTTTTCAAAATTATTTTCTTTAAAAGTTTAAAATTACAATTAGGAAAGAATCGAAAGCAATATAAAAAGTTGAAAGAAAAAAGTGTGGGTATTCAACTAAACAAACATTATTTGCTATTTGCATTTGAGTGCTATTGGTTTCCTCTTTTCTTTTGAAAAAAAAATGTCTACATGCAAGTTGAAAGAACATGCAATGAACACCCGTATGTCTTTCATTTACATTAACTGTTAACATTCTGCCAACTTTGCTTTCACTCTCTCTATATATACATATCTTTTTTTCTGAATCATTTTAAACTAACTTGCAGACATCACCTTTAAATTCTTTGGCACTTATTTTTCAAATAAGAAGAATCTCTTATATAAATCAAATACATTATTATACTAACACTTTAAAGTATTATTCATAAATTCTTTATTTAGTCCATATTTAAATTTTACCAATTATCCCTTATTTTTTTTTTAACAGGGTCTCTCTGTGTACAGCCCATGCTGGCATAGAACTCACTCTGCAATCCAGATTGGCCTTGAAATGGATCATTTGCCTCAGCTTCTCTATTGCTGGACATACAGAGGTGTGTGTCACCATGTCTGGCTCCCTAAATTAATTTTTATAATTTTTTTCCCTAATTTAAGATCCTAAAAAGTTGCATTTGGCCTCTTTTGGTCATCTATAGCATTCTTCTATCTTTTGTGTTTTCATTCTACATTATCTTTTAGGAAGTGGTTAGGTTAGTTAATGGTAACTGTTTATTTTCCCCAACTCGTCTTTTTTCTTTTTGTTCAATGCTGGAAAGCTAAGCCAGAAGTTTGTACATACTGGGCAAGTGCTCTACTGCTAAGCTACATACCCAGCCCTTTCTCAATACTTTTATACTTACAAATTCTTGTCATATTGTTGGGACACCATCTTGAATCCTGTTTTTAAATGGACATTTAATTTAATTGTATTTTCACCATTTTCCATGTTACTTAGTATTCTTTTAAAATAGTAGTTTGCTTGTTTTTTAATTTAAATTTTAGGTTCTGGGGTTTAAACACAGGGCCTGTGCTTGCTAGGCAGGTGCTTACCACTCAGGTGTGTTACCAGCCCCTTTTCCTTTGTTTTCAAATAGTCTCACATTTACACCTGGGCAGACAGACCTGTACCACAATCCTCCTAGTTATGTTTCCTGCTTAACTGGGATGACAAGCATGTACTACTATGCTTAGCTTCCACTGGTTAAGATAGAATGTTAGTAACTTTTTTACTTAGGATGGCCTACATCTGTAATCCTCTCCATATCTGCCTTCTGAGTTAGATTAAACAATATTAGGTGGCTTCAAATATTATAATGTACTATAGTTACTTAATAGCTGTTTCCAGTATGCTGCTGCTTTTATTAAAAAATGAACATCTGTCTGAGTTTTGGAGCTCCCCAATCACATACAAATTTTAGGCCTCATTTAATTTTTTAAACCATGTGTTTGTAAAGTGGTTTGGGTAGTATCACCTACTTGGCAAAGTTGGCTAGGTTCTGAATGACCTTAGCAATAAGAGTTAGAGTCCGAGATGTGCGGTCATCAGGATATTCCTGCATAAGGTTGAAAAGACTGGGAGACATAATGGCAGGGCAAAGGAAACGGAGAAACAATGAGGCACTAATGAGCCGTTCACTGATGTCTTGCTTGCCTCGGTTCAAGCACTGTTGCTTCCATGATGCAAATACTTCTTTCAATTCACGAGGAAAGACACTGAGGGGGAAAAAACAAAAAAACAAACTAAATCTCTAAATATAAAAATACCAGTGATCCCAGTGTGACTCAGCTGCTTTAGGGCTGAACTATGAGGAGAACTTAGTCAAGATCCAAGGATTAGACTGACTCATGTTTAAGAAGTGCTGGAAAATTCACAGAAGGCCATATGGAGACTTGAATCTGAAAGCTAAAAAACTCTGAATTAGTGTAAATTTAGTTTTGTAAAGTGGGAAAATGGCATGAGGCTCCTGACTAAACCATCTGGTTTAAGATAGCTCACCATAATCTGTCTAAAAGACTGTTCATCAAAAATCTTCCAAAATCTCACCAAGTACCGGAGTTAGAGCAATGATCAAAATTCATGAGCACATCTGTTCAACATTGGCAAATGTTTTAAAAAGAGAGAAAGTACTTTTGAGTATTCGAGGATGCAGATCTAACATTATAGAAGAGATTATTTTGAAAATTAGATCTAACATTATAGAAGAGATTATTTTGATAATCAGTTCAGAAGTATTTCTGCCTACAATGAAAAATTAAACTTTAGACAAAAAATGGACACCAGCTTACCAGTAAGAATTGATGATCTTGCAGAAAGCCAGCTCACAACACATCTTTAGGTTGCTCTGATGGTCTAGCAGTTCACTAGATGAACATTTACTGGGATCCACTTCACAGTTCTCATCTGATTCATACAAAGCTTTGATGAACTCCCCTTTTTTGCAAAGAAAACAAGTAGTATAAGTGTAAAATGTCTTCTTGAACAAAATAAGATTTAATATTTCTGAAATAAAAAGTATAATGGGGAATTCTTGTCCCAAAAATGACAGGGAAAGCACAAGACTGCCTGTGAAGGGTCTCTGATTTGGAACCCAATAGTTTTCCACATTCCCACATGTTTATTTTCCCTATCTTGTAAGCAGAATGATACCAAATACTAACATCATTATAATACTTATAAAAATAATAATATAGCTTTAAATAAAGTAGTATTTTTTAAAACCAGAAACCACAAATTATAATTAGCACCACTTGTAATATGTTATAGAAGGTTCCCTTTTTTTTTTTTTTTTTGTTGCTCGTGGGACTTGAACTGTGGGCTCCAGCGCTGTTCCTGTGCTCTTAAGCTCAAGGCAAGCACTCTACTGATTGAACCATAGTACCACTTCCAGTTTTCCAGTGGTTTATTGGAGACAGGAGTCTCATGGACTTTCCTGCCTGGGCTGGCTTTGAACCATGAATCCTCAGATCTCAGCCTCCTGAGTAGCTAGGATTACAGGCATGAGCTACCGGTGCCCAGCTTAGAAGGTTCGTTTCTAAGTAGGGGAACTCATATTATTTTAGAAAATCAAACAACCCAACCCTGACCAAATAACTTACCTAAGGTTTGGGGGCTTGAATGTGTTCACCTGTTGCAATGGGATGGTCATTTAACCTAGTAAAAACTGTAGCAGATTCTCTTTATATATTCCCTATATGCTTTCCCACAGAAATTTAGCTTAGATGCTTTGGTCATATAGCTTATCTATAAAGGTATGCCAGAAATTCCCTGGAGTTACCACCTTACCTGCTTATCCTCCACTATACACTATATACTTTAATATTTGCAAATGTTCCATGTTTTATACTAATTTGTCCTTATTTGTTTCCATGGCTGCTCATTTTTTTTTATTGTGAAAATACCGTACAGAGGGGTTACAATTACATGGGCCAGGTTATGAGTACATTTCTTATCAAGCATTGTTGCCTCCTTTGTTTCCTTTCCCATCCCATCTCCCCTCTCCACCCCCCTACCCCGACCGCCCTAACCAGACTGCCCTAACCCCCCCTCCCCCCCCCCGCCTTTTTTGACATAACGACTTGTACATCTCATTGTTGTAATGTATCCCTTTTTAAACAGTTTGTTTTTGCCTTTCCCCTCCACAAATTATACCAACATCAAACACAATGAAAGCAGGGGTTATACTGTGGGGGAGGAAAATACAAAGCAACAAAGAAATCATCTTATAAATATGTTAGAAACAATCGCAAGAAAAACACATTTGAATACTTATCTTGGGGTTCATTTCACCTAACATCAACTTATCTGACCTTTTCTGCTTGTCTCAGACATATACTAGTTATTACAAATAAGGGAATGGCTGAATTTAGCTCTTAGCCTCTTGAGTAGTTAGGATTAAAGGTATGAACCATGAACCTGTTCTTAGGTCTTAGGGTTTTTTTTTTGTTGTTGTTGTTGTTGTTTTGTTTTTAAGAGGAGTGGCCTTTGTAAGATCCTGATCATATTACTTGAGGGTTGGACTTGCTATAACAGAGTTCATGAAGCGGAACATTAATTCCTACACAATTAAGTAGAAGTAGCAGTAGCAATATGAAGGACATTTTTTTAAAAAATCAAAGTGTTTAGTACTTAGGTAAGTGAAAGCTTTTAAAAAATAGCTATGACTTGAGAAGTGATAATTTGGAAGAAACATGCCTGGGAAACAAAAAGTGAAGTGGTACAAGGAAGGAAAATGGGGCATAGAAAAAAAAAAGGCTGTGGAGCCAGAAAGAGCGAGAGTGAGAGAGAGAGCGAGAGCGAGAGAGAGAGAGAGAGAGAGAGAGAGAGAGAGAGAGAGAGAGAGAGAGAGAGAGAGAGAGAGAGAGAGAGAGATCTAATGTTATTTTAGTTCAGGCCTTATTTGGGTACTGGCCCTTGAGCTCTTCAGCTCAAGGCTAGCCCTCTACCACTGGAGCCACAGCACCACTTCCTGCTTTTTCTGCTTATGTGGTGCTGAGGAATTGAACCCAGAGCCTCATGCATGCAAGGCAAGCACTCTACCGCTGAGCCACCTTCCCAGCCCCGCGAATAATTTTTTTAAAAAGCATCTAGTATGCTTCCCAGACTTCTATAGAAGTCATTATTATGTACAAAAATAAATTACTTTTGTTTTATCATTGTGCTGGCATTGGGATGTTGCTTAGCTTTTTCACTCATGGCTGGTGCTATCACTTGAGCCAAATCTCCACTTTGCTGATTTATTGGAGATCACAGTCTTTCAGGTTTGTCTGCCCAGGCTGGCTTCAAACTACAACCCTCAGATGTCAGCCTTCTGAGTAGTTAGGATTATAGGCACAAGTCACTGAGCTCAGCTGAAAAAATACGCTACTTCTAAATAGTTTTTCATAAAGTAAAATCACCAAAACTAACAAAAGCTTAACATTGCCAGTTTCAGAAGGTATGCATTTCCTATATCTCTACAGTATTTTGTTTAAAGAATACTTGAATTTAAAACTTAAGCAATTAATGTCAAAATATACAAAGTAACACCTGTTTAACCTCTAAATGTGCAAGATGAACTTTACATTGAGGAAGTTTTTTTTTTTTTAAGTTTTATCAATTATGGGAAAGTAATGCTAGCATTAATAAGTACTATAAATATTAAATATTTTTCTTTTACTTTTCAAGAGTCAAATAAATTATTCTATGGCTCAAAACAAATTGTCTATAAAATTGTCTATGGTGCTCACACTGTAGCTTCTTTTTTATTTATTTTTAATTTTTTTTCTAATTTTTTTTATTGTGAAAATACTGTACAGAGGGGTTACAATTATATGGGCAAGATAGTGAGTACATTTCTTATCAAGCATTGTAGCCTCCTCCTTTGTTTACCCTTAGCTTTTTAAAAAATTTTTATTGAGTACAGAGGACTATAGTTACAAAAATCAGGTATGGAGTACATTTCTTCCATCATTTTCTCCCAGTTTTTTTCCTCCCAACCCCCCTACCCAATTTATATAAGTTCATTTCCAACATAGTATATAGTATCACTGTTGAATTAGTTCATCTTTTTTCCCACCGTTTCTGTGGTTCCCCTTTCCCTCCCCAAATCAGATAAGCACTAAAGCTTCTTAATTTTTTTCCTTATATGACACTATTAAAATTTTCTAAAATACAATTATTTTCATTTTTAGAGTTACAACCTATGCCTGATAATGTGGTATGTATCAAAATGGCAGGTGGAGCTCTTATAAATTTGAATCTAGAAAGTACTTGACCAAAATTATTGAGATTGATTAAAAATCCCATTTGACTTTCTTCCTTTCTCTTCTTTCTTTTCTTTCTTTCTTTCTTTCTTTCTTTCTTTCTTTCTTTCTTTCTTTCTTTCTTTCTTTCTTTTCTTTCTCCTTCCTTCCTTCTTCCCTCCCTTTCTTCCTTCCCTCCCTCCCTCCCTTCTTTCCTCTCTCTCTCTGTTTCTTTTCTTGGTTGGCTGTGGGGCCTTAACTCTTGGCCTGGGCACTGTCCTTCAGCTCAAGGCTAGCGCTCTACCACTTGAACCACAGTGCCACTTCCGACTTTTTCGGATTATATGGTGCTGAGGAATCGAACCCAGGGCCTCCTGCATGCAAGGCAAGCACTCTACCACTGAGCCACCTTTCTAAACTGTCTTTTGACTTTTTCTTACCTTTGAAAAATAATCAGAATGAAAAGGAGTACTTGCTATGTTGTTTAATTGTAGTTAAGTTTGGGCCAATGTGCTGTCTACGTAAACTACTAACTCATTAATACCACAAAAATTTCAGGTATAGGTATGGATATGTTACTGTTGAAAGGTATTTGCCTCCAAATAGTCTAAGCAACTCCTTTAATCTTACAGATGGTATTTCCTCCAACTTCAATTAGAGAGTTAAAGGGGACTACCAGATTAAAAATTTAAGTCTAACTGAAGCAGTCTGTGCTTTTTATCAGGGCTTTTATCTAGATAAATGAAGACTGGCTAAGAAGCAGGTTGATATTAAGCAACATATTACTTTTATTGGTGCAAAGGATTGAACCAGGGCCTATGGCATGCTAGATAAGCACTCTACTCAGCTACATCTTCAACCTTGACTGACAACTATTAAAATCGACCCTCCCTGAGGATTCTTAGCAGTCTGGAAATAGCATGTAGTTTTTACACACAATATATGAAGTATAGCTAATCTTTTATGGGAAGAAGACAATACAATTGGCCCTGAAGTAGCTTACTGGTTAATTCTGTTTATGTTCAGCCATTTTCACCACTCTGGGCATTGCTCATAGAGTAGTAGAAATAGTTCATGCCTTTCTTCCCATATTCAGTGAATTATTTTATGCTTCATTCAACTAATGAGCTACTTAATTATTCACTGTTATATCAAAGGACTTGGTATCCATTTTCACTTAGGAAAATACTTAAAAAGCCATGCTTAATATTGATTTTTAGAATATAAATATTTGATTTTGAAGAAGTGGATAGTCAACAAATATTCCCTCAGGTTCACAAGATAAACGATGTTTGAGAGGCTTTATTGTTGCCTTTTAAAATACAATACAAATCATTACATACATTTTATGACTGTAGTATGCTCTTATACATAACCTACTTGTACCTTTCCAAGTATCAATGAATATTCAATTATTTTTCTTGCAAATTCCCATTAGATCTTAAAGTTTAACACTATGCTTGAAGAAAAGCACAAAGAGAAAAAAAATAGTAGTAATTTATTGCTACTATAGTAAGTATGTTTCATATAAACATAGTGGTCCTACTTCTTCACCAGTTTTTTCACTTTTCCCCCCTTAATTATGACTACTTTCCTCTTGAAACCAGGCTGAGGCATCACAAGTGCTGTTTAAGTTGCTAAAGAATTTGACAGCCACTTTTTCTATCCTTCTGAAATCTCTGAAAAAATTGTAAGTAAGTAAAATTTTGGTGGCTCTGAGAAATAAATACATGTTGAACATGTGCTCTACCACTGAGCTATTTCTTCAGCCCCTCTGACTCTTAATTCTTTCCTATTTGTTATTGGTATTGAGAACTCTGTATTTTCCTTGTTTTCTTTTTTATTTTGTATTGTCTCTCTGATCATTTCAAAATTTCTCTGATTTCTATTCTTCCTTCCTTCCTATAAAATACTTTGAAATCTCTTTTTGGGCTTTATTCTCTTCTGCTCTGCTAGTTTCATAGCTTCCACATAAGTTACTTCCAAATTTTCAACAGCTAGCTTAGATGTCCTCACTAGTTTTCCTACCAAAAATCCGAGACATCCTACCAGAATTTCAAATTGAATCTTTGTAAGGCAAAATATAATTTCCTTTCTTTTAAGTTTATATTTCTACGACTTCAATTTTCGGTTAGAATCTCATTATCTTTAGTCATTCACAAAGGCGAAAAAGTCTCTAACATTTGATACTTCCTTCTTTTTCACAAAGTTGTGAAGTCATTATCAGTTCAATTTTAACATTTTTATATCCTTCTATTCTTTTTCCTGCAAATGCCTCAAAGTCTCAATATTTCTTGTTTGATTTATAATGGCTTCTTAATGAATCCGTTTTCAGTTGCTTTCCTAACAAGCCATTTTAATTAGTCTCTTAATTCCATTGAAAATATCCTACTAAAAAACCTTCAGTGGTTTTCCTATAAACTGTGAAATTTAAATCCTTAACCAGGCTCTCAAAAAAATGGTTCCAATTATTTTCTAGTCTTTTTTTGTTGTTTTTCATTTGTCTCTTCATGTCCTTTTTCTACTAAAAATTTTTTTATTCTATCCAGGTGCTGGTGGCTCACACCTGTAATCCTAGCTACTCAGGAGGCTGAGATCTAAGGATTGCAGTTTGAAGCCATCAAGGACAGGAAAGTCTGTAAGACTCTTATCTCCAATTATCTACAAAAAAGCTGGAAGTGGAACTGTGGCTCAAGTAGCAGAGTATTAGCTATGAGCAAAGAGGCTCAGGAACAGTGCCCAGGACCTGAGTTCAAGCCCAGGATCAAAACACACACACACACACGCACGCACGCACGCACGCACGCACACGCGCATGCGCGCGAAGTTTTATATGTGATTCTTTCTCATTTCTATGCCTTTCCCCCCCTCCCATTGTAATCCCCATCAATGCCCTTGCTCAATGTATGTCTTATTCCAACCTTTCTTTCTTTTAAAACACACATACAACGTAAATGTATTTTATGCAGGGAATATTTTTGTAATTCTTTCAAGCTAAATTTTTAATAAATTCTTTAAGAAAACAGGGTTTTGCTCTTTTGGGCTATAGGGACAATGTGACTTTTATTTTTCTGTAAGTTCCTTGAGAACAAAATAGTCTCTCCAATCATTAAACATACTCGTACTGTCTACTGTAGTCAATTTGTTTGTCTCATGAGGGTGAAACAAGTTAAAACTGGGAGGAAAAGAAAAGAAAGCAGGTATTTTCCTTTCCATACCTAATGCATCATGAAGATATTGTTGTCCTACTAACTTGAGGTACTCCTCGATGGATTTGGTAGCAATCGTATTCTCTCTGAAGATTAAGACATCATGCTCTCCACAACGATCCACCTCAGACATCACCAAGTCGGTCAGAAAATCCTGGTTGAACAGTATTTAGTCAGGCAGAATAACTGAATACATAGTCCACATTAGAAGAGGTAAGTAAAATATCAGTCATCTTAGGAATGATGCTTTCAAACCTAAGTTACCAGATTCACTGGAAAGGAAAAAGGAAATCAAGATAAAAATCTTACATGTCACTACCTCTAAGTTTAAAATTACTTCATAGGTTTTTCCATGGAGCTTTTGAAAAAGATCATAATTCTGAATGTAGCCTACATGTCTCTGAACTCTTGGTCTCTGTCTAGTTCTTCAAGTGTGTCTAGTATCATTCTTTCTACACTTTAGCCTCAGGGGCTTTCTTTTTAGGTCATTAAATACATATAGTCTCCATTCAGCACAAAGCCTTCTGCAAATGCTGTTTTCAGTTCTATTCCACTCCCACTTTCATTCCCACCCCCACTTCCACAGCGCTAATTCTTGGAATCTTTTGGATCTTAGTTTACAACTCGTTTCCTCAGTAAAACCTTCCCTGATCAATACTGTCCCCTATAAAGTCCTTGTCGGCCCCATTCCTCCATACTTGACAGCATTATCTATCCTTTTAGTCTACTGTACTTCTTTCTGGAATTACACATGTATTTCCACAACTACTTTGATTAATATGTCTTCCCCAGAAAACAGAAAGCCCTATGAGGCTAAAGATACTGTCTATTTGTGTTCACCCCACACTTTCAATATATGCCATATATATGTCCAAAGTGTAAGAGGTACAAATGCCCATAATGTCAAAATGGAACTTTTGGAACTCATCCTTTGGATTCCTGATTTTTGTCTGGCATTATATTCATCCACCCACCAAGAAACAAGGAAGAAATAGGGAGAATTAAAATCCTGAAGAAAGCCTTTCATCACTCTTTACTAGTCCTAAAACAAGTATTGTCAATTTCAATGTGCTCAGCTTGGAATGGGGTAACATTATGTATTTTGAATATCACATAATAACTGGATATTCCATGGGGTCCAGAACAAAAAACAAAGGGATTATGCTTACTATTTAGTTTAAAATTAAATCTTTTAAGTATTGATGTGGCCCAGGTGCTGGTGGCTCACACCTATAGCCCTAGCTATTCAGGAAGCTAATAAAGAGGATCGTGTTCCAAGCCTGCCCAAGCAAGAAAGCCAGCGAGATTCTTATCTTCAATTAACCACTAAAAGAACTGGAAGTGGAGCTGTGGCACAAAGAATACCAGACTTGAGGAAAAAGATTTGAGGACAGTGTCAAGGCCCTAAGCTGAGCAATCATGGCACAAAAAAAAAAAAAAAAAAAGAAAGATACAAACAAAACTCAGAAAACCAACAACTCCTCCCCCAAAAGATAATGAAACTCACTCTGGAGCAGTTGTGGACTTAAGAATGATTACTGACACTTACGGTAATAGGATGCAATTTTGGACATGATGTTTTAGTTAGATAGTGATTTAAAACCCTCTGAACTTCTCCACTTTAAATGGATACAGTTTACAATACACAAATTAAAAGTTGCTTAAAAAAATCTTATGCATCGCCGAACCTTTCAGCAACTGAAAAGCAGAAATATCATATCTATGAAATATAAAGATGGGACAATTTCAAAGATGCTTAACCCACCATTTTAACAACAGAAGGCTTATTTTCAGTAAATTCAAATACAAAAATTATAATCAAGAGAAAGAGAAGGAGCTATATTTCTAATATAGTGCTATATTCTGATTTATATCAAGAAAATTTAATGGCATTTATTTTTTCTATTTGTTCTTAAATGATTGTAGCTATGAGTATGGATCTGGAATGTAATTCTACAATGACCAGTTGGCTTCTAATAAACTGGAGACTCAGATTACTAAGTGACTGTGCTTCACAGCTCAAAGATGACTTACCAATTTCCTTCTTTAAAATCTTCCTTTTTACTTTATACTACTGCAGAATGAAATGAGATGAGTAGCTACCAATTACTATCTTTGATATTTTTAATACAAATAAAGATATTAATCCCATGAGAACTGCTGTTAATATTCATCATGCTTCTTGAATATTTTGTTCTCTGCCTATGGGATATAGTAATTAATCATTTTCTCTCTCTCTCTTTTTTAAGCAGTTCTGAGGTTCTGAACTCATGGCTTGCATTTGCTAGGCAAGCACTCTACCAATTGAGCCATGTCTCCAGTCCATTTTTGTTTTAGTCATTTTTTTAAGGTAGCTTCTCTTATTTAATTTATTTATTTAGCCATGGATAGGTCATGGCCCACAATCCCTCCGGCCTCCTACATAGTTGGGATCGCAGGCATGAGCCACCAGCTTAACTTCTACAAATAATATTCATTAAATAATCTTTAGAAAATGTAGTGGGGAAGAAAATTGTCATACAACACACTCAAACTAAAGGTAAAGAATTTGAACACATTGTGAGGTTATCATATCAATCTTACTGGCTGGCTATGGTATTTGCCCTTTAAGAAAATGAACAAATGAATGAACAAATATTTGTTGATTCCTCCATTTCATACTAGCATGCTAATCCCATCTCTTCTATATCTAATAATTATGAATAATCTTTTCTTAACTCTTTCTCACACACTTTTTTTATGACTGATAGTAAAGTACATTTGAATTTGAATTTCTGGTTTCCAATCTCAATTTCTTTCTTAAAGGAAAAGAAATTTTTAGGCAAGGTAACCTTCCCTTCCTCTTTCCACTTACCTTGGCTCTGCCAGTACTCTGAAGAATGTGCACTAAGGCACACGCCAGCTCCTCTTTATTCCTCACACTAATTACTGGCTCAAGAACAGAACATAGCATGGTATAGTTGCTGGTGACAAATTCTGCAAATTCTTTATATTGCTCCATAGGCAGAATGGTGATAGTTTGGAAACGTGACTTAATTCGAATAGAAGGTCCTCCTGTCTTTCCTTTATTGGGTGTAGGAGTACTTACTGGATACCACTTTTCTACAAATTGGCGACCAGTCACACTGGCAGTGGGAATGTTGACTAGCCCTACATAATTATTCTTGTCCTTTTTTTTCTTTTTCTCCACATCCTTATAAATGTGAACTGTGATGCTATGGAGATGTGGAAGGCTGTAGAATTCAAAATGTTCACCCCAAAATATATTGTCAGCTTTGGTCTTGCTGGTTGTACGAGCAAAGAGGGTATCATCAAGGCACAGTTCACAGAAATATTTCTTTTTAGGGGCAAGATCCTTGGCTTCAATGATCCATAAACGGAGAACATTTTCGGCTCGTCTGCAATTGTCCTATAGAGGCAAGAAAGATGAATTTGAAAGCTGCTTTGCCAGAAAGAGAACATTTTCTTATAGTGATGCTGATAATGTATTCTATTAAGAGGAGTCAACTTAGGATAAGACCAAGCGCTAACATTCTTAGAGAACCAAATATATTCTATTTTATTTGGATTAAAGATATTTTCTAATTTATCATATGGTCTCATTTTTATCACGCACTAATTTCTGACATGGATATGTCACTTACCTTTTCTGTATCTCCTTACTAACATTGGCACAATCACAACAATAGTCCCTGTGAAATTATCTCTCATTGTAAAATGTAATAACATGTATGTAGACGTTAAAACCATTAAGCTATAAACCAGTCACAGTGGTACATGCCTGTTATCCAGCACTTGCAAGGCTAAGACATGAAGATCACAAATTTTAGGCCAGTAAGGGCTACATAGCAATTTGGAAGGGAGCCTAGGCTAAACAGTGAGACTCTATCTCAAACCCAAATAATAATGTCAAAAAAATCTGTTAAGCTCTATAAAAATTAAGATATTATCAGTGCATTTATCTTTCATTAACTTGCTGCTTAGATATATATTTTTTAGACATTCAAGGCTACTATTACCTTATTTGGTTGAACTGTTCTGCGAAGGTTTTCCATCCACTTATCTCTCTCTGAGGCAGAGTTACAGCTGAAGCATTTACTTCCACTTAAGTAGGTGACCTATAACATAAAAATTAGGTATTAAAAAATGGAAATGTACGATTAGAGGGTCTATGTTCCTAATTCTACTGTTAAGAGTTAGGGATATACTATAAATCCAAATTTTGTTTTGTTTTATATATATATATATATATATATATATATATATATATATATATATATACACACACACACACACACACACACACATACACATACACAAATACATATATGCATATATATATTAATCTGCTTTTTAAATTTATTCTCTAGGTAGAATCCACATTCATTCCCTGGTATGCGAACAAAAGCCACGGAGAATTTGTTTGCCTATGGTTCAGAAAAATTCAAGCTAAAAACTTTTCAGGCCACATCTTAAATTAACTGCAAATGAATATGTTTAATTCTGAGCTACTGAAAAATAACTGAAAAGGGAAGACCGTTTTTCAAACAGTTTATTAGATTTCTCAAGACTGCCTCACCATAATACTACAGAAGACTACTAAATGAAATAAAATTTATTGAATTACTGTCTTTAGAATTCATTTTTCTTCTACTAGGTAACCTGCTGCTGGTTTCCAGTTAGTTATTAGGTTATCCTGACAACTATTATCATTGTCCATTACAAATAAAACATGTAGCTCATGGACTTCATATGCCTAGCACTTAATGCTGGGTTTAGTACAAAATCTACTGAGCCGAGTTTCACAAATAAGGAAAAGTTCAGGTGATTTTTATTAAAAATAAATATCAAGAAGTAACTCAAATGATTTTTATTTAAGAGTACCAATACTACAGGTGGACCCATTGCAACAATGAGATGTACAAGTCATACATCAAAAACGAACTTTACAACTTTGGTAGGGGGGCGGGGAGGAGGGTTGGGTGGGAGGGCAGGGGAGGATGGGATGGGAAGGGGAAACAAAGGAGGAGCCTACAATGCTTGATAAGAAATGTACTCATTATCTTGCCCATGTAATTGTAACCCCTCTGTACAGTATTTTCACACAAAAAAAAGAGTACCAATACATGGCCTGCAAGTTGCTGAAATTTGTTCACGTTAATTCAATCTCAGGTCATAATCCAGTGATGAGATCAGATTATGTACTCTGCCTGAAATGGTAGTTACTAGCATCATGTGGCTAGTGAACACCTAAAATGTGGTAGCAAACTACCATGTTTAGGACCATGAATGGAGTTACAAAAATAAAGATATGGTCCTAGATCAAGAACTATTCATGTGATAAATTAGAGTTCCCCCAAATAACATTAAAATTGAGGATATATTGCTCCAAGAGAAAAATAGTATAGTGTGTTATCTTTATTACTAAAACCTAAAGCATTAAAAATTAAAATATTAAAATGCTAAAAATTAAGATATTAATTTAATAAGTTTTTGTTAACTTCTGCTGAGAATGTAGTAAATAGCCAACTAATTTTTGAAAGCCGACAAGAGAAAAGTAAGGAGACATTGTCATTAATAACTTTAAAAGAAATGTAATTTGATGAACATCTCCCAACGTTTTATTAAAAATACAAAACGTTCATCAATTGAAAATTAACAATATAACAGCAATGAACTCTTGTTGATTATTCTTTCTATTTACTCTTTTTTTTTTTTTTTTTTTTACCTCAAAGCAGAAGTCTTGTCCAAGGATGCTACTATGAAGTGGTTTCACTGCCACGGGCTCCCCTCTACCAAGATCCAGACATTCCACTGCACTGCATGGGCTCAGCAAGGATTCATGGGAACGTGACTCTTTTAGTTTGGGCAGCCCACGAGACCTAAAAGTAGAAGATATTTAAGGTGATGTTATCTGGCCAACAAAAAACTGAAGGTTTGATGCAATGGCGACTAACAACTGTATAAACATCTAAGGGGAAAAAATAAAAGGAAGAGCAAATTAATCATCTATAGCAATAATAGTATAATAGTCATATGGAATATATCAACTATTTATAAATACATAGATGAACAGAAACACTTTTTTAAACTAAGCATAAGAATATAGTCTTAGTTCTGATAACCTTGTGTTATCATCAGGTGACAATAAATGCCTTGGAATTGTTTTTATTAAAAAAAAATACAGTCTTAAGGAAGCTCCAGCTCAGCTCCTTTATTTACTTGATATATGCAGTTCAAGGCCACGCTGGCCTTGAACTTGTACTTTTCCTGCTTCTCCATTTAATAGGATTTTAGGCATGCATCATAATGTCCAGCCTATTTAGACCTTATTATTATTATTATTATTTCTATATTGCAATAAGGAAAAATAAAATAATCTTATTCTTTACTTAAAAATATTGTCAAACATTTCTTATTTTTATATTCATGCTACAGTTTTAGCTTCTTATATCACTGACAAAATAGTAGTCGTTGAATCCTCAGTTTATTTCATCTCTGACAGAATACTTGTTTTTTCTTTGTTGTTTTTTTGTTTTTGTTTTTGTCGGTTGTGGGGCTTGAACTCTGGGCCTGGGCACTATCCTGAGCTCTTCAGCTCAAGGCTAGTGCTATACCACTTGAGCCACAGTGCCATTCTCTGACAAAATACATACCCACAGACACACATATCAAAGCTAATTTTTTCAGCACAGAATATCTCTCAAAAGGCTGATTTCCATTTCAGTATGAAATTCTCCTGACAGCTTTTGCTTCTACCAATGCTTTACAGTACAAATGTGAATAAAGAACAAAATGCCCTCAAGAAACTTCCCACCGTGAAAAACAATGTCCAAACTTTGATAGGGAACAACGTATTCGATCTGTTGACACTGTTGAGACATCCTGGATGATTTTATTTCCTGTATTTTTTTTTTTTTTTTAAAGAATCATGACTCATGTCACTATGGCAGCAGTAATTCACTGGCTTCCTCTTCAAAGAATTAATGGAGTCTAACAATGTGAAGCATAGAGTTTCTGAATCCAGAACTGGTTGGCCATCCAGTTTACTTAATGATCACAGTATTAATAAAATACTCAAGTTAAATACCTGTATTTCAAGAATAAGTACTTAGAAATGATGATAAAAAGAAATGCCGTTTGAAGACATTTGTTTTTAGCAGTTTCATTCATTTCCTTGAAACCAAGATAACATTCAAAGGAAATGAAGCACTTAATGCTAGAGCAGTAACAGACAGTAATGCTGCATTCTAATGGTGTTTAATTAAACTTCATAACACAAGAAATATTTTCAACAATGATTTAACCACTCTTTCCACACAAATACAAAAAAAAAATCAACCACTATTTAAGTTTTAGGCTACAAACATGTATTCTGATATTTCAGCAAATTTTGAAGTACGTTTATATTTATGTTTCCCATTAATAATATACAAAAAATGTACAAGAAAGTATAACAATGAAATACCTCTACATTTATTTCCTTTTGTTCTGGATAAGACAATGACACGTTTGCAATTATATGCTGCAAATACTGCACATCAATTAAAAACAGCTAAAATAGCTACTCTACTGTATCTTACAATATGCTATTTTGGAAGCCCTGATGAAGCTTGGGTGAGAAATCAAAGCACTATAATCTTTCTTAAACAAATATATAACAATTCTAACAAACATTTCTCAGGAAAAGTTGCTGAAGGGGAAATGCCTTGCAAGTTCTGGGATGAATCTCTCACAAGGGAAATCCAAAGCATATATAAAAAGGAGTTTCAACAAAAGGCTTACTTTTATTTAAAAAAAAGTTAATTTTATTTCAAACAAAATAAATGTCTACCTACATGAAGCAACTGTATAGCCACCTGGTAGTGCAACCCCAAATCATAGCGGTGCCACATGTCCTGGAATAGCAAGTCACTTCCTGGACTACATTTCAGAAAACAACTCTCTGTTCAGAAGACAGGAACCAACAGAAGATGGTTTCCCTGCTGCCTTCGGTAACTGATATCATCTTTGGATAAATGCTTCCCAGGTGTTACTCAAGTCTTCGACAGAGCAGAACAGAAACACAAACAACAGACCAAGTCATCATCTTCATCCAAACCCTGCAGAATTGGTAATATTCCTTCTTTTCCTTCAGGCTGCATCTAGCCCCTCAGGTAACACAAACAAGGTTCCAGGGCTCTAGGCTGGACCTGTTGCCATGGTGCTACACCTGTGAGGAGATTAGAGCTGGGAGGCTGCGGAGCGGCAGCTTGAAGGACTCAAGGAAAGATCTGTGCAAACATGGCAAAAGTGACCATTTTAATCAGAAAGGAAAGAATGGTGAAGCCCTTGCTCATCTCTATTAGCAAATTCTCAAAAGTTATACCAAAGAAACCGGGAATGAAGGTGGACATCTTATTAAAAATTCTGTTATGAATAAATCTAAGCTTCATATATACTAATTCTAACCATCCTGCCAGAAAGCATTTCATATACCTCATTTGCCATCTTTCCTATCTCTTCTGTTTCCTTTGTAATGCTTAGCCTACTTTAAAGTTTCTAAAAATTATTTTATATAAAATTATCTGGTTTACAAATTTTCTTCCTTTAGAGATAGTTGGACAAAACCCCTTTTTACTATTGTATTTTCAATACATGCAGTGTATATAGCTCAACGGCTGCCATAAACAGGTACCACCTGGAATTGTAACTCTAAACTCTTCTTACTGAAATTTCCATTATTAATATATAGTTCAGAATTTCCCATTGGTCAGTCTCTCTCTCTCTCTCTCTCTCTCTCTCTCTCTCTCTCTCTCTCTCTAGATATCTATATATAGATATCTAGATCTAGATATACATAGATATCTAGATCTAGATATCTAGACACACACACACACACACACACACACACACACACACGCACGCACATGAACTGAAAGCCAAGGAAACTAATATGTTCAACATTCTAAATAAATAAGCAGGCTCTTCCTGTATGGAAAGAGTATCTCAGAGAAGACAGTAGTAATTCCCAGAGAAGCAAGATTACAGTAAACAGGAAGATCAAACAGACTGGGAATGGCTTAGGGCAAGAGGCATTATCTGTATAATTATTTCCATATAATGGCATTAGTAACCCCCAAGTCCCCTCTAAATCATGTTTACCTCCTCCTGTACCTTCATATGAATTGATTTTTCTTAGATCTACTAACTGTAGAGTTTTAGCAGCCCTATGGTACCACAGTTTACTCCCTTAATGGAAAGCAGAAGGTGGATTTATTGGGAGAATAATGAGCTTTAAACTTTGTCCAAGCCACTCTGACACATACTTTTTATCAAGAAACCTGACCCAGCCTTGAAAGTGGATATTGAATCCCTTGACTACTTGCCAGATTCTCTTCCTGACTGATTTCTTTCTTCCTAGACCATCGGCCCAAGTTACTATACCATGTGAGAATAATGTAGGGTTTCAATATAAATATTTCTAGATTTAATTGAGAATATGCTTTCCGAGGGCAATTTTACTCATAATCAAGGAACACGGTATTCCCTACATTTCTGCTTAATGTCTGTGCACAATCTATCTAAACTCTAGCACTGTGAAGGTAAGGGTTAAAATTTTAATTGCTGATGATTATCTGCTGCTTTTGACCTATTAAGGAAACAAATTATAAGGCAAGAGAGGCTTTCTGTTGCTCACTAGATCAAATGAGTATTATATTGCTTCAGTCCTCATCCCTACCTAAAATCACTCTTAAAAGACGAATCAATCTTTAAAATCAACTGGGGGATGGGGCGCCAACTGATGTAACAGCAGATACATGATGAAGGAAAAAAAAGTCAAAGGACTCTGATTAGCACAATTTAAACACAGCACAGCTGGCTTTCCTCAGCTTATCCATCCAATTCTGTAAAAAGCCACATTTCCTCCACAGTTTCAATAATGCCTAGATATGCTAGCTCAATCTGCCACATGTTTACAGATTCAGCTCCAAATTTAGGAATTGGGAAACTTTTAATTAAAAATGCTTATTGCCACACAAAATCCAGGACTCCAGTGCAGGTGAGTTTCTGCTTGGCGTGGCAGTTATGGTTCCAGACTGTTTCACTGAATTCTTGAAAAGGACAGCCAGTAAATGCACTGATGTTTCAGCCAGTATGCATTTGTAAAGGCATTCACTTTCTCTGAAAATTTCCCGTTATAATTAACAAGATTCAGTATTCTAATGCTCTACCAACAAATGTACAGTTTTAAAAAAAAATTGCATCATAGCTCTCCACTTGGAGAAAAATACTTTTACCTGTTCTCTAGATGCGATTATTTTTTAATCAGGCATTTTATGAAAACATTCAGATGATATTTTCTTTAAAAAGTAAAATTTTCTGAATAATAATTGTATAAGTTCTCCTCCCTGAACTAAAATTAGGATCCATTTATCAGTTTTACTTGTGATAGTAAAAAAAGTGTCTTCCCTGAGGATCCTGGCTGCTCTTCAGCTTCAGGTAAAGCCAGTCCTGTTGCTTACGTTACTCACTGACCTTCATGTTAGCTTAAAATTACAATGTACACAGTTTAAGCACTATGTATACCATACATCTTCTCTTTCCCTGCCCCAGCTTCCAGATAGTATGTTCTAATGAGTTAAGCTGCTGACAAAGAGTATACAAAAGCTAGAGTGGCCACTTAAAATGAACAAACTTGCTAGGTGACGGTGGTTTACACCTGTAATTCTAGCTACTCTTGAGGCTGAGATCTGAGGATCATGGCTCAAAGACAGTATGGGTAGAAAAGTCCATGGAAGTGGAGCAGCAGTGGCTCAAAATGGTAGAGTGCTAGCCTTGAGCAAATAAAAAAAGTCAGAGACAGTGACCAGGCCTTAAGTTCAAGCCCCATGACCCACAAAAAACAAAGCAAAACAAAACACACTCAGGGCAAGGAAATTTATCTCAAAGGAAAAAAAGCAATACCCACACTGACTTTGGTATATATACATGTATACATAATGAAGGTAGTCTTAGAAGGAAGATTATAAATATTAAAATATATTCTGCAGGCTAGAAAATTCAAGTTATCTCCAATATGACACACACTAGGGAATAATGTACAGAAAACAGTGCCATATAATAATACGTTATTCTTTTGGTGTTTAAATTGCAATGTGAGTAAAATCTACTAGCATTCAAACCACTGAATTAAAAAAATAGAAATATAGCCAGGTACCAATGGCTCTTATCTGTAACCCTTCCTACTTGGGAGCTAAAGATAGAATTACAGTTTAACAGACCCCTTCTTAACTCATAGCTGGGTGTGGTGGTGTATGTCCGTCATTTTAGCTATGATAATAAGTCCAAATAGATCAAGGTTCAGACATGTGTCTGAGCAGGAAACAAGAATCTATCTCAAAAATGACCAGGACATAAAACAGCTAGAAAGATGGCTCAGCAATAGAGCACCTGTCTAGCAACCCTTGTGAGGCCCTGAGACCCATCCCTAACACAGATGGACACATACACAAAATGAAACACTCGAAACTACTGACAGACAGTGAGTGGAAAGCTAAGTGAATTGTTTCCTCTTTTATTTATTTGCTAGACTATAGTGTATCTATTGCTTCAATATTAATGTTTAAGGTGAAAGAATAGGAAACAACTAACTTTTTCTTTGTGTGCTGGTACCAGGTTTGAACTTAGGACCTCATGGCTCTTGCGTGGCTTGCGATTCTACTTCTTGAGCCATACGTACAGTCAGGCATTTTGTTGGTTAATTAAGAGATGCAATCTTGCATACTTTTCTGCCTGGGATGACCAGTATCTACCAGATCTTAGCTTCCTGCATAGATAGAATTACAAGCATGTACCACTGGTACCTGGTAACATTTATTTCTTAATTATTGTTAAACTCAAGGTTATTGCTTTCCTATTAAGTTTCTCATTTGGTTAAATAAAAGCATATAAGGATGAATCCATCTATCTACCCATGTGTTGATGTAGCATGTACTATATATGGGTATACTAGAGGTAGTTCCAACAATTGTGAAGATGAAAGGTCATGTGTGTGTTTTTCTGTTTGATCATGGAGCCCATAGACATAGGAAAGTTTTGGGCGGTAGAAGTGGAATATGGAGCAGATGTGTGTCTCAGCAAGACTAGTTTGGTCAAGGAATTGACAAAGAGGTATACAGAGAGGGAAAAAGTCTAAGACTAAGAGATTAGTTCCTAGATTATGGTTATCACTCTGTATAACAAGCATGAACTAAGCTACCAGAAATGATGAAGAAGTAGATGGAGTTGAGATAGACTATGTAGGAGGCAAATAGGCCTTGATGACTGGATCACTGCAGTTGCAGTGAAGTGGTAGACTGAAGGATGCCTGGTCATTCTGGCTTGCACCTCTGGATAGAAAAATGTTGATGCCCTTCACAGAGTAGGAAATAAGAGGCAATACTGGTTGAACTGAGAGTAGAAGTGAATTATGATATGAACAAGTTGAGCCTGAGGTTCTTGTGGAGATATCAGGTAAACATTGAAAGAGGATATGTGGAATGAGAAAACATCCAAAAAAATAACCTAAGGAATGTTAACCTTTAAATCCAGACAGAAGAGACAGAGAAATTTGAAAGAGAGATGGAAAATAAGGCCATTTTTTCTCAAGAATGACTCGTATCTAACACAAGTGTGTTAAAAGATCAACAGTAGCCACTGAATTTCATAGCCAAGAGGATTTGGAGACTTTGGCAAGAGGAATTTCAGGAAAAGCACAAGGACAAAAAAGAGGTTACAATCAGTTTAAAAAAAGACCTCAGGGATCTAAGAAAGTAGAAACTAACTTATCTGACTGTGATGAAGAGGTAATATCAAAGTGCTAGACAGAGACTTACTGCTGGAGATTGAACTCCGGATCGCCTCTTAATCAGCCTACTTACTACTTGAGCCACGTCCCCAGTCCTTTTGCTTTTACAGCTTGTTTTTTGGAATAGGGTCTCAACAACTTTTTACACAGCTGGTCTCAAACTGTTATCCTCCTAAATAGCACCATTCTGGGCTGCAATTTTTTTTTATTATTTTCTTTCTTAAAGTGATGAATGCTCTTGGTAGAAAAAAATTACAAGAATTCAGAAGGCTAGTTGGTAAAGAATTAAATAAGGGTACTTTCACCAACCTCCTATATATATTGTTGTTAGCAATTCTGTGAGCTCTCCTAGAAATATATTAAATAGGCATCTAGATTAAAAAATATAACTATATTTAAAATGTAATACTTATATAATATGTATACTTAAATTTCTATAGTATTTATTACAAGAGTGATTTTACCATACTTTATAAAGAATATATTTTGGATTTCTGTTCATATTGAAAGATATAGGTTTAACTTGCCTCTTTATTGTTATTATTTTAAAATATATTTTTACTGTTATTGTAGAGGAGATGTATAGAGGGGTTACAGTAATGTAAGTCAGGTAATGAGTACATTTCTTTTTGAACCATGTCACCCCTTCCCTCGCTCTCTCCCAATTTTTTTCCTCCTGTCCCCACCCACAAGTTATATAGTTCCTTTTCAGCAAAGAATAAAGACTTATAATAAGTGTATGTGTCTGAATAGTGTGTGCAATATTTACTTTTGTGTTTTTTCCATTGAGTTTTTGTTAATAAATAAGGATTCTTATCAATACACACAAGAAAGAATATAATAGAAAAGACACTCAACTGGAAGCTAAAAGCACTACCCTATTCACGAACTACTCGCTAACTATATGACATGAAGTAGTTTCTTTTTTCTTTTTTTTATTGTGAGAATACTGTACAGAGGAGTTACAATTACATGGGCAAGATAATGAGTACATTTCTTATCAAGCATTGCTGCCTCCTCTTTGTTTCCCCTTCCCATCCCTTCCCATCCTCCCCCCCACCAAAGTTGTAAAGTTCCTTTTTCGACATAACGACTTGTACATCTCATTGTTGCAATGGATCCACCTGTATCCCTAGTTAAACAATTTGTTTTTGCCCTTCCTCTCCACAAATTATACCAGCATCAAGTCTTACTAATCTCATTTGGAAAATATGGATGCTTATTATTCCTATGGCATGCATAGTTTTGAATCTATTTCATAAGTTGCAACCACAGTGAGGGACTATGATCATCAACATGGAGATTTTACAGTGATACAACATGCATTACTTCACTTTTTATAAATTTATTCATGAACAGATTATATTATTATTATTATTATTATTATTATTATTATTATTATTATTATTTTGGTGCCAGTCTTGGGCTTGAACTAAAGGCCTCAGTACTGTCACTGAGCTTTTCTTTTTTCTCTCAAGACTAGAGCTCTACCACTGGAGCCACAGCTTAACTTCCAGATTTCTGGTGGTTAATTGCAGATAAGAGTCTCATGGACTTTCTTGCCAAGCTGGTTTCAAACTGTGATCCTCAGATCTCAGCCTTCTGTGTAGCTAGGATTACAAGACTGAGCTATCAGTGACCACATAGAAGTGGTGTGTGTGTGTGTGTGTGTGTGTGTGTGTGTATGTGTGTGTGTGTGCATAGGTGTGTGAGTGTGCATGTACGTGTATTCTGGGACCTGAATTTCAGGTCTCTCACACACTAGGTAAGTAAGTGTGTGTTCTATCACTGAGCTACACTCCTAGACAGAAAACTTATTATTGAATATATTCTTTGTTGGAAGGAAATAAAGAAAAAAAGAATATATGTATATAAATGTTTTGTAAATATTTTGTATTAAGAGAAATGATTCCTTTAAGTTAAATATATTCACTGAGGACAAAATATATGACAGGGATTTTACATAGTTTTGCGCAATTAAGAGAATAAGAACCTGTATGATATAAAATTTCAGAGTTAAATTTTTCCCAATACTTTTTTATTAGCAGACATTAGCTGCATGGGGGAGGTTTCATTGTGAAATTTCCATATATGCATATACCGTATCACAATCAAACTCATCCTCTCCGGGGCGCTGGTGGCTCACGCCTGTAATCCTAGCTACTGAGGAGGCTGAGATCTGAGGATCACGGTTCAAAGCCAGCCAGGGCAGAAAAAAAGTCATGAGACTCTTATCTCCAATTAACCACTAGAAAACCAGAAGTGGTGCTGTGCTCACCTTGAGCTGAAGAGCACAGGGATAGCGCCCAAGCCCAGAGTTTAAGCCCTATGATCAACAAAACAAACAAACAAAAAAACCCTCACCCTCTCTATCACCTTCCTTAACCCTCAAGATAAAGCATTCTAATGTATTCAAATGCTATCATAATATAATTAAAAGCTTCGATTGAATTTCAGGTAATAAAACTAAGGGATCTCTAATTGATGGTGGCAGTAAACCTGATAAGGGAAATTGTACAATCAATAGCTGGAATATATTTACTAATTAATGGTCTGGAGCCCAATAAATTCTAAGAAGTTGTCATTAGAACCAAGTAATCCATATTAAAAACAAAAACAACTGTGTTCATTATCTAGGTTACTTTTGACTCTTCCTTTCTGTTACAAGCAAATAAATATTTATTGAATTCCTAAATAGGACAGGCTTCGTGCTTGATCATTGGTTGGCAGGGTGGGTAGGATCCTAGTCTAGGAGATGTTATTAGAAGAACACAGTAAAGAACTCAAGTAGCATGTAATTTCTGATTTGGGTATTGTTGCATGAGTATGACCTAGAAGTAAGCTTGACAGAGGATAAGGTAAGGAACAAAGGCTAGCATTTGGAATAGAGGAGACAGAAAGATCAAAAGCTGAGACCTATGAAACACTATGATAACTACTAGAAATAAAAGGCTCATAGGAGTGATAAAAGGTAATGGTGGGAGGGCATCTTGTGTTATGCTGATGATCGTGACTTGGGAAAAGTATTATACATATGAGATATTAAAACTGTCAAGACATTCACACAAAATAGATGCTATACATCAAAGTATATTGGACAAAATGTAGTATTCTATAAAGGAAAATGTCCTTGAACCTCTTAGATCAAGACTATAAAAAGTAGCTAGAGAATAGAGACATGAAAATATTTTGTGAGAGACAATTTTTGCAGAAACCTCTGAGAGGCACCTCCATTTCCCACAATGGGTATGAGCAGCAGACAGAGGGTGGGGTTTGAGTTTATCTGGGAAATCCAGATGGTAAGAAATGTCTACATGCTGGGAGTGAGCAAGACAGTGTCCATGCTTCTCAATCAGCTTGTCCTCTTAAAGGCAAAGGAATGTGGGGTTGTTTCTTGTGGGCCAGAAAACTGCTGGGAATGGGAGTGGGGATGGTGGGGGATAAACAAGGACAGCAAGAACTCCTTCCTAGAAAGGATTCACAAATGAACACCTGGGATAGTAATGAACCTGCCAAAGTCAGTAAAACCACAGGTGAGAGATTCCTCAGGGATGAGAAATCCCTAAAGAATTCCTCAAAGAACCCTTTAAGGGAAAAGTCAGCTGTAAACATCTGCAGGCTCCGAGAATATAATAGAAGACTAACATAAGTTATAGAACTTTCTTTCCTTTCCGCCTTCTCTTTCTCCAAACCTGGGAAACAGCTAAAACTATTGTTAATAAAATGGAGAAGAGTGGATGTGAAAATTAAGTCTACCAACTCTTAACAGCTTTATGTAAAATGAACAAAAACCCTAGAAACAACCTTCAGTGGGTGAATGGGTAAACTACCACAACCAAACAAGAGAATACTACTCAGCAACAAATGGAACAAACTACTAATGAATGCAAAGATTTGGATGGATCTCAAGGTCAAATGCTTATTGATAAAAAGGCAATCTTAACTACACACTATGAATATCTATTTGTGAGTGTGTGTGTGTGTGTGTGTGTGTGTGTGTGTGTGTGTGTGTGCATGTGCGCACATGTGTAGGAGAATAAAGCCAGGGCTTCACAAACACTAGGCAATGCTGTACCACTGAGACAATGCCCAACTGCATTTATATAATGTTGTTGAAATAATAAAACTTATTGGAATGGAAAGCAAACTAGTGACTGCTAGAGGACAGGGAGGAAGGTGATGTGACTGTAAAGGGGTAACATATTTTGAGTTCTTTTCTGGCAATAGAACAGTTATTTTTTAAAATTGTTATTTAAAGGTGATTTACAGAGAGGTTACAGTTATATAACTAAGGTTATAAAAAGTATTTTGAACAGTGTCGCCTCTTCCCTCATTTTTTCCCATACTACCCTGAATGCACCTGATTTTGTCTGAAAAGTTCTTTTTTGTTTTGGTTGGTCATGGGGCTTGAACTCTGGGCTTGGGCGCTATCCCTGTGCTCTTCAGCTCAAGGTGAGTGCTCTACAGCTTGAACCACAGCACCACTTCCTGAACAGTTCTTTATCTTGATTGTGGTAGAGGTAATATATCTTTACATAGGATTAAGGATATGTTCTTTGCATAGAACAACACACACTCTCAAGTGAGTATAACTAAAAATGGCAAAACTGAATGAAGTCTGTAGTTAATAGTACTGTACTAAACAAAGTTATCAGTTTTTTGATATCATACTACAGTAAAGAAAGTCACTTTGGCTGGAGGGAAGGGCCTATGCAACTCTATGTACTATTTTACAACTTCTTAGGAATGTATGACATCAAAATTAAAAGTTAAAAAATTAGTTGCATTAATTTTAGAGGAATGAGAAAAATTCTATGCCATATTTACTGCTACTTCAAGGCATAGATATACTTAAGTAGCACTTCTAAGACAGGGTTGACAATGTGATAAGGTATTTTGAATCCTGAGATGCGTGGCCTGGAAATGAGGTAAGAATGCTGAAAATACTGATTCTAGAAAATGATTCTACTGTTTTTTTTTTAAAAAAAATCTGATTAGATGACTTTGGAACAATAACTTTGTGACATCATTTTACCTCTAAAATGTCCTTCCTATCTTGTCTCTCTTTGTTCCTGCTACCCACTATCTACCTCATCAGAGCCTTCATTGTTTCCTTTTCCTTCTTTTCATTATACTGGAGCTTTAAACTCAAGGCCTCTGGCTTGCTAGACAGATGCTCTAATGATAAGCCATGCCTCCATATCTTTTTTAGCACTAGTTATTTTTTGAGATAGGGCCTGTGTGGGCATGACTGGACTACAATCTGCCTATTTTAAGCTCCCCATCAAAGCTAGGATAACAAGTCACACTACTATGCCCAGTTATTGGTTATTAAGGAGGTCTTGAGAACTTTTCTGCCCAACCTGGTCTCAAACAGTGATCTTAGCCTCCCAAGTAGCTAAGATTATAGTCATGAATCACCAGTACCTACTCATTGTATGTTGCAATAGTTTCATGTTAACTCTTCCAAACTCTTCATGCTAACTTCCAAACATAAGTGTCTGCACCTGAAATTTTGTATTCCATATTGTAATATTTCTCTATCTATGGCCCAATTGTTTCAAAAGAGGTTGCATGTTCCCTATTCCTTAGACTGGCATTCAAGAAATGCCCTGCGTACAAAATATTGGGCTGAAAATAACTTCCTCTCAGAATTAATATTCTTCCTGACTTCTATTTTTCTGTATTTCCACTGAAAATACCAATGCCATCCAATCTCCCTACCTACTACGTATATTCCCCTTTGTATATAATCATTTTTTCTTTCTAGAAGCTATTAAGACTTTACAATTTTATTTTATCTTTATATGTTTATACAATTTTATTTTTGTTATCTTTAAGTAGTTGCACAGAAGAATTACCATTCAACAAGTCTTTGAGTAATTTTTTATTTTGTGTATGATATGAATTAATGTGTATATGTTAAGAGGTCTTTTATCATTTACTATCCTGGGAATTTGGTGGTCTTTCCAATCTGGACATTTGTTTTCTTGTTTAGGTACATTTTCTTAGATTATTTCTTTGACTATTTCCACTCTAAAATCTTCGTTCTCTTTTTGTATAATCTTCTGGGTTGATTTTAAAAAATTTTTCTATTCCACTTTCTGAAAGAGCAAGCTGACTTTAGCTTTTTATATTAATTTCCAAGCTCTCTGTTTTCTTCACTGATAGTCTCTTATATTATCCTGTTGTTTCATAGAGGCGTAGTCTTATCTACTGCCAACATTAATTTTACTTGTAAACTTGATTTCCTCCATCTACTTTGCTTCTTCTGGATGCTTTTCCCCTTTATATATATTTTTGGTTCTTGTCTTTCTTTTGAAGACTTTCCCCACGATCTATAAGATATATGATTATCTGTTTACATTTAAAAGTAAAACACTAAAAAAGTAATAAAGTTTTATATGCCAGAATGGGGTTCACCACCTAGTGTATTTTATTGTAGTGTTTTTGATCAACTGTTTTGAAGCAATCTATACTGAAATATAATTACCTAGTACAAAACTACCACATTTACAATTTATACTTGTCAGAATATTCAGAGTTGTACAATCATCACCATAATCTAAATTTGAAATATTTTTATCACTCTAGAAGGAAACTCCATGCCCTCTTTAAGTCATTGCTCATTCATTGCTTCCACCTACCCTCACACCCTCAGTGTCTGGCAATCATTAGTCAATCAGTAGAGATTTGACTATTCTGGACATTTAAAAATTATATATCTTTTTTTTTTTAATTGTGAAAATGCCGTACAGAGGGGTTTCAATTACATGGGCAAGGTAATGAGTACATTTCTTATCAAGCATTGTTGCCTCCTCCTTTGTTTCCCCTTCCCATCCCTTCCCATCCCCCCCCCCCCCTTTTATTCTTTTTTTGTGTGTGCTGATACTGGGCTTGAACTCAATTTTGCTCAATAGCCAAAACAGTAAAAAACACAAATCATCTGATTTAAAAATGTACAGTAGAACTAAATAGATATTCCTCAAAAGAAGACAGATAATTGGCTAAGAGGCACATGGGAAAACATTTAACATCACTCATCATTAAAGAAATGCAGCTGGGTGCTGGTGGTTCACGCCACTAATCCTAGCTACAAAGGAGGCTGAGATTTGTGGTTCAAAGCCAGCCCAGGCAGGAAAGTCCAAGTCCCAAGACTGACAGAAAAAAAAAAAAAAGAAATGTAAATCATAACCATGGTGAAATATCCTAATTCAGTCAGATTGGGTGTTACCAACAAAAAACATAGAAGATAACAAATGGTGACAAGGATGTGAAAAAAGAGGGAATTATTATACATTGTTGGTAGTAAGGTAAATTAGTGCCATTATGGAACACTGCATACAAGTTCTTCAAAAAATTAAAAATAGAACTACCATATGATCTAGCAAACTCACTCTTGGGTTTATATCCAATAAAAATGATGTCAGGAAGCAAAAGAGATGTCAGCACTCCCACATTTACTGCAACAATAGCTAAGAAATGTTAAAGTGCCCATAAGTTGAACAAATAAAGAAAATGTGATACACAGTTTAGCTCTGGTGGGTAACACCTATAATCTTTTTTTTTTTTTTTTTTTGTCGGTCATGGGGCTTGAACTCTGGACCTGGGTGCTGTCCCTCAGCTCTTTAGCTCAAGGTTAGCGCTCTACCACTTAGGCCACACACCACTTCCAGTTTTCTGGTGGTTTATTGGAGATAAGAGTTTCACGGACTTTCCTGCCTGGACTGGCTTTAAACTGCGATCCTCAGATCTCAGCCTCCTAAGTAGCTAGGATTATAGGCGTGAGCCACCAGTGTCCACCTTACACTTATAATCTTAAACAGAAATCTGAGATCTGAGAATGGAGGTTCAAAGCCAGCCCAGGAAGACAAATCCTCAAGACTCTTATCTCCAACTAACAGCAAAAAGTCTGACTAGAGGCATGGGTCAAGTGGTAGAGTACCAGTCATGAGTGAAAAAGCTGAGCTAGAGCTTGAGTCTTCTGTTTAAGCCTCAGTACTGCCATAAGAAAAATAAAAATACCAGGACCAGATGGTTTTACAGCGGAATTTTACAAGGCCTTCAAAGCAGAGCTCACACCAATACTCCTCCAACTCTTCAATGAAATTGAAAGAGAAAGCTCACTACCGAACACATTCTATGAAGCCATCATAACCCTCATCCCAAAACCAGGCAGGGACTCATCAAAGAAAGAGAACTATAGACCCATTTCTTTGATGAACATTGATGCAAAACTTCTCAACAAAATTTTGGCCAATCGACTTCAACAATTCATCCAAAAAATCATACACCATGATCAAACAGGATTCATTTCAGGGATGCAAAGCTGGTTCAATATACGCAAATCAATTAATATTATTCATCACATCAACAGGAGCAAGAATAAGAACCACATGGTTATCTCAATAGATGCAGAAAAAGCATTTGACAAGATCCAACACCCCTTTATGATGAAAGTTCTGGAAAAATTAGGAATCCATGGATCATTCCTCAATACAATAAAGGCTGTATATGACAAACCTACAGCCAGCATTATACTCAATGGTGAAAAACTAAAGCCATTTCCTCTTAACTCAGGAACAAGACAAGGATGCCCACTCTCTCCACTTCTCTTCAATCTAGTATTAGAATGCCTAGCTACAGCAATAAGACAAGATGCAAACATAAAGGGGATCCAAATAGGGAAAGAAGAAATAAAACTCTCCCTCTTTGCAGATGACATGATCTTGTATTTAAAGAATCCCATAGACTCCACTCCCAAATTACTCAAGCTGATTCAAAACTTTGGCAAAGTAGCAGGTTATAAAATTAACCCCCAAAAATCAATGGCTTTTCTATATGCCAACAATGAGAAAAGTGTGGCTGAAATTAGGAAAGCAACTCCATTTGTAATAGCCCCACAAAAAATAAAATACCTAGGAATTAACTTAACCAAAGAAGTGAAGGACCTCTATGATGAAAACTTTAAAATCTTGAAAAAGGAAATCAAAACAGAACTTAAAAAATGGCAAAACCTCCCATGCTCCTGGATTGGCAAGATTAACATCGTGAAAATGGCAATACTTCCCAAGGCTATCTACAAATTCAACGCGATACCTATCAAAATTCCACCCTCATTCTTCAAGGAAATAGAAGAGGCAATCCAAAAATTCATATGGAACAATAAAAGACCTCGAATAGCAAAAACGCTCCTCAACGGAAAGAACACTGCTGGAGGAATATCAATACCAAATTTCAAACTCTACTATAAAGCCATAGTAATCAAAACAGCTTGGTATTGGCATAAGAACAGACCTCAGGACCAATGGAATAGAATTGAAAACCCAGAAATGAACCTACAGACCTATAGCCATCTAATCTTCGATAAGGAAGCTAAAACAATAGAATGGAAGAAAGACAGCCTCTTCAGTAAATGGTGCTGGCAAAACTGGTTAACTACATGTAGAAAACTAAAGCTAGATCCTTATATATCACCCTGCACCAGAATCAACTCCAAATGGATCAAAGACCTTGAACTCAAAGCAGACACTCTGAAAACATTACAGGATGGAATAGGAGAAACCCTAGGTCTCCTTGGCTCAGGTCGAAATTTTCTGAATAGAGACCCGGAAGCACAACAAATCAAAGAAAGGTTGGACAAATGGGATAGCATAAGGTTGCAGAGCTTCTGCAGGGCAAATGACATAGCTAGCAAGATCAATAGAAAGCCCACAGATTGGGAGAAGATCTTTACTAGCCATACAACGGACAAGGGTCTCATATCTAAAATATACTTGGAACTCAAAAAATTAAACCACCCAACAACAAATCCTCAAAGAAACAACTGCCCAATAAATAAGTGGGCGAAAGACTTAAAGAGAAGCTTCTCTGAAGAAGAAAGAAGGATGGCCAATAGACACATGAAGAAATGTTCAACATCCCTAGCCATAAAAGAAATGCAAATCAAAACAACATTGAGATATCACCTCACTCCAGTTAGAACAGCAAAAATCAAGAACTCTAACAACAACAGATGCTGGAGGGGATGTGGACAGAAAGGAACCTTACTTCATTGTTGGTGGGAATGTAAACTTGTTCAACCACTTTGGAAAGCAGTATGGAGGTTCCTCAAAAGTCTTCACATAGATCTCCCCTATGATCCAGCAATCCCACTTTTGGGCATTTACCCAAATGTTTACAAACAAGACCATACTAAAGCTACCAGCACAACTATGTTTATTGCAGCATTATTTACCATAGCTAAGATATGGAATCAACCCAGATGCCCCTCAGTAGATGAATGGATCAAGAAAATGTGGTATATATACACAATGGAATTCTATGCCTCTATCAGAAAGAATGACATTTCCCCATTTGTTAGGAAATGGAAAGGTTTGGAAAAAATTATATTAAGTGAAGTAAGCCAGGCCCAAAGAAGCATAGGTCCCATGGTTTCCCTTATTTGCAATATCTAGTATAGGTATGAGTCAAGCGGAAAAGGTCAGATAATGTGATGTTAGGAAAATGAACCCTTAAATATGTATTTTAATGTTTTCGTTTCTTTCATGCATGTGTTTCTAAAGCATTTATAAGATTATTTCTTTGTTGCTTTGTATGTCCCTCCCCCACAGTGTAACCCCCGCTTTCACTATATTTGATGTCAGTATAACATGTGGAGGAGATGGGGACAAACAAGTCGTTTAAGGATTCAGGTGGACCTGTTGCAACAATGAGAAGTACAAAATGTCATGTCAAAACCAACTTTACAATGTCGGTGGGGGGGGAGGGGGGTATAATTGGGTGGGGGGAGGGGGGAGGCTGGGAAGGGAGGTGAAGGGTAAACAAAGGAGAAGGCTGCAATGCTTGGTAAGAAATGTATGCATTATCCTGCCCATGTAATTGTAGCCCCTCTGTACAGTATGTTCTCAAATAAAGTAAAATAAAAAAAAAGAAAAAGAAAAATAATAAAAAAATGTGGTAGGTATATACAATGTAATATTATGCCATAAAAAATGAAATCTTAAGCTGGGCGCCGGAGGCTCACACCTGTGATCCTAGCTAGTCAGGATGCTGAGATCTAAGTATCATGGTTCAAAGCCGGTCCGGGCAGTAAAGTCCTTGAGACTCTTATCTCCAATAAATGACTAGAAAACCGGAAGTGGCGCTGTAGCTCAAGCGGTAGAATGCTCGCCTTGAGTTGAAGAACTTAAGAGCTGAAGGATAGTGCCCAAGCCCAGAGTTCAAGCCCCACAACCGATCAAAAAAAAAAAAAAAAAAGAAGGGACAAGAAGGTTGGAACTAGATTATTATTCTAAATGAAATGACCCAGAAATTCAAGTAACACATGATCTCATTTATATATGAAATCTAAATTTGACCTCACAGATATTGCGATTAGAATGGTGGCTAGTAGATGTTGGGGAAAATAAGGTAAGGGAAGGGACAGGTAAATATTAATCAATGGGTACTGAGAGTTGTAAGAAGTTGTACGTAGGACTACAGGTAATAACTGCATTATACATTTCAAAAAAAATATTCTAAAGGTTTTCACCATAAAGTATTTGAGGACACAGACATGCTTAAGTTGACTGACCAATACACAATGTAAACATACAATAATAAAACATCATTTAAATATTTCATTAATATGAAAACTTATTTTATGTCTCAGTTTAATACATTTGACTTTTCTTGGTCCTGGGACTTGAACTCTGGGCTAGGGCACTGTCCCTAAGCTCCTCTTGCTCAAAGCTAGCACTCTACCACTTGAACTATAGCACCACTTCTGGCTTTTTCTGTGATTAACTGGAGGTAAGAGTCTCCCTGCCTGGGATGGCTTCAAACCACGATTCTCTTATCTCAGCTTCTGAGTAGCTAGGATTACAGGTGTGAACCATTGGCAACTAGCTTAAAATAAATTTAAAGTATTAAATAAAAAACCCAAAGAGGTACAAAAGAGAACATCTGACAATTACACTGTCAACTGGACAAATCTCCATGAGCGCTTTTATGTGGTTCAGAGATAAAATAAACTGTTAAAGCAGTAGTTTTCTGTCCAATAAATGTCTGATTCCACATGTTGAATATGAAGAACAACAGAGCAGTGAAGATTACGGACTATGTAGCCAGCCAAATTACCCAAGTTCAAATAGTATTTTTGCTATTTATTATCTGTATGAGCTTAGCCATGATTACTTAACCTCTCTATGCCTCACATTCCTCATCTGTTAAATAGGAAAAATAACACCATTTATCATATAGGGTTATTATAAAGGTTAAATAAGATAATGTGTATAAAACATCCAGCAATAGTGCTCAGAAAGCGTTAGCTATTATCACTTCTAAATAACTATTCTACAAAAACAGATTTTTCTCTAATCACTAGAACAGTACAATTGATTCTTAAATTAGTTATTATATATCCTCAATTTTCTACTATTATAAGGTTCTTTGTAAATAATATACTTCGATTATATTTACCTTCCATCAACCACTTATTTCATAAGATGCTTAAACTGGTTGAGTATTTGAGTCAACATTTTGTATTTTGCTTTAATATGAGCAAAACAAAAAATAATTTTTTAAAAAAAGTTTAAATTTTATTTTCTTGTAAAGATGCTGTGCAGAAAGGTTACAGTGATATCCATAAGGTAATGAGTACATTTCTTAAAAAAAATAAATCTTGTATTAGCTCTGTCATTAATGCAAAGTTAGAAAAGGCCAGGGAACTCATCCAAATCCACTCTAACAGTACTTTCTCTATGTTAAGCACATTAACTTCCTACCTGTCGTCTGTATTGCGAAGGGATGGAAGCCGAAAGCTCGTGTTTCGGTCAAGCTTAGACTGGCTTTTGGTCCTCTTGATAGAGCCTTTCAGGCGCTTGCTGAAGAATCCCTAGAAAGAAAAGACAGAAGTGGTTGGGAAAGAGAATAAAAGAGAACTGTAGCCGTCAGCATTAAATTTGCAAAAGGTGTTAGGATTTTATAATGAAGATCTGAAACTGAGTTCAGAAGCTAGTTTTATTTTTTCTGTAAATAATAGTTGCTCAAAAACACTTGGAAGGTGATGAGAATTTTTTCTATTGTGAAAAGTGGGATAATTAACCTTTATGATAGCAACCATGGTATTATTTCTCATACAGTGTTTATACTAGTTATGGTAGAAGAACTTCTTTATTAATAGTTTTTAAAAAACACACAAAAGATAAATATATATATATATATATATATATATATATATATATATATAAAACAAATAGTATCTGGAAATGGTACCAATTAATTCCTAACTAAAGGAAAACAAAGAGAATAGTATGTACATAGATAGGCTCTGAAGTAAGAACAGAAGCTTTAGAGGTGACATTGCTCAAGATTCATTATATTCAGAAATTCACATGTTTAATGAAATCCTCTGTACAACTACTTAAAGATTAAAAAGAGAATTAACTAAGTAATAGAAAAAATACAAGGATGTCTCAAAAGTATTAAAATCTTGGTCTATGATAGGACTTAGTAGCTCACACTTGTAATCCTAGCTATTCAGGAAGCTGAGATCAGGAAGCCAGTCTGGGCAGTAAACTCCATAGACTTTTATCTCCAATTAACTATCATTAAACTAGAAGTAAAAATGTTGCTCAAGTGGTGGTGTACCAGCCACAAGCTAAAAAGCTAAGTGAGCAACTTTGCATGCATTAATGATTTCAATGATGTATTTTATCTCTGTATGTCTCTTTTCACTTTTACTAAATAATCTAAGTTTCTTGAACATATTCTTGCTCTAAGCACTTGTTAAAGAATGGGCTTGCAATACTATTTGTTGACTAAAAGAAGAAATGCAACACGATGATGGTTATTATTTAAAAAATTTTCAATTCAATTTTCAACAGATGAAAGGACATTTTAGAGAAGTAGAAAAATTTTTAAGTACAAAAATATTCTGACATATAGAAAGTAACTCCTATTATCTTCAGATACCTATCCTTTTTTTTTATTGTGAAAATACTGTACAGAGGGGTTACAATTACATGGGCAAGATAATGAGTACATTTCTTATCAAGCATTGTAGCCTCCTCCTTTGTTTCCCCTTCTCATCCCTTCCCATCCTCCTCCTGCCCCCCCCCCAAGCCTCCTCCCCCTCCTCACCAAAGTTGTAAAGTTCGTTTTCGACATAATGACATGTACGTTTCATTGTTGCAGTGGGTCCACCTGTATCCCTATTTAAACGATTTCTTTTTTCCCTTCCCCTCCACAAATTATACGGACATCAAATACAGTGAAAGCAGGGGTTATATGGTGGGGGAGGGACATACAAAGCAACAAAGAAATAATCTTATAAATGTGTTAGAAACAATCGCATGAAAGAAAAAAACATTTGAATACATATCTTAGGGTTCATTTCCCTAACATCAACTTATCTTACCTTTTCTGCTTGGCTCAGAACCTATCATTTATATAAGCTAAGTATAACACATATTTCCATAAGAAAGGAAATGAAAGCTAGGCTAAAAACACTACATTAAATATTTTGTATTCTTTTAGCGAATACCAAAGCCTACTGTTTTGAGACTGGACTAAGTCAGAGTAGGCTAAATTATACTTAAAAAAAAAAAAAAAAAAAAAAAAACCTCCACAACATACTAGGCTTAAAACATACTACATGTCCCTGGGCAGGGCAACCAGGGGTGTGATCCTGCTCTATAAGGTCTACTCAAGCCGGGCGCTGTTGGCTCACGCCTGTAATCCTAGCTACTCAGGAGGCTGAGATCTGAGGATCACGGTTCAAAGCCAGCCCAGGCAGGAGAGACCATGAGACTCCTATCTCCAATAAACCACCAGGAAACCGGAAGTGGCACTGTAGCTCAAGTGGTAGAGCGCTCGCCTTGAGCTGAAGAGCTGAGGGACAGCGCCCAGGCCCAGAGTTCAAGCCCCACGACCAACCAAAGAAAAAAAAAAAAAAAAAAGGTCTACTCAAGGATTGTGAACTATGGGAAATTCTAATTCTGTGCTTTTATAGTTGTTTCAGCAGGATAAAGGAAATATAGCAGAGTATGCACAGTCATGTGCTCTGTAGTCAACAAGGAACCTAAAATTATACCAGGAGTTATATGGGAATCAATAAATTGCCTTTGAGAAGACTTGTAATTTAACACAGGATTTAGATACTATGTATATTTATATACATAGGCTTATTAGTAAACTGGACAAGGCTGAGGTAACAACTGAGCACAGAATATATGAGTAGAAACATCTGAAAAGCAAATAGAATAAAGACAAATAAAGAATAAAACCCCCAGAATATCTAAGAACTGTCGGACAACCATAAGATATACACCATATGAATAGTAAGAATACAAGAAGAAGAAGGAAGAGAGGAGGAAGAGGAAAAGGAGGAGAAGAAGAATTGAAGAAATATCTGAACTAGTAATAACTAGAATTTTATTTAATGTCAGAAACCAACCTATAAATCCAAAAGACACTATAAATGTCCTCACAACATAAATGTTTTGGTATAAATGCCAAAATAACATCAAAACTACATGTAGGCATATTTCAAACCACAAATAAATCAAAGATTTTTTTTTAAATCCTGAAAAAAGCAAGCAAGAGAGTTGAGTGCACTTGCACACATTGCCATTTTATATACTGAGGAAAATCTATCTTTCAAGCTGGGTGCCCGATGCTCACACCTGTAATCCTAGCTACTCAGGAGACTGAGATCTGAGGATCACAGTTCAGAGCCAGCCTGGGCAGGAAAGCCCAAGATCCTTATCTCCAATAAACCACCTGAAAACTGGAAATGGCGCTGTGGCTTAAGTGGTAAAGGGCTTGCTTGCCTTGAGCTGAAGAGCTGAGGGACAGCGCCCAGGCCCAGAGTTGAAGCCCCATGACTGACAAAAAAATGTTTATTGCAGCATTATTTACCATAGCTAAGATATGGAACCAACCCAGATGCTCCTCAGTAGATGAATGGATCAAGAAAATGTGGTATATATATATATATATATATATATATATACATACATACATACATACAATGGAATACACATGCACACACGCGCGCACACACACACACACACACAATGGAATTTTATGCCTCCATCAGAAAGAATGACATCACCCCATTTGATAGGAAATGAAAAGACTTGGAAAAAATTATATTAAGTGAAGTAGGGAGGGGAAGGTGGCTCAGTGGTAGAGCGCTTGCCTTGCATGCATGAGGCCCTGGGTTCGATTCCTCAGCACCACATAAGCAAACAGAATAAAGCCGGAATTGGCGCTGTGGCTCAAGTGGTAGAGCGCTAGCCTTGAGCTGAAGAGCTGAGGGACAGTGCCCAGGCCCAGAGTTCAGGCCCCACGACCAGACCCCCCCATCCCGCCTAAATGAAGTAAACCAGGGACAAAGAAACATAGGTCCTATGGTGTCCCTTATTTGCAATAACTAGTATATGTCTGGGACAAGCAGAAGAGGTCAAAAGCTACGTACATTTGACCAGATAAGATGATGTTAAGTGAAATGAACCCCAGGGACAAAAGTGTTTTTTTTTCTTTCTTGCTATTGTTCCTAACATATTTATAATGTACCATGTGATTTTTTTTTTTGTTTCTTTGTATGTTCCTCCCCCATGGTATAACCCCTGCTTTCACTGTATTTGATGTTGGTACTCTGCATCTTGTATACACACTTCTCTAGCTTGGGGTGTGGAAGGAAAAAACAAAATGCTTAAACAGGGATACAGGTTGACCCACTGTAACAATGAGATTTACAAGACACTATGTTGAAAAACACTTTACAATTTAGGTAGGGAAGTGAGGGGGAAAGTGTAGTTTTGGAGGGGGAGGGAAGGGAGAGTGGGGAAAAACAAAGGAGGAGGTAACAATGCTTGATAGGAAATGTACTCATTACCTTGCTCATGTAACTGTAACCCCTCTGTACAGTAATTTTACAATAAAAAAGGCATTTAAAAAACAAAACAAAACTTTCAAAAGTAAAAAACTCAAAGGAAAATTCTCAATAACAGAATATTTGTTATCAACATATTTGCTAAAAGTTCTTTACAAAGAAGGAAAACTATGGATAAAAATATGGATTAAAAACATTTTTTGAGGAGCTGGGAAGATGGCTCAGTGGTAGAACACTTGCCTTGCATGCATGAGGCCCTGGGTTCGATTCCTCAGCACCACATAAGCAAAAAGAAAAAAAGCTGGAAGTGGCGCTGTGGCTCAAGTGGTAGAGTGCTAGCCTTGAGCTGAAGAGCTGAGGGACAGCGCCCAGGCACAGAGTTCAGGCCCCAAACTGGACCCAAAACAAAAAAAAACCCCAAAAACATTTTTTGAAGTTAAAATAACATTTCTTATTTTTCTTAATTGATTTTAAAGATAACAATTTATTATGATAATATATGCATATATACCATATATATTTATATATAAGTAATACGAGGGACAGCAACAATACAAAGGAATGGGAGGCAAAATTAGATTTTGTTATTCGTTTTTCAATTTTAATTTTTTTATTGTTATTATAGAGGTGATGTCCAGTGGCATTACAGTTATATAAGTCAGGTAATGAGTACATTTCTTTTTGAACAATATCACCTCTTCCCTCACGCTCTCCTAGTTTTTCTCTCTGTCCCCACCCACAAGCTATACTATATAGTTCATTTTTTAATATAGTGTGTACTGAGTACCATTGTTACATTTGTTCACCCTTGGTCCCTCCATTTTTGTTTTATTTTGTTATTCTAAGTTACTCATTATTGTTAAATAGTGTTACTTGAAAGTGGACTTTGGTTAGTTGTAATTTTATACAGTATGATCAGTCCTATGTGGACACACACACACACACACACACACACACACACACACACACACACACACACACACACACACACACACACACACACACACACACACACACACACACACACACACACACACACACACACACACCCCCTACACACTTTAGGGAAAGATACAAAGATTTCTTTTTTTTGTGTGGGTTATGGGGCTTGAACTAGGGGCCTGGGTGCTGTCCCTCAGCTCCTCAGCTCAAAGTGAGCGCTCTACCACCGAGCCACAGCACCATTTCCAGTTTTCTGGTGGTTTATTGGAGATAAGAGTCTCACAGACTTTCCTGCCTGGCTGGGTTTCCTGTCCAGGCTGGCTTTGAATCATGAGCCTCAGATTGCAGCCTTCTGAGTAGTTAGGATTACAGGCATGAGACACTGGCGCCCAGTACAATGATTTCTTTTATGACCCCTATACTCACAGATCTGGAGCCATTTCCATTATCAATAGCTTTCCAAGTGAAACGTTTGTTACAAGTGATGGATTTGAATTTATACTAATATTAGTATTACCCAAACTCTATGGTTTTTACATTAGGCATTATTTATTATTGGTGTAATTATTGGTGATTCTCCTCTTTCACTTAATATTCATTTAAGTTTTCATCAAATCTGTTTTTTTTTCTTGTCTCTTCCTTTTTCACTTTTAGCAGTTTATATTGAGATGTCTTCAAGCTTAGAGATTCTTTCCTCAGAATTTGCTCTAGTAACAAGATTATCAAAGGTATTCTTCATTTCTGTCAGAGGTTTTAATCTCTAAATATCTTTTTGGTTCCTATGTCTCTGCTTATCTTGTTTCTATCTCTCTGCTTAAATTGCCTATATGTTTTTGTTTGCTATTTACTTTATCCATGAGAGCCCTCATAATACTAATTATAATGATTCTAAATTCATCTGAATTCATGCTGGTCCTGGGGCTTGAACTCAGAGCCTGGGCACAGTCTAAGCTTTTTCACTCACTCTCCTACTTGAGCCACAGCTCAACTCCCAGCTTTTATGGTACTTATTTGGAGATAAGAGTCTCAGAGACTTTTTTGCCCAGGCTGGCTTTGAACCATGATCCTCAGATCTCAACTTTCTGAGTGGCTAGGATTACAGGCATGAATCACTGGCGCTTGTCCATTATTTTAAATTCTTGATAATTTAACCTGAGTTTGATTCTGATGCTTTCTCTGACTCTTTTTCTGTTTTGTAGTATGCTTTGCAGTTTTTTTCTAGATAGCTGGACATGATGCTCTCATGGAAGAAACTGTGGTAAGTAGGCATTTTATAATGTGGTCAAAGAGAAGGAGTATTTTATACTCCCATGGTTACATCTAAGGTTTTTAGTGAGCCTGTGCCTCTGCACTGTGAACTTCTCAAATGCTTTTAGTGCCTACTCATCCACATGCCTGGCTTAGGTGTGACAGAATGACCAGGGAAGGCTGAACTAAGTTATTTCCCTTCCCTCAGACAGTTAGGTTCAGATTAAAACACACACACACACACACACACACACACACACACACACACACACACACACACACACACACACACACACACACACACACACACACACACACACACACACACACACACACACACACACACACACACACACACACACACACACACAAAACCCCACTAGGTTAGGCTTGGGAAACTAATTTCTCTGGAAGGCAGAACTTAAGAAGGAAAGATTGCTTTGGCATATTTTAAAATGGTTCCTTTTCTTCTTCTGTTGAAGGTAGAGGAGGACTTTTTTTCCCTAAAAATACTGGGACAACCTACCAGAGTTCTAGGTTAAACAAACATAAAAACAAAAATAAAATAAAAAAGAAAAGAGAGAAGGAAGGAAGGCAGAAAGTAAAAAAGAAAGGAAGGGAGGAGGGAAAGAAAGAGAGCGAGAAGGAGAGAAAGAAAAAGAAAGAAAGAAAGGAAGAGAGAAAAGAAAAGAAAAGAGAAAAAAAGAGAAGAGTGAGTTAGTTTGTTCACTCACTACCTGGTTCCCTTAGAATTTCTATCGCTGAGATTCCACAAAGACTCCAGCAACTTGTCAATCAATAGCTCATTTCCCTATCTTGAAACGAGAAGTTATACCTTTTAAACTTTGAAGGCATGAAATGATTTTTACAGCAATCTTACATCTATTACAGTGTTTAAATTTCAGTGTTCAATTTATATGATAAATACATATAAAATTATAGCATATATAATTTAAGGGAAAGTTAGGATTGTACAGTGGTCAATTCTTGGGGGCAGTAGAATCTACCAGAAAATTCTGTTTTCAATTTTATGTAACTAAGCATGGTTTTCAACAGTGAGTCCCTTAAAGGATAATATGGCAGAAGTTTTATCTCCCCCCCTCTGCCCCGGCCCCTGTACCCCAAACCGACTGGTACCCAGGAAACTGGTCTTTTCCTGGCTTCTTGAAACAATTCTTTCATTGTATCATATCTTGGAGTAAAAGCATATTCTTTGAAGACTCTATTACACTGATTTAGTATCCTTTATTTTTCTTTGTTCCTCTTATGTTTCAATCTTTCATTTTCCTTTGTTAAGGACTTTCTTTCTTCACCGCATCTACCCTTTAATGTCATAGAAACCTCCAGTTTCTTGATTACCCTGTTTAGTCTTAGGGTTTATGTGATGTTTAATTGGCCACTGCTCCTTTCTGAGCTGTTTTTCATTAGCAGGTCACTCACTATGATTTGAAACAGGCAATCCTACCTTGACTACATTTGGCTGGACTAGGGTTAAATAGTGACTTAATATTACTTAAAACCATCTAAGACTGGTCTTACTTAGCCTCTAAGTAGTTTTAAAAAATTTGCTGACATGTGTTCCAAATTAGATGCACCTTATGGTCCTTCTGAGCATTTATAAATAGAGCTACCCTTACATTTATATCACTGGATTGTCTACTTACGTGTCATTAGTCTCCTTATTAATCTGAACTTCTTAGGCAGCAACTAAACAATTTTTGTATTTCTAGTTCAGATTTGGTATCTGGCATTTAGAAGGGATTCAGTAAATGTTTTTTAGAAGTAAAATAAAAAACAGTGAAATGACTAAAAGTTATGTTGGTAGACTGTAGGCAGAGCATGAATTCAGAGAGCGTAGTGTTAAAGCTTAGCTCTTAAATGAACCTGGAATAGTCACAATTTCTAAGTTTCAGACTCTCACTTTTATTTTTATTTTTATTTTTTTTTGGGTCTTGTCATGGGGCATGAACTCTGGGCCTGGGCGCTGTCCCTCAGCATTTCAGCTCAAGGCTAGCACTCTACCACTTGAGCCACAGTGCCACTTCCGGCTTTTTTCTGTTTGCTTATGTGGTGCTGAGGAATTGAACCCAGGGCCTCATGCATGCAAGGCAAGCACTCTACCACTGAGCCACCTTCCCAGCCCAGACTCTCACTTTTAAAAGGAAGATTTTAAAACTTCCTTTTTTTTAGAGTAAATTCAAGAATAAGTGAGTGCAAGAGTACTTTTTATTCATCATTTTTAATTTTTTGCAGTGCTGAGGATCAAACCCAGGGCTTTGTGCATGTTAAAAAGTGTTTATTAAAATACTGAAAGAAAACAAAGGAGGAGGCAACAATGCTCAATAGCAAATGTACTCATAACCCTGCTCATGTAACTGTAACCCCTCTGTACAGCGTTTTTACAATTAAAAAAAACGTAAAAAAGGAAACAAACAGAAATGGCCAACTGAATATGAATCTAGGAAGAAAGCCTACTGAATAGGTAGGTAAAAATCACATTTTTCCCCCTCTTGGAAACCATCATACCACAGGAAGGGAAGAAACAAAAAATAAGTTCCATAACAGCAGAGATCTGCAGCTGTTCTGTTCTGTGATATACTCTTCCTCACCCTTAGTGGTAGTTGATACATTCTAAGTGCTCAGTAAACATTTGTTCACTATACACATTTACCAAAGGCTTTCTGCATGTCAGCACTGGAAAGGTGCTTTCTAGTATGTAGTGCCAATGTATCTGTGTAGGTTTTCAGTAATTTGCTTCAGTTAACACACTTAACAGATACCAAGTTAAAGTTTAAACTCAGTTTATTGTTAATATTTAAAAATTTTGTTTGTATATTCATTGAAAGGCTATTATTTGTCAGATACTTGAGGAATGTTCCATATATCAGTAAACAAAGCCACAAATCCTACCTTCATTAGGCTTACATACTAACAAACTAAGATAATAAACAAAGAACATAATAAATAAGTAAATAAGTAAAAGCCAAGAACAATAGTAAAACAAAGCCATAAAAAGGAAGTCAATGATATTAAGTGGTCAAGATAGACCTTTTAGATAGGAGCTAAATTTGAGTAAAGAGTTGGAGTTCATCTGAATATATCTGAGGAAAATATATTCCAGACAACAGACACAGAGAAAAGCCTTAAGGCTGAATTAAACATACTATGTAAAAAGGAAGACCCACAAGCCAGTGTGCCTAGAATAGAGGGCAAGTAGTGGGAAATAATGGAAATGAGGTAGTAGGATGGCAGTGGTACTAGCAGTGGTTCTGAGAGTGGAATGGTATTCAGATAGTATGTAGATTAGCAAAAGGATCTTAGTTTCTACTTAAAGTGAACAAACCATATCAATAATAGCAAACAAAACATTTTTCTTTTCTTTTTTTGAGACAAGGTCTTGAACTTGGGAGCCTCCTTGCCTCAGACTCCTAAGTACTAGAATTAGTAGTATGTACCAATACACCTGGCTGACCTCTTGCTTTCTGACCACTTTGCAATGCTAAATCTCCACATTTTAATTCTCCTTCAGATATTGTAAGAATTATAATATAATTTACATAAGCACTATATTTAATTTGTACCAAGGCTTAAATAATTGTATATAACAAGTAGCTAGGAAGACAATATAATTCAATATATGAGGGGGAAATAAAATGAGCCAAACTACTATTTAACAAGATTTTGCCCCTTAGGCTTGAATAATAAAACTATACCATTAGACTAAAATGAAACCTTATTAAAATTACTTTTTTGTAGCTGATTCTGTGGCTATTAATTAAATTGAAAATAACTTCCTTAAGTACAAAAATGTAAAAATAGGTATCAACAGGAAAATATTTCTTTCTTCTATATGGAGTTATACTGTACATGCCTTACAGAAATATGAAGAGTGTAATGATGTTTCTATAGGTTTGCTACAAATATCCAACAGCACAAATGGAAACAAAGGTAAGACTACAAATTCACTACTCAAATTCACCTTATTCTCTGACACCAACCTAATTTGAAAACATTCTAATAAAACCAGCAAAATAACTCCTACCTTATTCAATTCTCTTTGGAACTGCTGTTGCTACCATCTATAATTTTTAAAGATATTAAAAAGGTCATCATTTTTAAAGCTAGCAATTTAGAATACTAAAATGACTTACTTTAATAAGTTGTTGCTCACTATTTTCCTTTAAAATAAAGCTTTCAATTAGTAACTGTCAGAGAAATAAAAAGCCAAAAGCTGCCTTCTCTGGAGCTTGATAAATGTGAGAATGATGGTAACAAAAGTTGTTCGTACACTGCAAATTGGAGTAACCCCGGAAGACTGAACTTGGCTATCTGGGCATGACTGGAAGCTGAAATGAACCTGCTGCCACGCAACCACTCTCAGTGGTGGTAATAAGAGACACTGATTTGCCAGTGTCCCAGAGCTGCTCTTACTCCCTCAAGACAGGGAGAAGTGAAGACAGAGAAACATGTCATCACCTTTCACACAAAAATAGAGAGATGTGCAATAAAACCTGCTACAATGCTGCTGGAAACCTTTCACATCAGTAGTCACACAAGGGATTAAGGACATTACTGAGATTCTGAGTAGGTAATTTTAATAGCACTTCCTCTAAATGTTGTATGACTTTATAAAAAAAACTTTTTAACCAAAAAGAACTCAGATAAGAATTGTTTTCATCCTTGCTTTTCCAGTTTTATTTTATTTTTAAAGAATTGTTTTCCATCCAATGTGTTTATTTTATAGATTTATAGGTAACAAATGATATAGGCAACTTATGTTTCTTTGGTTCTGGTTTACTTCACAGTGTAATTTTTTCCCAAGTCTTCCCATTACCTTAGAAATGGTACAATATCATTTTTTCTGATGGGAATATAGAATTCCATTTTGTATATATCCTACATTTTTGATTCATTCATCTTTTAGCATAATAAATTATTTTAAATATTCACAATGTGAGACCAAAGGATATTCTTAGGTGAGGATCACAAAGGCTTAAGAGCTATGTGCATATGATCATATAAAATGATGTTTACTGAAATAAATGCCAAGAAATGGAGACAAGAGGTTTTTCTCTTCTCCTTTGTCATTGTTCTTTTTTTCTGTAACTTGTCTTGTATGTAAGTGTATGTTTTTCACTTTTTTATTGTCAAAATGATGTACAGAGGGGTTACAGTTACACAAGTAAGCTGTCCAACTTGTTACCCCTCCCTCATTTTTCTCCCACTTTCCCTCCCTCCAATCTCCCTCCCCCCACAAGTTTTACAGATCATTTCCAACATATTGTCTTGTGAGTATTGCTGCTGCATTGGTTTCCCCCTTGTCCTTTGTCTCACCATTTTGTTGTCCCCCTTTCCTAATTCGGATAAACATATATGTAATACTCAGGGTACCAAAATCAAATACAGTGACAGACAACAGGGGATAAACCATAGGGGGAAGAACACACAAAAGAAACAAGAAATCACACAGGATTTTAAAAACAACAACAAAGAAAAACCTTTGAGGAGGGTAAGAGGGAGCACAGAAATGGTGGGATAAAGTGATACTCAGTAGACACTTAAATTGAAAATGAACTATACAACTTGTGGGGAGGTGTTGGGTGGGAAAAACTGGGAAAAGAGGGAAGAGATGACATGATTCAAAAAGAAATGTACTCATTTACCTGACTTGTATAACTATAAGCTCTCTGTACATCTCCTTTACAATAACAATACAAAAAGAAATCTTAACACTATTACTTTTAAATAGTTGTACAAGGCTGGGAAGGTGGCTCAGTGGTAAAGTGCTTGCCTTGCATGCATGAGGCCCTGGGTTTGATTCCTCAGCACCACATAAGCAGAAAAAGCCGGAAGTGGTGCTGTGGCTCCAGTGGTAGAGTGCTAGCCTTGAGCTGAAGAGCTGAGGGACAGTGCCCAGGCCCAGAGTTCAGGCCCCACGACCAAAAAAAAAAGTTGCACAAAGGAGCTGCCATTTAACAAAGTTTATGAGTACAGTAGATCTTGATCAACCCCTTTCAACATTCTCACCCCCCCTCCCTACTTTTTCCTCACTTTTCTTAATTTTATAGGATTAATGTTGGATTCCTGACTACATTTTCCCCCTCCTCTTTCTTCTTCAGTCATCTATCCCTTTCTCTTGATCCCACCCCATCCGTTCTGAGAACCTCCTCCCTGGTGTTTTATTTTGCTGAACTTTGATTTTACCTTTTAAGAAATTACACTATTTGAGATCTTCCTTGAATCTATAGTATTTCAGTTAATACATTTGTATACATTTGCATATCATACAATGTTTGGAAGCTAAATCTAGTTTCCACATATAAGGAAAAAGATGCATCCTTTGTCTCACTGGGACCAATTTATTTCACCTAACATTTTTTTTTTCCCAAGTCTTTCCATTTTTTGTTTTTACAAATAGTACAATAAATTCTTTCTCATGTATGAGTAAAATTCAATTGAGAGTGTATATGCCACATTTTCTTGTCCATTGAAGGCATCTGGGCTAATTCCACACATTGGCTATAGTGAATAGAGCTGCAATTATCATGGTTGTGTTGGTGGCTTTATTCTGGTTTGTAATTTTTTTGAGTAAATGATGAGTGGAATGGTTTGATCATAGGGTAGTTCTATATTTAATGGAACCTCCACAATGTTCTCCAGAGTGGTTGAACAGTTTACATTCCAACCAAGAGTGTATTAGGCTGCATCCTCACCAGCATCTGTTATCGTCTGTTTTCCTGATAATGGCCATTCTAACTGGGGTGTTTTTTTGATTTGCATCCACTATGACCAAGGATGTTGAGCATTTCTTTAGTGTCTTTTGGCTAGTTATACTTCTGAGAACTCTCTTTAGCTCATTAGCCCATTTATTAGTGGGCTGTTGGTTTTTTAAAGGTTTATTTTTTTTACACTTTCTGTATATACTGGATATTAGGCCATTATTTGATTCTATGCTATAGGCTGTTTTTTGTTTGTTGGCTATATTCTTTGCCATGCAGAAATTGTTTAGTTTGACTCAGTCCCATTTCTAAAGTTTTTCTTTGATTTGCTGTACTTATGGATTAAATTTTATTTTAATTAGTAAATGAATCTGTATTTTGAATATTTTACTAGTATTTTACTATGGAATGTAATTACTCGAGAAGAAAGACATCATATAAAAATCATTTCCTTTCATGGTCTCTTAGTATAAATAGAAACGTGTTAGATGGTTTAATAATTGTAGACTAAAATATAATGGTAAAAATTAATAAGGAGCCAGTGCTGGGCTCATGCCTCTAATCTCACCTACTCAAGAAGTGGATGACGGTGGTTCGAAGCCAGCCTGGGAAAGAAAGTCTGTGAGACTCTTACCTCCAATTATCTAACAAAAAAAGCTGGAAATGGAGCTGTGGCTCAAGTAGTAGAGTGCTAGTCTTGAGTTAAAAAGCTCAGGAACAATGTCAAGGCCCTGAGTTTAAGCCATAGTACTGACACAAACACAAAAGAAATTAATAAGGTAAAAGAAAAAGGAACGGGCAATTTAAAATGTAAAACATTACTGTCCACAGGACTTTATAACAGGAAGTCCAGACAAGATGAGAAATCCTAGGTGACAGGAACAACAGCAAAACAATAATCAGTTGCAATGTGCTTTATGATTAATGAACAACTTTAGTTTCATGACAATTTATTTTCTACTAGTAATATAGTACTAGTATTCCCAGTTGTTGTTTTGACCAATCAGAATCTTTGGACCCAAGTTATAGTAATCTACATTTTCTTTTCTTTTTTCTTTCTTTCTTTTTTTTCTTTTTGCAGTGCTGGAGATCAAACCTAGGGCTTACGAATTCTATGTCCTTCAGCCCTTTGAGTGACAGCTTAACATACCCTTCCCTTATTCACAGCTGTTTTGAGTGAGTTCTCAAAACTGGACAGCCTCTTTCTTGACAATTGGCTAGACTATTATATGAAAGGCTGATTACCCTGATTATGTCACAGAGGCCTTGAAAGCTAAAAAACAAAAAACAAAAAGAAAAACACTGAAAGCTCAACCACTGATAGAGGTTGTAACTTTTGCTTCAAGAGGTCTTGGTCTAGGTATAACTCCAGCCTGCTCTGTGCCAGGAAACTTCACTTGACAAGGCTCAGTGACCTCTAGACCTCATCTGAAGTTGCACCAGAGGACCCTGCCTATGGCTGTTCTACATGTAATACCATTCCTCAATTAGGCCAGAAGCAGAAAACAGTACCCCACTGACAGAAAAGAGACTGTGCTCTGGGAGTCTGGGGATTGGTCCTTATTTGAGGATTCACAGGCACCAGTACTGTGAATATAGGCAAGCCTGTCACTCCCCTTTTCCTGATATTTTTCAGTTGTTTTCCTCCCTCCTCTCATGTTATCAAACTATGCCCTTATAAAGGCTTTTGTTCTACTTCCATCTGAGTTTATTTGTGGTCTTTATCATGGTTACACAAAAGCAGACAAGGGCTTCCAGTAAACAGGAACTAATAGTCTAAATAATAGTCTAAATAGTCACAGAGCCCTTGACACTAAGAAGTAGCTTAGAGCCCCCAAAAGGCCCGATAGCTCAAAGCTATAACACTCAGAGGTAACTAAGAGCCACCAAGAGTTAAAGGACCTGGTACCTGAGGTTCAGAGCTGTAAGACTAGAAAGTGGCTGAAGAATTGGTAAGAAGCTTAGAACAGTGGAAGTACTAGTACTTGAGAGACAGTAGAGAAACTGAGATCACAGAGAATGAAAGGCAATCAAGAGTTAAAGGCAGAAGCTGAGAATGACTCTCAGCCCTGGTGGCTAGAACAGTCAAATTAAGCCAACCAAAAGTTAAAGAAGTGAAGGTCCCACTACCCATAGCTCCGGAATTGTAACTCAAACTTCTAGCACTCTAAGCTTAGTGCAATAAAGAGTCCCTTGCCTGAGCACTGGAGGAATAGGCTTCTAATTTTGAAAGGCTGGAGTCATAAGCCCCTTCCTGGTTCTTAGAACTTGGTTCAACTTGTGAACTGCTCCCTACCTACCTAGGATTTGTATATGGACACAAAAAGAATTCCTAGCCAGATGTTTAGTACAACACATATAGCTGTGTGTCTGAGAATGTGCATTATTGTACTGTCTACATATGCAGTAGTTTAATTTCCTACTTTGCTGAATATTTTGAAATTACAAATAATGTTGCAGCTAATAACTTTGTGCATACATATTTTCATATTGGTGGAGGTGTATCTTTAGGGTAGAGTCCTGTGAGATTTCTGAGTCAAAATGTGTTAAAAGTATAATTGTTTTGACAAATTTCCTACAGAAGGGTTGTGCCGGTTTGCCTTTCCATCAAATATGTGCAAGCATCTAACTTCAACCAATTGAACCTGGTATCATATTTCACAGAGCTCTGATTAGCTTGAAAGGTGGAACATTATCTTCATACTTGCATTTCTCTGAATATACATGCATTTGTATATTGTTTTCATATGCACAGGTTAATTTTTAGTTATTTTTCTTAAAATGGGTTGTTCATGTCTTTTCACTCACCCTCTTCCCCTAACTTTTCTATTGGGTTTTGGTCATTTGTCTCTCAATTTTAAATATATTTTCATTAAAAATTTTTTTTAGTATTTTTAATATGTTGTAAGTATTTTCTTAGTTGATCTTTTTTTTAAACTTTGTTATGTTGTTCAATTTGAAAAACAAAGCAAGTTTAGCATAGTCAAATTTATCAGTTCTTTTTGTAAACTGCTTCTGGCTTCCAATAACGATTATAGAGAGCTATTTTCTACATTAGGGTCAAATAATTCATTCATGTTTTCTGCTAGCTATTTTTATTTCCTTTTACATTTATTTCTGTAATCCATTTGGAATTTATCCTTATGTAAGGTAGTTTTATCTTTTGCCAAATACTCAATTGTCCCTATACTACTGATTTTAAATACAATTCCTAAGGCAACCATTTCTGATTTCCTTAAAAGAACTTACTTCTTTCACTTCAGATTATCTATAACCTGTTGTTTTTACTGATATTTTTCTCTCAACCTATAATTAGTACTATTACTATTTTATATGGCCTACTGAATCTCAATGCTGAGGGCCACAGGAACAGAGTTCATCTTTATATCTTTGTGATGTTTAACACACAGTGAGTTACTTAATACACATTTTTGGCATGTTAGTAATGATTACCTTGAATCAAGGAAGGTCCAATTCAGTCAAGAAAATAGGTATATTTGAGGTGAACAATCCCTAATTTTTTTTAAACCAATCTGATGTTGACAGAGAAAAAGTTCAATATGTGTTACATTTACTTTGACAGACTACCTTAGTTCCACATCATCAATGAGGTGTATGCTTTCTTATGACCAACAGGGTCTGAACTGATCTTACGTAAGTTCACAGTATGAATATTAATGAAGAGGGCTTTAAGGAATGAAATAATGAGAAATGAGAAGTCACAAATAATAAAGAAGGTGGGTGTGATAAAACATGCTATAAGCTCAACACTTAGAAGATACACAAGGATGTCAAATTTAAGGCCAAAAAAAAAAAAAAAAGATTGGATAGGGCACAATAGCAGATCAGAGGTATCTACCATTCTGACTTTATGGATGAGAACTATCAAGTAACAGAAGAGAAAGTATAATCTGACTAGACAAAGAGGAAGATATAGGGAATTATGAAAAAAAAAAGAGGTAGATAGACGGAAGAGAAGCACGGAAACATTGAAGTATCAGAGAAAAGCAGTATATACTCCCCAACCCATTCATAGATTCCTAGGACAGGGAGGGAAAGCTGAAGATTCCATCATAAGGAACTGAATTATCTGGAAAGGCTTGAAAACAATGAGATGCATCCCTGGGAAATAAATGCTGGAGTATGTTTGCTGATAGAACTGGGGAGTCCAGATGTAAATCTTCTGAATCACAGTCTCTAACTTCCTGCTTTGTACAGGGAGGTGAGCTGTTAGACAGGCTCAGTAAGCACTGACACTAGCAGGGCAAGTGACTGAATCTCTCGTTTGTCCCTAGCCAGTATTCTGCTTCCCCTGTTCTTAACACATTTAGGGATTCTTCTAAGGCTTAAACGCTTGTTGCCCATGAAGACACAAAATGGGGACAGGAGTGGGTGGAAGAAAGGGGAACTTCTATAATGAAAGCAGCGCAGAAGTGGGCAACCAACCTTTTTACAATAGACTTTAGCTAGTTTGCCGCAATCTGAGCAATGCTGGGGCTCAGGCCTGGTGCACTGGGTAGTAGGTAAATGCACAGCTACGGAGCCATACTCAACCTAGCTCTACATTACCCTGCTTGAACACTAAAACTATTTTAATTGAAGGACTATAAGCAATGAACACTTTTAACCAAGAACTTAGACTCAGGAGGCATCAATCTCAATGTAGAAACGGCAGTAATATCAAGTAGACAAGGCAAAATGTTTCCTCCAAATGTCAACAACTCCACAATAAATGATTTGAATGAAGAAGAAAAATTTCTTATAATGAATTCCAGAGAATAATAATAAGAATGACCAATGAAATTATGACGTCATGTATAAAACCTGAAAAAATATGAAGAGGATACAAATAAATAGTTGAATCAACTCAAAGAGTTTACATACACAGCTGAATGAAATTAACTCAATTGAGAGTCTTACTTACATAATGGAACAAGTTAAAATAAAAGTATCAAGGATTAAAGATGAAGTAGACAATTTAGATCCATCAGACAAAGGTAAAGAAAAGAATGCCAGGAAAATAAAAATTTGAACATCCAAAACCTTTGGAATACTACCAGAAGATTAAATCTATGAATTATGAGTATAAAAGAAAGAATAGCTGAAACACAAGATAAAGGCACAGAAAATATCTTCAACAAAATAGCATAAACTTTTCAAATCTTGAAAAAAGAGGATCTACTAGGGACAGGAAGCTTTCAGAATACCAAATAGGTATTATATTATATTATATTATATTATAGTTATACACAGAGCAAAGAAAGACTATTAAAAACTATAAGAGCCCAGTGTTGGTGGCTCATGCCTGTAATCTTAGTTACACAAGAGGCTGAGATCTGAGTATCACAGTTTGAAGCATGCCAGGGCAAGAAAGTCCATGAGACTCTTATCTCCAATTAACTACCAAAAAAGCTAGAGAAGTAAGAGCTGTGGCTCAAGGGATAGAGTGCTAGCCTTGAGCAAAAAGCTCAGGGATAGTGCCCAGGCCCTGAATTCAAACCCCAGGACCAGCACACACAAAAAAGTTGTAGAAGTAATGAGACATGTAAATGTAGCCCATGAGAATAATAGACTTTTCAAACATACATACACACACACACACACACACACACACACACACACACACACACAAGAAAGTAATAGTGAAGGCAGTAATCAAAAGGCACAATGTGAACAATAAAGTTACTCTTTAATAAAGTTACTCTTTGAGCATATTAGGGTTTTTTTTTTTTTTCTTTTTTGGTGTAGAGTAAATGGAGAAGGAAAGGAATATATTATGGAAAAGATTTTATTAGGATAATTATATTCCTTCTAGAAAGTATTTCCTACAGTACTATTTCTAATGTTGCAAACATTTTCCATGATCAGTTTAGGCACTAAATTATCAATTTGGTTCTTAATACCATTTATTTGTAAATCTCCAAAAAAATCTTACAAAATTTATGTTTTATCTTAAGAAAAGAAATCATGGCCTAAAGCAAGTCAAATAATTTTTCAGATTATACAAGAGAAATACAGACTGAACATACAGTAAAAAATAGTTTCTTTTCTTTTTTTTTTTCCACTCATGGGGCCTGACCTCTGGGCCTGAACACTGTTCCTCAGCTCTTCAGCTCAAGGCTAGCACTCTACCACTTGAGCCATAGCACCACTTCCAGCTTTTTCTGGTTATGTGGTGCTAAGGAATCGAACCCAGGGCCTCATACATGCAAGGCAAGCACTCTACTACTGAGCCACCTTCCCAGCCCCAGTTTCTTACTTTTTTTTGCTGAATATTATAGGTACACTTCCTTAAGTGTTAATAATATTACATCTTGTGTTAGTACTTTAGTAGAATTTAAAGGATGACAAGAATTTAAAGGGTGACAAGTCCTAGATAACGTGGTCAGAAGAGTTTAGAATCTTGTTCAACTACAGCCACCAAATTTTCTTGAAAAAGAATCTTTGAGTTGTGATGACAATCTCATGGACTATGTAAAACAAGAGACCAGGTAGCTGGGACAGATCATGGAGTTTTGACCTTCACTTCTGTTGGTTGTCACTGTTTTCCTTTCTTCCTTTAGCTTTTAAAGAGTCAAGAAGCAGACCAGACTAATTATACCCTAAATGAAAGGCAAACTCCTAAGAAAACAATTGTCATGAGTCATTCTTTCTGTCATTTGCTCATGGGGCTTTCATAGACAGACTATTCTTTCTACTCACTACATTGTACCATTAATTCCATTGCACTTAAAAGACTCATTGTTGAAAAAAAGACACAAGTTGAGTAATTCAAAACTACTGGCTGATGACAAAGATACTATAACAGAGTAGGTTAATGTCTTTGCAATCTTCATAGCTTTGATAATCACAAATGCCACCCATACATTTGAGTTTTAATAAACATATCAGGAAAAAGGAAAGGGAGTATCTTCTAGAAGAGTGTTTTCTAAATTGTTTTTACTGCTTAAGATGGAAACAAGTATGAATAGAATATTGTTGAGTGTGTATGCCACTAAGTACCATGAATCAACTGACTGTACCACTGGAGTTCAATTATGTATTCCTAGTATGTTTACTTATAAAATGAAGGCATGTTTAGATGTATGTCTATGAAGCATTTGACAACATAAAAATTTAAGCAGTGACAGAAATGAAACATTTAATATGTCTTCTGAACCCAAAGTGGATTACTTGTATACCCTCTGTGGTATATATAGCCCATTCTGGAGACTAACAACTAGAATATATCATAAACACGGTAAGGTAACTATACAAATAGCAATCCTACAATAGTATCAGTGCTACAATGGGTAAATGCACACTTCTCTGGGAACACAGAGTTAGTCAAGGCTAATGTCACTGGAGCTGAATTTTAAAGGATGAGGATACCTTAAGGAGGAACAGAAGATAGACTTCCTAGCCACACAAGTGAAGAAACCTGACAAAAATTTTTTTGGGGGAGTTCCTGGTGGGCACCTGTGAATAACAATGTATAGAGCTATAGGAAGGGATGCAGTTACTGGGTATTAAGGAATGAAAAAGCAGTCAAAAGACAGCAAAACATTTCTCTGTGCAAGTTGCTTTTAAAAATCACTCTGGAACAGGAGCTCAACTCAAAAAGCTTCAGCAAGTGACTGATGCATACTGAATAAAAAGCTAATTCTGTCTGAAGACACTCTAAAGGGAAAGAGGAAGCTACTAGAGGAGAGGATGAGCAGAAAAGGAAGAACTCACTTTTCGAGTCAAATAAAATGTAAAAATTTGGTAGCTTCTGAAAGGCATTAAGAAAGAGTCAAGGAATGATCAGGTTTAGATTTTAAAGGGATCACATTAGAATCAGCATGATAGGTAAAGTGTGAGGGGGAGCTAGTTAAGAAGACTATTCAGAAGGACATTTGCCCAAACAATACCTCTAGTTCCTGATTTGATGATCATTAATTTCATTGTTACATCAAAGTCACAGGACTTTTTAATTTGAAATCTCATCATCATGTCACTAAAGAAACCTATATATTAAACATCTTACAAGATAGCAGAGCCAGATCATATACAATATAGAAAAACTCAACTATTTAATAAACCTGAATTTACAGAATAAATTAAGTTATATGATTAATAATTCTTAAAATATAAGTATTTCTTGACAATTTACAAAACTTAAAAACCCACATACATGATACTGTCATTGTTTGTTTTTTTGGTCATGGGGCTGGGAGCTGTCCCTCAGCTATTCAGCTCAAGGCTAGTGGTCTACCACTTGAGCCACAGCACCACTTTTATTGGAGATAAGAGTCTCATGGACTTTCCTGCCCGTGCTGGCTCTGAACTGCTATCCTTAGATCTCAGCCTCCTGAGTAGCTAGGATTACAGGCATGAGCCACCAGTGCCCAGCGTTCTATTTCTGCATCCTTGAATATTATACTATTTTCCTTACATATAAACAGGCAAAATTATGGTAGTTTGCACAAAAATGCAACACTGCAAAGTATCAATAATAACTACCCAAGAAATTTTGTAGAAAATAAACATCTAACAAATATATGTTTTGGTGTCTCGCCTTTGCTTTCTCCCTCAAATATATTCTGTTTAATATACTGAAAACATCATTACTGTATCCTGTAATCAATATTAAGAATAATAAGAGCTAAGTCTTTATAAGCCTAGTGTTCTAATTTTTAAGGTTTGAGATATGATTCATGTATCATCTGCATAGCTATCATCTTTTCATATATTATCAACACAGCTACCATGTGCAGATGATATATGAATTATATTATGAAAACAGCAAAATTTCCTCTTCATAGCATATAGCTTCTAACTTCTGTGAAAGAAAAAAGTATTAATTATCAGTTGTACATATTAGATACATGTAGTAATTATATGCTCCCTTAAGTAGGCATTGATTTGAAATATTGATCTTTAATTGTGAATTGAAAGTTGTTGTACCTGCTCTCCCCCATTACAGACAAGGAGAAAAATCTCTGCTTAAGGGGAGAAGGGCTTATAGTACATTATCTGTAAGAATGAGCTATAAGTGAATGTATCTCATCTTCTGGAATAGTCCTCTTCCTCCAAGCTGGAATATACTTAGAACTCAAAAAATTAAGTCACCCAAAAACAAATTCTCAAAGTAACAACTGCCCCATTAATAAGTGGGTTAAAGACTTAAATAGAGATTTCTCTGAAGAGGAAATAAGAATGTCCAGTAGACTCATGAAGAAATGCTCAACTTCTCTAGCCAAAAGAAATGCAAATCAAAACAACACTGATATTCCACCTCACCCCAGTTAGAATGGCTATAATCAAAAAATCTAATAATGACAAATGTTGGAGAGGATGTGGCCAAAAGGGAACCCTACTACATTGTTGGTGGGAGTGTAAACTTGTTCAACCACTCTGGAAAGCATTATGAAGGTTCCTCAAAAGACTCCACATAGAACTCCCCTATGATCCAGCAATCCCACTTTTGGGCATTTACCCAAATGATCACAAACAAGGTCATACCAAAGCTACCAACACAACTATGTTTATCACAACATTATTCATCATAGCTAAGATATGGAACCAACCCAGGTGCCCCTCAGTAGATGAGTGGATCAAGAAAATGTGGTACATAAATACAATGAAATTCTATGCTTCCATTAGAAAGAATGACACTGCCCCATTTGTTAGGAAATGGAAAGACTTGGAAAAATCGTATCAAGTCCCAAAGAAATTTAGGTCCCATGTTTTCCCTTATTTGCAATAATTATTTGCAATAATCACATATATCATCTTATCAGATGAGCTGAAAAACTCAAAAACCACTTACAAATGACCATATAAGATGATGCTAAGTGAAATGAACCCCAAGAGATGGACACAAGAGGTCTGTCTTTATTATTATTGTTTTAAATGTACCATGTGATTTTTTTGTTGTTTCCTTTGTATGTTCTTTCCCCTATGGCATACCCCCTTGTTGCCACTCGATTTTGATACCCTGTATCTTGTATATACATATGTCTAGTCTGGAGAGGGGAAGAGGAATAACGAAAAGCTGAAACAAGGACACAAGATAACCCATTGCAACAAGGATACCCACAGGGCAGTATACTGGAAACGAACTTTACAACTTCAGGGGGTAGGAATATGGGAGGTGGGGAAGGGATAGTGGGATGACAACAAGGAAGGAAGGGATAGGGTAACAATGATGGACAAGTAATGTTCTCATTGCCTTACTCATGTAACTGTAACCCCTCTGTTCAGCATCTTAACAATAAAAGAAAAAAAAAAGAAAAATTGCTGTTGTAATTCTCTTTCTAGGAACTGCCACAGATTGAAGAGGGCTTTCATCACTTTTTGATTCTTGCAAGTTCAACTTTACAATATTTTCTCCCAAACTCTCTTTTACTCCAAATATTTGCCAATCTCCACTGTTATCTTAAAAGCTTATAGCTAAATTTATTCCTTTTTCATATTTCTTTTTTTCATATATTTCATATATTTCTAAGACTCTCAATACCAAATCTTAGAAATCTATGTAGAATGTAGAATCTATGTAGAATATCTATTATTAAATGAAAATTATATGCAACTCTAATTACAAAATGTCATAAAGGTACAGTTCATATTTCTTATCTTTAGACCCCAATTTTCTTTTCTGACATCTTTGTGTTAATTATATTATTTTAACCTGGTAGCAATAACATGTATAGAAATATTCATTAGTATATTATATTTGTACATATATAAATACATATATATGAATAACTACACTCTTTATTAAAGGAGGTATTTACTACAAGGTGATTCTATTATGGATCTTAATTTCACATATATGGTGATGAAGTGGAGGAGGAAAGATGTACCTAGAACTTGAAGCATCAAGAGAAATAACCTTAATTGTCCTCTTGGAATATGGTAACAGTAAGAATATAAAATGTGAAACTGTTTTACAGCTTGGAGGCTACAAATTTATTTTCACTATTTCACTTCTAAGACAGATTCTTAGGCTGGGCAGAGGGTACTCTACTACAATAAAGCAAATACTTTCTAAATAAGCTGACTATGGAAAACACATACATGGCCAACTAATAGACAATTTCTAAGAAACATCACTTAAGTTGTTTATGTCAAACTTGAAGGTATAAAAACAAGCACTGATGTTCATAAGTAAAAAACTGACCAAAGTGAGTTCTTATATTTTATCAAACATGTAAATAGTTCTCAGCTTTGATTATATATTGAAATCATCCTGAAATCTTTTTAAAAGTACAAAACATTGAGCTTTCAAGTAGCTATTATGAGTCTCCTATTCTGAGGTGGAGTTTAAGTATATTTTTTGAAGGTCTTTAGGATAATTTTTATGGCTAGGTAGTAGTGAAATCCTTTGTTTAAGCAATGCATACTTTCTGGTCTTTCTTCAGGGGGTATGAAGCTCTGTTTCTTTGTTTAACTTGGAAAAATACTTGGTACATTTTATTTTCTGGAGCTTTACTTTCTCCTAGAAACTATGCAAAGGTTTTAATTGGGAAATATCAGGTGTCATAGTGACAAGAGTATAAGGAGGATTACATAGGAATATCAGCTTCCACTTTAGTTCAACTACGTTTTCTGGTTGTGTTGGCATATATTTTTAGTGCCTGAATTCTTTCAGAGCTAAGCTCAAAGCTAATACAAATGAGGCAGCTGCAACTGCATTGTGCTGTATTCGCATGGAAGGCCAACTCAGACCATTGTGCTATGGAAATTAGAACAGTAACCGAGCACCTGGCAGAGAACATAAGCAGTTCTCTTAAGCCAAAGCTGACTTGGTGGCATCATCTAAGTAGAAATGATACAAACATAAATATCAAATCACTTGATAAACAGAATATAAAGTAAGAAGCCTGTTTCATATCTTAAACATTGTAAAATATGTACAATTGCATGGCAAGATCTAATTTAAGTATCAGGGTAACTTCTTACTCAACTGTCCCTTACAACCTCTGGTGAGGTGGTTGTAACAATGTATAAAGAATATTTCATTTAGAAGAAAAATAAATATAAAAAGTGAAAAAACCTAACAAGATGTTAAAAAAGAAAAACATGTTCTTTTATAGGAGGCAAAAACTATTCCAATGCCTAAAGTTATTTTTGAAGAATCTAAGGTAAAACTCACAATTCCAAAAAGTATGTGACTTTGCACATACATACACTGTAGAAAGGCCTCAGAGAAGTATCTCTAAAACATGTCATTAAGTAAAAAATTATATCTAGTTTCAGTTTCAAATATGCACCATATACACCACAAACATTATGAATATCAAATATCAATTAAAATTTTTCATTGTTGAAGAAACAAATTTAACCATTTTGTATAAGTACATTCATTCCAAACAATCTCTTATTAAATGCTTTCTATATGTCATTACTATGGTGAACAGTAAGTTTACTACTCAATCATACTCCCCAAAGCTCTGGTATATACTCTTAGAAAGAGCCCACTATTTTTCCTAGCTCCATTCTTAGATTTACAGAGAAACAGATGAGTTCAATAAGTTCTGACTGAAATTATTTACATACTTATGGAGGGCTTACTTTGGGCAAAGTGATGGTGATTCACTAGTTACTAATGCCTTCTTGGTGTATTATGCTTGGTACAGAGTAACAGATATAAAAATAGAATTTCCCACTCCCACAGAGACTATAGTCTAGTAGCAAGAGATAGAAAAATGGCCAGATTTATGAAAAGGTTGGGTGAGTATGGTAACAGAGTGTTAACAGCCTCATATGTAGGTCAAGTCTTTGCCAAAGACCAGTATTTGAGGGGAGTTTCAAAGGCTGGGAAGTAATTGACAACCAAAGTACAGAACTTCAGGCTGAAGAAATAGGATTTTGGTATATGTAGGAGTATCTCACTCTGAGGCTGGTCCAAGAAAAAAGAGTATGTATCTGAAAAAAACAATAACTAAAGCAAAAAATTAAAAAAAGGACTCGAGTTGTAGCTCAAGTGGTAAAGCATTGGCCTAGCAAGTTTGAGGCCTTAAGTCTGAACCCTTCTAACTTCTCCTTCCATTTTTTTTAAAAGTTACTTAGAATTATATCAAAAAGGCCCAAACCAATTTGTGGTCAGCTTATCATATATGGTCTTTCCATCTTAACATACTTTTGTCAAACTTTTGTATTCAATGTTGACTCTCACCATTGCCAGATCCTTTTAGAGTCACCTTCTTTCAGAATATTTCTTAACTGCTTGTGGTTGTTTAAAAGATGGTATAAGCAAAGCAAAAGTTCAGGATTAAAATTCATAATTGTTTAATTTTATATGAATTTGCTCTGCTACTTTATGAGTCTCACCACTCTCTCCTTATTTAGCTCTGGAAAAAAATATCTCATCCCTCCATCTCTAGAAAAAACAACAACTCCCACCAGCAGCTTTATAGAACTGTGATAGTTTTTAGCTAGCAACTTTGATTAAGGAACATCTATAAAAATTTGCATCATGTAGTTCAGAGGAATGTAAATTTGATGTTCTTAGCTACATGTTTTTTTAAAAACAGCCCACAAGCAAAAATAATATTCCCTCTAGTCTAATAAACCTGATACTGAAAGTAATAGACATTAACTACAGTTAACTTACTCAAATTGGTAACTGTCCTTTAACCTCAGTACTGTAAACATTTTATTCCCCAAGAGGATTTCTTAGTAGCTATTTAAGACTCTAAGAAGAGAGAAAAGTACACTATTCTTCTAGAGAACTGAAAGACTTACTGGTACTTTGAATGGTGAGGTATTTACTGTGTCCATGGAGTTGGGCTTCTCTGATGTACTGGTCCCTGAGATGCTCCGTCTGCGGGGGGACCTTTCTGCTGGCACCTCTGGAAAAGAGGAAGTAAGATGAAATGGTAAGAAACCCAAAGTGAAGATCTTTGACCAAAGTATAAAATTAATGGTTTTCACAAGAAAAATTAGTTTGCTTTAAAGAAGCATTACATTTTTATCACACCATTTGTTTCTACTTTTGTGATGTCTGACATAGAAACACAATGGAGACTTGATTAAGGTAATAACTTGTATCCTTATATGTGCTTGTATAAAAAATTTTCTTTGAGCTACATTTAATATCTTTATATTCACTTAATATTTGTATCTTTTACTGTATGAGTTTACTTCTCTATATCAGCAATGTAGGTGTTATTAACAGAGCCAAAAGAAATTTCTAATATTCTTGTGAACAAAATACAGTCTAATGCTGCATATGAATTGATAGTGTTTGAGCAAAGGTCAAAGTTCGGTTCTGTGCAAAGAAGATGATTCACCAGACTGCAACAAAAGGGCCATGAGAAGACTGAAAGCTGCTGCCAAGATAACATAATATATATGCCTATGCAGATATAAAAATAGATCGACTTCTCCTTGTTCTGGCACTATGACCTTACTAAGATCTTTCTCTGTAATCAAAAATTAGTTCAAACTAACCAAACAAGCTTAGGATTTTGCAGATGAATTTGATTATTATAAGCTGTCCTGAGGCTATATTTTAAGTTTTTAGAATAATATAAATATACAGATATATATATATATATGTACATACACAGGCACACATAGATGATAGATAGATAGATATATTATACCTTTATCACAACTGCTTCCCATCTCCACTTCAACTGACAGACATATAGGATTCCAGCTTCTCAGATAACATTAGATAATCTCAACATGGACAAGGAAAAAAAAAACATATCCTAAAAGAAGTATTCTGTGTTATCTTCCAGATCTTTAAAAATAAGGAGCGAAGCGTGACTCCGGAGACTGACATTTTGATTCCTGCTGTTCTCTCGTTAAAAGGTAGATGCAGCTTAAACTTCCATTTCTGGCCTCCTAGCCCCTGGGATCCGTGCTACTTCCACTTAAGAGAAAGCGTTTTCCTCTCGCTCCCTCCCTGTCTTGCTCTTCCCCCTCCCGCTTTACAGCTTGCAGAGAGAGCAAGTGAGAAAGAAACACAGGACTGCAGCTATTCATTCAATCAATCGTCCGACTGCACATCCTCATTAGTTACTTTTAGGCTATTAACATGCATCCAACCACTGTATCTCCTCAGTTGCACTAAGTTTCACTGCATTACACTAATATGCAGCAAGAAAAAATTTACTGAAATTAATATCCCACTAGTGCTAAAGGACACCATTTTATTCAGACTCAGTAATGCACACAAATCAATGCCTCCTAAGAAAACCCAATTGGAAGTGCTTACCCTATTACTATTTGCATGCCCAACACTGATATTCTTTTCCATGACTAAATATATCTTCTCTGTAACATCTTGACCGGAAGATATAAGCCAAATTGTAACATTCCTAATTACTGGGAAGTCTTCAACATCTCGTCTTCTATGCCTGCAGTGCCAGAGTCCCATGCTATAACTGTATTTTAAAATTATGACCAATAACTATAAGTCAACCTCTTTTTAACTATCAGTGAGTAAATGATGCTTTAATATACAAAGCCATTGTCAGAATTAGGCACACATGACTTCTAACGCACATTTCTGAAAAATGGCAGTATAATTAGCTCAGATTCATGGGAATGGCACAAAGGAATTTAAGCAAATCAGCTTGTCAGAACACACTGAACAGGAAGCCCTTTGGATTTTAACAATATGAATTTACTGTAATTATCCAAGTAAGGGAATTCTATAAAGTGAGGACATGAAGATGCAGAAGAGCTGCTGGTAAAAGAAGAAAATTTCATCTTTTCTCTGATAAATATCTATAAAGGCTTAATAACTTTTTATCAAATTAAGACATAGGAGAGTGAATATCATAATATGGTGTATTTTAATCTCAGGATAACAGACACTGAAACTAAACTGCGAGAAAAATAAACTTATTTATTTAAGATAAAATGATCTAGTAAATAATTCTTCAATATGCAATGTTCTAGCTTAAGTAAAAAAAAAAAAAAAAGAAACTCATTTCCCTACTTTTTTTTTTCCCCTCAAGGGTCTAATTTTAGTGTTCAGGTATAAGAATTCAATCAGTAAATATGTCAATGCTTTAACTATTTGGAATTATACTGTTTAACATGAACAGTTACATTTCAAACTCCAATAAATATAGGCATTTGTTGTACATTTTTAAGATTCTCTTTTTACATCATTAAAAAATCACAAATCTGTTGTAGCTAATAGGTTGGTACTGGGTTCAGAAAGAAGAAATTAAATTATTCTTGAAGACTAAACACCTGTCAGTCAAGAGAAGGATGAAAGAAGATGAATCCAAAATAACTGGTGAAAAGAAATACTTTATAGTATGTTGATTTCTCAACCTTGAGCAAGAAGGTAATTTATCTTCTGAGGTAGAATAGGACTTTGAAATATACAGGGTCTTTATTTCTCACAAAATTCACCTGTACAAACCAATATTCACTTAAGAAATAAGGTGGCAGCTTCTACAAGAGCAGAAATGGAGGAAAATTGCAGGCAGGCCTGCAGAGTGAGCTGGTTTGCTTCTAATTTGCATATTTATTTATTCATTTATTTACTTATTTATTTATGTGAGACAGAGTCTATATAGCTCAGGCTTGCTTCCAACTGTACTTCTCCTGCTTCTGCCTCCTTTAAATATCTAAGCATAAAAGAATTGGCTACCATGCTCTTAAAGTTCTATTTCTGCTGACTTGAGAATCTATACTCACTAGGCCAAAATTAGATACCTGCCTGCCCTATCACAACTCATGCTACATACTACTTCTGTTTCTATCTGCTGTAAAATTAGTACCTTTCATTGTTATGATGTTTAATTATGATCATTTTAAAATATGCTTACTTTCTAAGACAGACACAAAGATATACAACATAATTTCAGTTGATGAATGTCTGAAACTGCTTCACCCACTTTCTCATCCTAAAAACTGCATCTTTGGGGGTGGGGGGGTAGGGGGGAGATGGGAGGTCAGGGATGGGAAGGGGAAACATAGGAGGAGGCAACAATGCTTGATAAGAAATGTACTCATTACCTTGCTCATGTAATTGTAACCCCTCTGTACGGTATTTTCACAATAAAAAAAACTTAATGATAATAATAAAAAGAGTTATAGTTGAATATGCTTAAAGCCTGGTTAAGTTTTATTTCCTTTGTCACTGGGCATGAATGGAGACAACTTACAATGATAAGAAGTAACCTACAACACAGTTCCACACTGGGGGATGTACTGTAAAACATCAAGAAAACACCTGGTGCTTTTCTTTAACATCTGCCTCTACTAACCAATATGATTTGATTAAAGCTATACGCTTTTTTTGTCTTAGTCTTCAAAACTTAATAAATTGGGTAATTCAGACCAATCAGAGATGAAGACTGGATTAAAGAAGTTACATGCTTTGACACAGAATTAGCTTTTAAAAGAAAAAGGGTCTCTAATTTCAAAGTGTAGTGGTATTATAATGAATACCATTTTCTCAGTGAACACATTTTCCTTTATGTCAGTATGCTTTCTTTGAAAGGCATGGCAAAGAAATTGACAACTAGAATGAATAAAGGTACTTTTGGTGGAGGATGTACCTGTTCAACCTCTTCCTTAGAATTTAATAGTATTTTCATGACTTTTAGTGCACTTAATGTAAGAAAGAATTCCTGATGTGTGTGTGTGTGTGTGTGTGCGCGCGCGCGCATGTGTGTTCTTAAGGAAGTACTGGGGTCTGAATTCAGGACTTCATGCTAAGTAGGTGCTCTACCACTTGAACCACTCCTCTAGCCTTTTTTGCTCTCTTCTGGATAGGATAGGATAGGATAGGATAGGATAGGATAGGATAGGATAGGATAGGATCTTGCTTTTTGCCTGGGTCAGCCAAGACCATAATACACCTGTTCATACTTCCTGATGTACTTGGGATAGCAAACATGTACTGCCACCCCAGTCTTCTCTCTTGAATTTTTCCCTCAAGCTGTCCTCAAATTGTGATCCTCTGAATCTCTGCCTCTTGGCCTCTTATAAGGAAAGGATACAATGTATTTAGGAGAACTCTGAGGAGTAGGTTTTGGGAGATAGTGAATTCTGAATTACCATTTTTTTCTTTCTGCATTTGCTAAAGTTTATATAAAAATATATTGCTGTTTGTCTAAAAGTAGAGTTTTTCTTAAAAAATCACAGATGTATCTTCTCTCCCTGTATGTGGCATTTGACAGGTGCTTAAAAATACTTGTTAAATGAATAAATACAAGAATGTGGCTAAAAAATAAAAATTAATGCCATAAAACACAAAACAAGTTCTACTTCTAGTTTCATTCTCCACAGACAACTGGCTAATCCCTTTAGGTTATCCAAATGCTCTAGCTCACCAGTATCAAAGCTCTTTTTGACAGGCACAATGATCTGCTATTTCTTTTAGTACTTGAACATCTAGTTTCTTGTCTTTTCCTTTAATCATACAATATACCATATTAGCTCTCAAGACTGTTAACTATTCTTGAAACTAGATATTCCAGAGCAGGACAGTTATTGTGTCTTTTGCACCTACCATTATCAGCTACCTTCTACTCTAGGACTATCCCTACCCAAGCATGAAGATTTATAGGGAAATTTACTGCATACTTGTGACATTCTGCTTAAATCTAATGATTTCTTATGAAATCAAATTTCTTAACAAGTGAAAATTGTCAGCCAGGTGCAGGTGACTTATGCATGTAATCATAGCTACTCAGCAGGCTGAGATCTGAGGATTGTAGTTCAAAGCCAGCCAGGGCAAGAAAGTCAATGAGCCTCTTATCTCCAATTAACCACTAGAAAACCAGAAATGGTCTGAATGTATCATATAAAGGAAGTAGAAGTTACACAATAACATTACAGGCAAAATAACCTAAATATCAACTGCTTTTACTTTTCATCAGGCTCATGTAACTAAATTTCATATATGACATCAGGTCCTATGTGCATACACTTACATGAATACCAGCTAAAATGTCACAAATTCTGATGTATACTATTTTTTATTTATATTTTAAAAAGCAAGTAGGGAAAAGAATTCTAAAATATTTTTGAAAAAAGAAAAAAGATACTACACACTTATTTTAGCACCTCTTCAGTTTGTACAAAAGGAAATGTTCTATGACAGTTTTAGATAATATTGAATGTTAGTTATAGGCTAAGCACTGAGTATAGTATTTTTCTTACTTAGTCCTTGCTGCAGCCCCTGAAAGTAAAAACTGTTAGTCTCTTTGATGAGGATGAAAACAAAACTTAGAAGGGAGTAACATTAACTTTGTGAAAATAACTTCAAAAAATTCAGCAGGAAATGTGAACATTTGAATTTGGTAAACAATGATGTAAGGATATCACTTCACAACAACATATTTCTCAGGTTCTGAGAAAATATTGTGTGTTCACAGATGCAGTCACTTCGCACATACAGCATGTCTAACACTTCTTATTAAATGCAAGTCAACCCAATTCCTAGTAATTCTGTGTAACAGAATTATAAAGCATGGATAAATGTGATTGCTTTTATTCAATAGTCCCTTAAAAAAAAACATTTCAACAAACCATGACAGAAATGCTGGGACAAAGGGCGAACCAATTCAGCAGTGAAACCCATTAGACACTATGTTGGAAATGAACTATACAACTTTGAGAGGAGGAAGTGTGGAGGGGAAAAACTGGGAGAGAGTGACACTGTGCAAAAGGAAATGTACTCATTACCTGAATCACATAAATGTAACCCCCTCTGTACATCACCTTTACAATAAAATTTTTTAAAAAAGAAATGTCTGCAGTCATAAAATACTGAATACAAACATACATATATACTAAAACTCTTTATATATGTACATATATATATTTTGCAATTTAAGTCACTGAAATTTCAGTGTGACAGTGAATAACTGTACTTCACTATAATCTATTTGCCTTTATATTATATGCATAACAACAGTGAATAAGATGAGGTGTCAATGGCTCAAGTTACTAATGAACAAGAAACAAATATGCTCTGAATTTTAAATTGGGAAGTTTTTTTCTATAGGTAACATCGAAATACTAAAGAAACAAAACAGGAAGGGTAGAATAGTAGCAGACAATGAGTATGTACCTCTCCAAGGAGCTTTGATAATGAAAGGTAAAATGTGATATAAAAAATGCTTTCACAAAAATGAACTTTCATCTTTTTTTATAAGAGATTCAAGGGGAACTTACAGTTGGGAGTTAGGAAATTATTATAAAGGAATAGTGTCAAGAATGGAAAAGAAAATCACCTACTTCCTTTCTGTAGTTGCTAACACATAGTGCCTAGGTGTCTACAGACCTTATAATTTTCAATAGGACGTTTCAGGTGTATCTCCCCTTGACTGTTTTAAAGCCTCTGCACCCTCTGAAATATAAATACACAGAGGCCCTGTAATTCATCCCAACTGGTTTCACTTAGACTGCAGCACTTCACTCAAACAAGCAATCCTTTCAGATCCTGTCTTAGACACTCCAGTAGGTAGAACTGGTGTGAAGTAGAGAAATGGGGTGAATTATTAAACTGTACAGCTATCTGGCCTCCATCTTTTCTTTGCCTGAATATATTTATTATTATTACTGTTTTTACACCTATTCTTACTAATATAACAGGAAAACAGATTTCTCTCTGGTCAAGAAATCTGAACACCATCCATGACTATTCTCCATTCTTTAATTTAGGACTTCACATGCAATGATGGATAAGATGGCAAAGAACAGTGTTAGTTCACATAACACTCTCAATGAAAAGGTTAAACACACAGTTCAGAGATATTAAGGTTCAGGTATAAAACATATCACTGGTTATGGTGTTAACAACCAGCCTTTTAAATAATAACAACACAAATCTAGTAACTGTAACATCAACTCACTACTTGATACATGCTACATGTTTTCTATAGGTTCTCTCTTTAATTCACATTAACAATCCGTTTGAGCTGGAATTACCCTGATTTTATAAACATGGAAAGAAGATGTTCAAGTATTCTGCATGTGTTTGGTCAGCAGGTTAGAGTCAGAATCAAGATCAGTATCATGTTTGTGTATTTTGTATAATGAGCTGTAATGGAGGAAAAAAATCAGTGTTATCAGGGAGACTTCAGTTTTTTTAAAATTTCTTTTCAAAACAAGTTAAAGAACTGTAACAATATGCATATAATTATTCCTATTTTTTTTAAATTAAGTCAATCTTGTCAAGAGTTACTTGAAAACAAACAAAGCTCATGTGGAAAAATTCACTCCTGGAGTGCTGATTTTGACAAGAATATCCTAGCCAAGAAATACACAGAAGTGAGGCAGTCAGGTAAAGAGTTACTTATTTAATAACAAAGTGTATTGATGAAAAAAATGAACAAAACAGGAAAACAAGTTATCAAGAAAATTTACTACTGATTGCTGAATAAGACAACTGACAGAAACTCTAAAAATAAGATACCCTTTAATAATCTTAATGTAATATTCAATACACCTAGTGAGGAGACAAATATTTACACAATTCCAATAGCATTAAGCTCCAATTTTGAAAAGGACAATCTCTAACAAAGCACTGATTGATCTAAAATGACTGTTTTGAGCATTTCAACCAAGTTATTTGTAAGATGTTTTTAACCTCATAGCTTCTTTTGCTTGTGTACTGGGGCTGTTCAAGACAGGTATGTAAGTCACTATGTAGTAGCCCAGGTTAGTTTCTAACCCGGGATTCCCCTGTTTTACTACCAATGTACCAGGATTACAGGCATGTACCACCATGCCTGGTCTCCTAGCTTTACTTTGATGAATTATATTTTGTTATTCATGGTAGATGAATCCCTTTAGATTTCTTCTGATAGGCTCCAAGACTTTTATCTTAACTTTTTCTTAAATTAATTTAGTTCTATATGTTTATCTATTAATATTTCATAATATCAAGTCTAGTCTGATGTACAGATACACTCTAAGACAGTTAAGCTTTTTCTATAATTGATCCAATAATTTTTTGATACAATAATTTTTTACTATATAATTACAAATTTTATTTTCCACAATAATTTTTTGTTTTGTTTTTGGTTTCTTTTTAAATTTACTTGTTATTTTAAAGGTGATGTACAGAGGGATTACCATTACATGAGTTCAGGTAATGAGTGCATTTCCTTACATACAGTGTCTTCCCTTCCCTCACTCTCCCCCAGTCCCTCCCTTGTTTCTATCCACAAGTTAGTTCATTTTCATCAGTGTCCAGCCCCCTCCACTGCTGCGCTTTTCCACCCTTTTTCTCTCAAGTTTTGTATCCTCCTTCTACTCCTGAAGATAGACACATGAATACAGCATACATAAAGAAGACAGAATCATTAAGAAATAAAAAATTTTAAAGAGATCTAATTTCCATATCTTAGAGTTTGTTTCTATCTATGCGCGCGCATGCACAGACACACAGACACACAGACACACAGACACACAGACACACACACACACAGACACACACACACACACACACACACACAGGGGCATGAAGGGATTATGCCTTTGTGTTCCTCTCCTAAGAGTATCCTCTTTTTAGTGTCACTGTCTAGAATCCTGTATAATTTCTGATATCCCAGTGTATTTTAGAACTTATTTCCACATAGCCAAGAGAACATGGGCTGTTTGTCTCTCTGAGCTTGGCTTACCTCACTTAAACATAATGTGTTCTAGTTCCATCCATTTCCTTGCAAATGACATAATTTTATTCTTTTCTAATGGCTGTGCAAAATTCCATTGTGTATAGGTGCCACATTTTTTGGATCCATTCATCATCTATTATGGGGTATCTGGGCTGCTTCCATATCTTGATATAATAATTTAATTATAGATATGATCTTATATTTTTGATACCACAATTTTAGTTTTCACTGATCATTTAATAAAGAATACTTAATATAATTATGTAAGTATTCTTAGTATTATTAGTAATTGATTACATCAAGGCCTTTAAAACTAGTTTATTTTTTTTTTACCCTCAAAGCAATATTAATAGAAGGTATTGAAAAGACAGAATATACAAGACAGGTTAGTTGGAAGGCTGAGACAGGAGGAACTTTTATTAAGTCCAGGAGTTTGAGGCTTTCTTAGTCAACACAGCCAGATACCTTCTCAGAGAAAAAGATGCAATGGGGAAGGAGAAAGGGAGGGATTAAACATATAAGAGTGTAGACTTTGGGGCTGGGAAGGTAGTTCAGTGGTACAGGACTTGCCTTGCATGCATGAGGCCCTGGGTTGGATTCCTCAGCACCACATAAGCAAAAAGAAAAAAGCCGGAAGTGGCGCTGTGGCTCAAGTGGTAGAGCGCTAGCCTTGAGCTGAAGAGCTGAGGGACAGCGCCCAGGCCCAGAGTTCAGGCCCCACGACTGGACCCCCCCCCAAAAAAAGAGTGTAGACTTTTACTATAAATATGGAAACATAATCATTTACTGAGAATTTAATGTAAAAATGGCACTGCAAATTAAACCAAAATTATTTATACTCAATATCATTTATTATTGAATGTAGTAAAAAAGGAAAGAGGAACCTGTCGTGGTGGTTTTTCCCTTTAACCACCAAACATTGTAAGTCTATCCATTTTGTCAAAATTTTCAATTATAATATAAATTGTTTATGATACTGTCCAATTTTAAGATTTTAATTTTTAGTAATTGTTTTTTTTACTTCTGTTATTATTTATACTCTGTCTACTGATCACATCTTGACACTTTTACCTATATTTAATAGAGTTTTTTTTTTTTTTGTCGGTCATGAGGCTTGAACTCTGGGCCTGGGTGCTGTCCCTGAGCTCTTCAGCTCAAGGCGAGCGCTCTACCAATTGAGCCACAGCGCCACTTCTTATTTAATAGAGTTTTAAAGGAACACTTCTTAGCTAATTGGGAGGTGGAAATTAGAGGATTGAAGTCTAAGGCCAGTAAAATGCCAGCTATATGGGAGGGGTAAAGAAGAGGACTGCAGAAGAAAGGAGACCCTAGCCAAAAAAGAACTGAAGTAAAAAGGGGATAGAGGTATAACTTAAGAAGAATGCTTGCCCAGCATTCTGAGGCTTGGACTTCAAATTCTAATACTGTCAGAAAAAAGTAAAAAGTAAAAAAAAATATTTCTTGACTTTACTGATTCTGTTCATTTGTTTTTAAATTTATAATCATCTGATCATACCTTTGTTATAAATTTCTTTTTCTTCCAGTTTCTGAATTGGTGAATTAGTGTATAGCTGATTAATTTTTAATCTTTCCCTTCTTCAATATAACAGAATATAAATTTCACTTAAAAATTATTTTAGCAATATCCCATGAATCTTGGTATACACCATTCAGTATCATTTCATTCTTAATAATTATAATTGTCATTATGTTTTCTTCTTTGAGTTACTTATAAGTAACTTTTAAAAATACTAGAGGGGGCCGGGAAGGTGGCTCAGTGGTAGAGTACTTGCATGCATGAAGCCCTAGGTTCAATTCCTAAGCAACACATAAACAGAAAAAGCTGGAAGTGACACTCTGCCTTAAGTGGTAGAGCACTAGCCTTGAGCTGAAAGGCTCAGGGACAGCACCCAGGCCCAGAGTTCAAGCCCCATGACCAACAAAATAAATACATAAATAAATAAATAAATAAATAAATAAATAAATAAATAAATAAATAAATAAAATACCAGAATAAAAGTTTTAATGTAATTTTCTACTGCTAATTTCTAACTTAGTTCAGCTATTAGAGAAGGCAATCTGTATGACTGGAGTTTGTCTACTACCAGTTTCTATAAAGATTTCATATATGCTTGAGAAGACTTAATTGTTAGAATCAGGAATCTACATGTCCATCAGTTCAAGCTTAATGTGGGTTTTAAAAACGCATCTTCTATATGTTTACTATTTTTCATAGATAAGATTGTACAGAATTATCAATTTGCTCCATATATTTCTACCAATTTTTTCATATAAAATGAGGTTTTCCTGTTGAACACATTTTATGCTTTAATTATTAAGAACTTTCTTGATTCCTACTAATTTTTTGACAGTCCCACTTTATCTCATTTTCATGGTTTTATCAGTTTTCTTTTCCCTTAGTATTTTTCTGGTGAGTTTTATCCCAAACTTTTCAATTTTCCTTGTTCCTTGTGATGGATGTCTCTCACTAATGCCTTTTGGGGGGGGCGGAGAGGGGGAAGATGAGGAGTGCCAGTCCTGGAGCTTGAATTCAGGGCTGTCCCTGAGCTGTTTTGTTCAAGGCTAGTGCTCTACCACTTGAGCTACAACTCCACTTGTGGCTCTTTGCTGGTTAACTGAAGATAAGAGTCTCATGGAGTTTCCTGCCACAGCTGGCTTTGAATCATGATCCTCAAACTTGGGCTTCCTGAGTAGCTAGGATTATAATCATAAATCATTGATGCCCAGCTTTCACTAACACATTAAAAGCAAATCCAGTCTGACAGTCTTGTGGTCTCTCTCTCTCTCTCTCTCTCTCTCTCTCTCTCTCTCTCTCTTTCTCTCTCTCCCTTTCTCTTTTTTTCTCTCTCACACACATTTTGTGTTTCAAATGCTTTTTCCTTATTTTATTTTTTTTCTTCAGATTGGTCAGGTATTAAGAGACTCATTTATTCTCTACTGCTTTTGAAATTAGAAACTCTACTTTCACTCTTTTAGCAGTTGTCTTTTACATTTTAACCTGAATTTACAGCCTAAAGTTGATCATTTCGATCCTTCTCTTGAATTGTTTAATAACCATAAAATATTTCAATCCCAATGGTCCCTTTCCTACCTCTGATATAGCATTGCTAGCCACCATTTTGGAAACAGTTCTGGTAAGAACTGTTTATGAATCCCCAGGAGATATTTTTCTTCCTACCTACCCTGCCAGTCCAGACTGAGATAAATAAGATTTGTCTATTTTTGTCAGTGAGCAGACTTTTCTTCACTTATTTCCACTTTCACTGAGGGTGTAACTCATTCAGACACAGTTCTAATTCCTCACTTTGCTTGGAGCTTTGGCCATGAGTTACCTCATTAGGCACTGAATCTTAACTCTCAGTAATTCTAAGATATGGCAAATGCCCCCAGGATAGTTATAGTTTTAGTCTTCTCTTCTTTTTCTTTCCTTCTGAAGAGTTGACTCATTTAAAGTTTTTGTTACATTAATATGGTGTTGTAGTTAATTCACTAATTTTCAGGATATTTAGTCCAATCATACCAGAAATAACTTTTTTTTTTGTGGTTAATTGGAGATAAGACTCTGATGGACTTTCCTGCCTGGGCTGGGGTCAAACTACAATCCTCAGAACTTAGCCTTCTGGGCAGCTGGGATTGCAGGTGTGAGCCACCTGCACCTGGCAGAATTCCAATTTTTGAATAGGTTTTCCACCAGATTAAGCGTAATTTTAAGAATTAGATAGTAAACCTGGCTTATGCCTATAACTCAGGAGGCTGAGAAATGAGCACAGTGGCTCAACACCAGCCCAGGAAGGAAAGTCTGTGCTATTCTTTTTTTTGTTTTTAATGTTTTTTATTGTAAAAATAGTGTACAGAGTGGTTACCATTACATGAATAAGGTAATGAGTAAATTTCCTATCAAGCATTGTTACCTCCTCCTTTGTTTATCTCCTACCATTCCTTCCCTCCCCACCTCCCCAAAGTTGTAAAGTTCATTTTCAACATAGTGTCTTGTACATCTCATTGTTACAATGGGTAAAACTGTATCCTCATTTCAGCATTTTGTTATTTCCCTTCCTCTCCACAAATTAGAAAAATCTATATACAAGATGCAGGGCACTGACATCAAATACAGTGAAAATACCATGGGGGAAGAACATACAAAAGAAACAAAAAAAAATCACATAGTACATTTAAAATACATTAAAAACAATAGCTAGAAAGAAAAAAAAGCAGTTGTATCCCTATCTTGGGGTTCATTTCACTTATCTTATATGGTCATATGTACATAGATTTTGACCTTTTCTGCTTGTCCTAGACTTATAGTAGTTATTGCAAATAAGGGAAACCATGGGATTCATGTTTCTTTGGGCCTGGCTTACTTCACTTAATATAATTTTTTCCAAGTCTCTCCATTTCCTAACAATAGGATTTCAGAGAGAGAGAGGAGAGAGAGAGAGAGAGAGAGAGAGAGAGAGAGAGAGAGAGAGAGAGAGAGAGAGAGAGAGAGAGAGAGAGAGAGAGAGTCACATTTTCTTGATCCATTCATCTACTGAGGGGCATCTGGGTTGGTTTCATATCTTAGCTATGGTACATAATGCTGTGATAAACATCATTGTGCTGATAGCTTTAGTATAGCCTTGTTTGTGATTGGTTGGGTAAATGCCCAAAAGTGTGATTGCTGGGTCATAGGGGAGCTCTATGTGGAGTCTTTTGAGGAACCTCCATACTGCTTTCTAAAGTGGTTGAACAAGTTTACACTCCCACCAACAATGCAGTAGGGTTCCCTTTTGGCCAAGTCTGTGATATCCTTTTCTCCAATTAACTATTAAAAAGCCAGAAGCAGAGCTGTGGATCAAGTGTTACAGTGCCATCCTTGAGCAGAAAAACTAAAGGACAATGGTCAGGCCCTGAGTTCAAGTCCCAGTGCTGGCATTAATAAAAGAGAAAAAAAGGAAGGAAAATAATTAGACAATAGTTAGATAAGGGAAGCATGAGTTAAATGGTAGAGGGTTTGCCTAGAGGTTCTGAGTTAAAATCCTAATAATGCCAAAACAAAATAGACAGCAGTTGCCAATGCCAAATAATGAGTTATTATTTAAGTCACTTAGAAACTGTAGAATGTTTAAGATGTTAAAATTCAATCCTTTGAATGTAATTATTCTAGTAATCTCATTCCTCATTAAATTACTTCACTTATGAAATCATATAATTTAAATTCAGTTTACAAAATGTAAAGTGGTAAGATCTACACATAATACTTTTTCCCTATAAAGTAAGAAGTAGAAACTTGGAAAAATCAATCATTATGTACTGAAAAAGCAACTGCAAACAAATAAAATTTGTAGAGCTGAGACTAAAAGTAGTAAAATAGGAAGAAAGGGAGTATCTAATGAGTTATTATAACTATTTTGAAAAGGACTGAATTTCAAACTTAGGAATCTGGGTAGCACTTATTCATTCAGAGGAAGTGCAGTGAGGTTTTGTTGGTTGTTTTTTCTCCCCTTTTACAGAGGTTTGAACACAATGCCTCACATTTGCTAGGCAGGTGCTATACTACTTGAGCCGTGCCCTGAAACTTTAGGTCTTTTTATTCTGACAAGACTTGTCACTTTCTGCCTGGGGCTAGCTTTAACAGTGATCCTTCTACCCCGATCTCTTGTTTAGCTGGGATGATAGCTAGTTTGTTTGTTGAGAGAGGGTCTGAAATCAAAATCCTCTTGATGTCTGCCTCATCATTAGCCTGTTACAAAAGGTTTTACAGTGACACCCTAAATACCCTTCAACTTTTATCTTGCATTACTTCTTCACATGAACTCCATTCCTTTTAAGTCAGTTTACTCATTGGGCCTGAAAATAATTTAATATTCCTCATGACACTAGTTTCATACAAAAATCCCCCAACATTTTCATAAAAATGTATTCTGTCTGACATTCACATTGAATCCTATCTTTTAAAGAAAAACTATATTGTTCTGTATCAGAAATGAGGTGACCTTTCTTCAAACTCTCATAGCACTTTTCACCCAAAAATATAATTTCACAATCAAGTACTACTTTATTTTCTCTGTAGCTATCTCACATTATTATTTAATCCTTCACATTATTTTTTATATATTCAGGTTTATCCTCAGCCAAACTTTGTTACTCATAGAAGCTTTATAATTTTCTGAATCCAACAGCAGTACCTATTAGTGTCCTGAACATTCTTTGTACTCATGAGCAAAATTTGAAGCAGGGTTAGAGTGTTGGAAGGCTGAATGTGGGCACTGCTAATAGGAAAAACAGCATGTGTGATGGCAGGAAAGGGAAATGTTTGTTAAAGATATAGAAAATCAATTTAATTTTTGGAGTCTACCCAAACAGTGAATGGGAGTGCCAGAATAAGTTTCACAGTAGATTTTTAACTTTGAATGATAGGTGATGAGGAAACCACGGGTGTTGAGTAAAATAATGGACATGGTATGGTTTCATGAAGTTTCACCAAATCAGCAGTGTGCCAAATTAATAACAGAGCCTGAACATCAGGTAAGTGGTTATTATCCAGAAGTGAAGTAGAGCTTAACTAATACAAAGAATTTTTCTTGCACTTCCTTTTAGAGGAAAATTTGGCTTCAAATTCCTTTGACAACAATAAAAAAAAATGAAGCAGAGTTTGACAGGTTACTTGACATATGTCTTGATTTCTTTCATCTTGTATTTACCTTAAAGCAAATGTAACTGTTTTTCTTTGGTCTCTTCAATGGAAAAAGCATGTTCTCACTAATGGTAACTAATTAGCAACAACAACAACAAAAATCCTCCATGAAGAAGGTTTTGCTTAATCCTTAAGCTATCACAAACTGTATCTTTTGTTCCTAGTTCTTATTAAATTTTTGTTCATTCACAAATGCAAAGGCCTACTACCTATGGATTGACGAAAGCTTTAATCCTAAAATTAATTTTTTTTTGCAGTAGAGAATAGGACATACAGTTTTCTATTCACAGCAACCAAACTTTTTTTTAATAGTCTTTGAGTAGAATCATGACTTGCACTTACCTATGTTTCATCTATTACATATGCTAAGGTTTCTCTCCATTAGGTAAGTAACTGGAAATTGATTACTTAGAAATCAATGTAATATAGAAATTTACATCTCTTCTAAGAAAGTTCTAAGTACCTCTCCTCCGTATAAAAATAACCTCCATTTGTGGACAAATTGGAGCAGAGGTAGGCAAGGAACCACTGTAATGCCTTTTTTTTTTTTTTTTAAATGCTCATCTGTTTACTTGATCAAATTCTTTTTAGGCATAGTGAGATAATAATGGTAGAAGTATTTCAGGCCAGAAAAATTAGGTATCAAGAGCAAGGAGCTTTCATTTCCTGTGATGCAGTAGGATCTAGGTTATTACTATTACTTAAGAGATATTTGAATTTGCGTTTCTTCTCTATGTTTTTCTAACTTATTTTCCCATCTATATTTGCATGTGTTATGGGAGGGGAAAGGGAAACAAATAGAATGAGACTGGCTTCAAAGAAACCAAGACTCAAAGGTATACATATTTCTTAAGGTAAATGAGGCTATGACAAGTGTGAGTATTTTAACACCTTAAAATACCTATTCAAATGCAAAATCAGAAAAGACTTGATTAGGATGGATTAGAATGACCCTTTAGCCTAAACTACACAAAAAAGAAATAATTTATAGAATGTTAAAATTGACAACAAAATTGTATGAAATAAAAACAAAAAGAAACTTAGGCTAATTATAAGAAAGATGTTTAAACAATAACAGCCATATCTTTTGAACTGGCAGAAGACAATTCATAGGTCTTAGAGAATATTAATGTGGAATTAATTAGGAGATCACCTAAATTTTACCTATTTAAGGTAAAGGTATATATAAAATAAAGGTATGTGTATGACAAAATTTACAAATAAGATAATCTAAAGTAAATACTAAGGAACTGAAGTACTTGCAATAGGATTACTTTGTTAAGTGTCAAGCTTTCCTATCAGTTTAGCTATGACTGGGTTTATAACCTAAATTTCCTACAATCATCAATTGCTACTTGAAAATTTATTAGAAAGCATCTGTTAATGCTAAGTTAAAGCAATAGCTGGTCCATATGTCCTATTTTATATGCTTAGAAAAAGCATTACATATATTTCACACCTTGCATAAAAGCTACTTCTTGAATCCTTAGGTTGCCTTTTCATGCACAAAAAGCCAACTCCCTCTCTAACATAACAAGTCTCAATATCACTGTATTGAGAACTGAATTAAACAATAATCTACTTTGACTAGGAGAAGTTACCTAAACACCACCAACAGCTGGCCAGATGTCATGAGAACCTGTATGAAGCTAGTATTCTTTGTTAAAAGAAGGTGAACTGTTAGTCTCTTTTCATAGTGTTAAAGGCACTATTTTTATAGACAGCAACAAACTTGAAATACAAACAACTTAAACATATTTCATAATTCCTTCCCACTTAAAAAATACAAAGTGTATTTAGAGAATTTGGGGTATTATTCCCCAAAGTAAGAAAAGTTTGGACAATAAACAGTTAAAAGAACAAGAAAGCCCTACCGTACCCAGAAATGACAGGAGGCTCTTCTCTTCTTCCGTGCTACTATCCAACCACTCCGACACATCACCGGGAGAAAGGAGACTCATTCTCCAGCCAGAAAACTTTTCCATACAGAGCACAAATACTGAATGATGAAGTAGGGGGGGAAGGATATAGAGACTAAATTCTTGGGGTCCAATACTTAAATTGCTGGCTAGGCTGTAGTGATGAAAGAGAAAATGTGATCCTCCCTCCACTCTCTCTGACATCAATCTAATACAATGGTGGGGGTGGGGAAGGAAGGAAAAAAGAGGGTTAAAAAGGATGGTATAAAAGAAAGGAAAAGAGATTTTTCTCTTGGTGTTAAGCTTTAGCCAGAAAGCGAAAGTCAGAATGAAATTGAATGATTTATGTTTAGTAACAGGAGAAAGCACAGGAAAATGAAGAATAAAGACATTCAAAGAAAAAGAAACAGGTTCTTACACTGAAAGCAGCTTAAGCTAAATAACCAGACAGCACAATAGCTAATCAGTTAAGTAAAGCATATCATCAAATAAAAACAAAGGTGAAAGAACTAACTCAGCATTTTGTTTTGTTCTGTGGAGAAAGGTTTTCAAATTTCCTTTCAGGCATCCCTAAGAACTGCAAATCCCTAACCCCTTCCTGCTTTAGCGATTTCAACAGCATCCCAGCCCCTTTTAGGAAGATTTCCTGTGAGCAAAGGCAGGTTGATAAATCAGTGAATAGGAAGCTCTCATCCCTCCTTTTTTCTCCTCCTCCATTCCTCCCCCTACCTCGCATGGCGGCTGCATTGATCGACAATAATGGAATATGTAACACACTGCCAACAGCAACATTAAGGATATTACAAGTCCACTTCATAAGAATTCGAGCTGGTGGTCGGAACTTGGGGGCAATTCTAGGCTTCTGGTCAATAGCTCAGTTGTTCTTTGTGAGAAAGAAAGGGGGAGAGAGAGAGAGAGAGAGAGAGAGAGAGAGAGAGAGAGAGAGAGAGAGAGAGAGAGAGAGAGAGAGAGAGAGAGAGAGAGAGAGAGAGAGAGAGGGAGAGGGAGAGAGAGAGAGAGGAGAGAGAGAGGAGAGAGAGAGAGAGAGAGAGAGGGAGAGAGAGAGAGAGAGAGGGAGAGAGGGAGAGAGGGAGGGAGGGAGGGAGGGAGGGAGGGAGGGAGGGAGGGAGGGGGAGAGCTGAAATCTGAAAGTAGTAGAGAAGTAAGCTTGTTGGTCTGTCAACAGAGCAAATGTTTAATCAACTCCTGACACATTTATACTGCCACTATGAAGGAATCAGATTGGATGGATTTTTATATGATACACATCACATATTTACAAGGTTTGATTTAAGACTGTTTCACAGCTTTGCCCTTTCTTAACAGGAAGAGAAAAATAAAGATGTTCAGTGACCCTTAAATATTTCTATTATCTAAAGAATGATCAAGACTTGTTGCTATAATAAAACAATATTGTTAATAAAAATAGGGCCTCCTACATTAGCAAAATATTAGCTCTTCATAATCTAGCTTTCCCTTCAATTCTTGTAATCTACTCAGTGAGATTCTCATTGTTCAAGAATTACTATCTCACTAATACATCCTGAATTCATCCTTTTTTCCATTTACTTCAGCATTCATTATTTACAATTAATTAATTAATTAATTTTTTGGTGCCAATCCTGTGTCTTGAACTCAGGGCCTGGACACTGTTCCTGAACTTTTGTGGTGAAAGCTAGTGCTCGATCACTTTGAGCCGCTGCCCCATTCCTGGCTTTTTTGGGTAGCTAATTGGAGATGAAAGTCTCATAGACTTTCCTGCCCAGGCTGGCTTTTCTTTTCTTTTGTCAGTTGTGTGGCTTGAACTCTGGGCTTGGGCGCTGTCCCTCAGCTCTTCAGCTCAAGATGAGTGCTCTAACGCTTGAGCCACAGTACCACTTCTGGTTTTCTAGTAGTTTATTGGAGATAAGAGTCTCATGGACTTTCCTGCCTGGGCTGGCTTTGAACCACAATCCTCAGATCTCAGCCTCCTGAGTAGCTAGGATTACAGGCATGGGCCGCCAGCACCCAGCCTGATGTCCTTATTTTTAACTTGAATTCTAGTGTACTTTAAGTATAAGTTCCCTGGCCCTCTACCACTTGAGCCACAGCACCACTTCTGGCTTTTTTCTTTTTGCTTATGTGGTGCTGAGGAATCGAACCCAGGGCCTCATGCATGCAAGGCAAATGCTCTACCACTGAGCCACCTTCCCAGCCCTTATATTAATCTTTGTAATGCCAGTGGCTAGAGCAGTATTTTGTGTTTACAAGGAACTCACTAAATTGCAAAACTTTAATTTGCTTCTCTAAACATTTTAACAAATTCAGCCTGAATGTTTTATTACTTCTTTTTAAAATTAACCATTCTGACAGATATTTAGAAGAAGTTATAGCTGAACGTCAGTGACACATTCTATATATATTAAATATATCATCTTTATGTATTAAATAAGTTTATACTATTTTAAAATAGTATAAAGTGGTACTTAGGTTAGAAATGTGGCTTAGTGGTAGAGTGCCTGCCTAAGCATTCATGAAGCCCTTGGGTTCAATTCCTCAGTACCATATAAGCAGAAAATGCCAGGCGTGGTGTTGTGGCTCAAGGAGTGCTAGCCTTAAGCAAAAGGAGCTCAAGGATAGCGTCCAGGCCCTGACTTCAAGCCCCAGAACTGGCCAAAAAATAAATAAGGATATTAGTGATATTAGTAGTACTATTTTGAAGAAATCAAAATGTACTAACACGATCATAAAATGGGTACTCAAAGGCTAAACTGTCCAGAACTAAAGATAATGAAGTTCATTTGACATTAAAAATAAAATGCTAGCAGCAAATAGTAAATAGATAACTTCAGAAAAAGATCTAGAAAATGGCTGATATATAATTATTTTTAATTTTCCCATAAAATACAGTTAAAGTTTACAATTAATTTTACTTAAAGTGTATATAATTCTTGAAGTCTAGTATTTAGCAGATAATATGTCAAGCAAGTTCAAAATGGATGGATATCTAAGATTATGATTCTGAAAGTAAAATGAAAATCATTAGTATACCTTCTCTAATTATCTGTAGGCCCAGCAATAAACATTGTGTCACTAGTTATAACTGGTCAAGTGTTCCTAGATTTACAATGTACTAAGAAATACATGAAATGCTTTACATGTTTAACCTCATATACTCCTCATAACAACCCATAAGGTTTTATCAATTGGAAAGTTAAGGTTTAAAGAAGAGGCAAAAAAAAAAAAAAAAGAGGCAACTAATGTAGCCAGTAAAAAGGGATAATGTGGAGTTATTCTTATTCTAAACCACTCTGCAAATTAGTTTCTTTTCTACAGCACTTCTTGCCATTTTTCATGAGGCATGAAGAACAGTGATTAAGTGGGAACCACTTGAGTTAAGGATCTGAGAAGTTACAACGAAGTTGAAAAAACTATATAGAAATCCAGAGCCAACTGCAAAATTAGCAAAGCAGACCTCATAGTTCCTAATGGGAGGCAGTGAGAAGATCAACTTGAATTTTATAGTATTTAGACATTTGTTTTTACTCCTTTCCACTAATTACAGGCTCTGAAAATCAGATTCCTCTCTTATAAAAGAAGTTTTTTGGGGGCCAGTCCTGATGTGTGAACTCAGAACCTAAATACTGTCTCTGAGCTTCTTTTGCTCAAGACTAGAGCACTCTACCATTTGAGCCATAGCTCCACTTTCATCTTTTTTTTTTTTTTTGGTAGTTTATTGGAGATAAGAGTTTACATGGACTTTCCTGCCTGGGCTTTTATTGGAGATAAGAGTTTACATGGACTTTCCTGCCTGGGCTGGCTTTGAACTGTGATCCTTAGATCTCAGCCCGAGTTCCCAGGATTGGAGGCATTAGCCACCGGCTCCTGGCCAGGTCTGATTGTTTTTTACATGCATCTTCTTAACAAATGGATTCCACTGACTACTGCTAAAATGTTTAGTTCTTAGCTAAATGTTACATGATTGAACAAATAAATATATATTCTATGACTGATCAGGATATTTGACAAGGTTAATTTGATTGCAAAAGTATTTAACAAGGCTGTTTGATGCAATGTTTCAGTTAATTTTGCAATGGAAACTATGTCAATTTTTATCTATCTTTTAAAGTAAGTCTTTAAGGTAAGAGAATATAGCATAGTTAAGAGAAAATATAACACATACTGTTCAAAGTAGAATATCTAATTTGAATATATGATGCTTAGTAAGTTAATGGGCATAGCAAAGGAACAAATGTCAAAATACAAAGACAGCCTACAGATTTGATGTAAAAATAGGCAAAGGGGCTAGATAGCAGTAACTCATACCTATAATCCTAGATACTCAGGAGGCAGAGATCGGGAGGTTTATGGTTCAAGGGAAGCCTGGGGAAAAAAGTTCACAAGATCCCAAGTTCAACCAATAGCTACAACAGACATCTGCCATCCCAGAAACTTAGGAGGCTGCAATTGGAAGGACCATGGTTCCAGGGCAGCCACCAAGAAAAGGTTCTCAAAACTTCATCTCATCCAATAATAAGCTGGGCATGGTAGTGAGTCTACATCTCAGCTATAGCAGAATGCATAAATAGGAAGGCCATGGTTCAGACTGACCTGAGGTAAAAGTAAGACCTTGGTTCAAGAACAGATGGAGCGGGGCTGGGAAGGTGGCTCAGTGGTAGAGCGCTTGCCTTGCATGCATGAGGCCCTGGGTTTGATTCCCCAGCACCACATATGCAAAAAGAAAAAAAGCCATAAGTGGCGCTGTGGCTCAAGTAGTAAAGTGCTAGCCTTGAGCTGAAGAGCTGAGGGACAGCGCCCAGGCCCAGAGTTCAGGTCCCATGACCGGACCCCCCAAAAAACAACAAAAAAACAGATGGAGCAAAAAGGTCTTAAAGCACGGTTCAAGTGGTACAGAGCCTTCCTCTAGTAAGCCTGGAAGCCCCAACCCTAGTACTATCAAGAAACAAACATACAGACAAAAAAGGGGTAAAGGACTTGAATGGAATTTCAAAAAAGCAGATAAATGTGGCAAACAGATACTGAATCAGCCAAGGAACCCATAGACACATGAATTGTTAAAGAAAATATGGTACACATACATGATGTAATTTTAGTCAGGCATAAATGAGAATAAATTTATGTCACTTGCAGAGAAATGGATGAAAGTAGATTGTATCATATTAAGTGAAACAAGCCAGATTCAGAAAGACAAATAAACAAATACTGCATATTTTATCATGTATGTATGTATGGTATGTATACTTGTGTTATATATATATATAAGCATACTTAAAGGACATGAAAATAGGTGAACCTATTTGGCAAAAGAAAGGGGAGCAATGCATTGTAACAATGAGATGTACAAGACACTACGTTGAAAATGAACTTTACAAGTTGGCGGGGGGGGGGGGAGGGATGAGTTGGGGAGGTGGGGAGGGAAGGGATGATAGGGGAAAAACAAAGGAGGAGGTAACAATGTTCTATAGGAAATGTACTCATTACCTTACTCATGTAACTGTAATCCTTCTGTATAGTATTTTTGCAATTAAAATATGTAAAAAAGGGGAGATGGGAGTGGGCAAGAGAGGATAATGTGGGGTGAATATTATCAAAGTACATTATATATGTATGAAAATGGAAAATGTCATGATAAAATCCAGTGGCTAACAAATACATAAATAATACTCAACATTGCTATCAAGAAAATACAAATTAAAAACAAACCATCAGCTCATATCTTTTAGGATGCTTTTGTTAAAAAAGGCCTAATAAATGTTAAGTGAGACTGTAAAGGAAACCCTGTATACTGCAGGCCATTATAATTTTTGAAGATATGAAAAAATGGAACTGCCATATGACCCGAACCTCTCTTCTAAGTGTCTACTTAAACTACATCATCACTTTCTGAAGATACTTGCACTCGTTTACTGCAGCATTATTCACAATAGCTAAGATACAGAAACAAGCAAAGTATCTGTAGATGAAATGGATAAAAAAACTGAGATACCCAGATACACACACACACACACACACACACACACACACACACACACACACACACACACACACACACACACACACACACACAATTAAACCTAAAGAAAGGATATTTGCCATTTAGCAACATGGGTGAACCTTGAGGACAACATGCTAGATGAAATAAGACAAATACAGAAATAATATACAAACAAAACCTCCAGAACAAAGCAATCAATACACAAATACAAGTGCTACCAGGGCAAGGGAAATGAGAAGGTATAGGTCAATGTTCTCTTAGTTAAGAAGGAGAGGGCAGGAGTTGGCTCAGTGGTAGAGTGCTTGCCTTGCATGCATGAGGCCCCGGATTAGATTCCTTAGCACCACATAAGCAGAAAAAAACGGAAGTGGTGCTTATGGCTCAAGTGGTAGAGCACTAGCCTTGAGCTGAAGAGCTGAGGGGCAGCGACCAAGCCCAGAGTTCAGGCCCTACGACTGACCAAAAAAAAAAAAAAAAAAAAAAAGAGGGATAAATAAGTCCATAATTCTTATATAGAATACAGTTAATGCTATTGTATTATGACTGGAAATTTCCCAAGAGAGTAGATTAACATATATTCATCACATTTAAGAAAAAGAAAGGGAGAGATATATGAGATGATATATATTAATTCACTATATGCACACACACACAGGTGGATTTAATGTAAGAAATGTGGATTTAATGTAAGAAAGAGTTGGGACAAACTAGGTAAATAAGTAATGTAAAATGTATTCTATTTGATCTTATTAAGTAAGTTTATGTACCAGAGCTATTTTACAGAACTGAATTATTACTCAGAAAACTTAGTTACCTAACAATGGAACACAGTATTTGTATAATATAAAGAAATCAGAGCTGGGCACCAGTGGCTCACTCCTGTAATCCTAGCTACTCAGGAGGCTGAGATTTGAGGATTGTGGTTCAAAGCTAGCCTGGGCAGGAAAGTCCCGTGAGACTCTTATCTCCAATAAATCACTCAGAAAACCCGAAGTGGCACTGTGGCTCAAGTGGTAAAGCGCTAGCCTTGAGCTGAAGAGCTGAGGGACAGCACCCAGGACCAGAGTTCAAGTCCCACAACAGACAAAAAAGAAAAAACGAAATCAGTAAGTAAAAGATTCGTTTTCAAGAAATTCATGGTCTACACTCTTTTGACACTGTACTAATACTAGTTAAAAAAAAAACTTTTCATCTCCGTAGATGGACTATACAGACAGACAGCAGATATTGTAAAAATTTCACTTTCAGCTCACTGGATATATGGAAACGTTTTGTGTGTGTGTGTGTGTGTGTGTGTGTGTGTGTGTGTGTGTGTGTGTGTGTGTGTGTCTGTGTGTGTCTGTGTGTGTCTGTGTGTGTGTGTCTGTGTCTGTGTCTATGTGTCTGTGTCTATGTGTGTCTGCCTGTGTGTGTGTAACAGAGTGTGTGTTTTAAGCAAAATGGAATTATTTTTATTCCACATCTAAATAAAGTACAACATTTATTCAGAAAAGCATACACATAACAAATATGAGCCAAATTCTCAAACAGAATTCATCTAGATAAACAGCACCTGGATTTTTTTTAAGCCACAAAACCAACAATTCCTTAAAAAGCAAAAAACCACCAGAAAAGCAGAACCAAACATTATCACCACCCAGAAGTCTGTTTCCCTTGGTTATTCTTTCAGGCATTACCCTCATAAAGATACTCACTACCCTGACTTCCTTCATTGATTCATTATGTTGTACAAAGAAGCAGTTTGTTCTTTTTCATTGCTATATAGAATTCTAGTTTATAAGCAAACCACAATTTATCCATTCAATTAACGATGAATATTAGAATAGTTTCTGATTTTTAGCTGTTTGTAAAGAGTACTGTTACAAGCATTTTTGTTCAGGTCAGTGAACCTATCTATGAACTGAGTTTGGGTATATTAAAAGGAAAGGACTTGTTGGGTTAAAGAATTGTTCAATAGTGAGACTGTTAAGTAGTTCTCCCAATTAGCACAAATTTACACTCTTAGCAGAGTATGTATGGATTCGACATTATGTTTTTCTCACTTTAGATATTTAAAGAATATGTGCCCCATTTTTTGTTCTAATTTGTATTTCCCCAATGACACTGACTATTTCTTGTGAAGTAAAGTTTTATTGTCAAACACATTTTGCACTTTATTCAGAGTAGTGTGTGCCTCTGAGAAAAACTACTGAATAATTGGTTGGCTTTTCCTTTTAAAGAAGGCCAGATGAAAGCCTGGTGTCTGGTGTTAAAAACCCCTTCCACTTAAAAAACAAAACAAAAATAAAAGTAGCTTTATAGGGCAGCAACCTCAGCAGTTACATTTTCACTAAAATTCCAACTTTTATATTTCAATAAATTCCTTCCACACAGAATATTTTGGTCTTGTATTAGCTAGGAAGATTTAGTTTTTATTTCTGACAATGAGAAGACTCTTAGGATTTCTTCTTTACACATGGTTTGGTTATCTACTTGTTAATAAAAATGACCTGCATTATCTCTTAGTGATGGTAAGAGAGTGGCATGGGCTCTAATTTTTTTTTAAAGGTATCCATTGTTGAAAATGTATAGAAGCCCCTGTACAGTATGTTCTCAAATAAAATAAAATACAATTAAAAAATAAAAAAAAAGAAAATGTATAGAAGTTAATCACTGTTTACTGAATTCTGCTCTAGAGAAAGGGAATGAATAAGATTATAGACAGTAAAAATATTTTCCAAAATGTCAGCAGTTAAAGCTATGCAAGTATTTACATGTAAAATAATTTACTCATTTACATTTTACTGCCATTTACTGTTTCAGGAAAACAGAAATGTTTTTGCAAAACAGTTCAAAGGAAATTTCAGGATTTTATGCAGCCAATTATACAGAAGAGAAAATAAAGATTTTTAATTCATAAAAAATGTCCTTAAATTTCTATGTAATACTGATATATAAAAAAGGCAAAGTATTATGTGATGTTATTTTTCGATCATATGCTTCTTTTCCATACTTTGGACAATTCAGGTAAGCGGCAATCCATAACCATAATAAGCAAACTCTTAGAAATGACCTCTTGGTACACAAGAAATAGTTATCCTTCTCTGTTAAAAAAAAAAACAAAACAAAACACAAAACCCACAAAGCTTATCATATCTTTTCCTGTGCTTTAACTGAATAAGCCTATGTTTTTACACTGGCCAGATGTGTGTGTGTGTGTGTGTGTGTGTGTGTGTGTGTGTGTGTATGTGTGTGTGTGTGTGTATGTGCGCGCGCGCGCGTTTTTTCTTATAGTCACTTGGACATATCACCTAATCTTTTTTAATTTCATTTCATTTATTTAGTTGGCACTCAATATTCCAGGTGTTCTTAGAGAAGGAAACTACGAGGTAGGAGAAAAGCATCTTATCTTTCTTCGGAACCAAGAGACTAAAAAATCAAATCAACTACCAACAGCTCATTTCAAGTTTTGTTTTGTTTTGCTTTGTTTGGGGGGGAAGAAGGTGCCAGAGTTTGAAATTAGGCCTATTCCAAGTATTTTAAAGGCAGTAACTATGAATAGTTAATGATACATGTGTTTCTATGGTTTTCAACGACATTCCATAATCTTTGAGATTGGGTTCAGTCATTAGAGTTAGCAACTTGACCAACAAGTTTGGCTGTCCAATAGGAGGTATCTGATCTGAATATTTGCTTGCTCCTGGCAGTTCAAGGTGCTTACTTTCTAAGACCGGATATGACAAAGAACAAGCAGAAGCAAGCACATAATTCTTGAAAGATTAAGACTGAACAAATCTAACTTTTCAAAGTGTGTCTCAGTAAATGATTTATTCATAGAAGACTCTCAGCCCTAAGAATGACAGAAATGTGTAATTCCTGAGTCAAATTACTGATAGAATCCTCTCACTGGTTCCCTCTTTACAGGTTAAAGTTCACAGTATTTCTTTTTTTTCCCCTCAAATTCTTTATTATGATTAAGTGATTACATATTTTTCCAAATTTCACAGCATTGTGGGATAGTGATGCTTAGTTGAAGTCACAAACACATTCTAACTTTCATGGAGCAAATTGTCTATCATGGTCTATAACATTTATGAGTTCTATGAGCCTTGCGATACAGTTATTTTTTCCACTTTGGGTGATATGTACATTTCTTTTGTTTTGCATAGCATCAGCTGTTCGCTCTTTCCCACTTGTTCCCTCCCTCCCATCAATGCCATTGTGTTGCTTAGTTCATTTTGGTCAATGTCCAGTGCAGCTGATGGGTCCCACTGGCGTATGTTTTTCCTGATTCTCTCTAGTTCTGTGTTGTCTTCCTGGTTTCCCTCCGGTGTGCACATATATACCATACATGTGATCAGCAGCATAGGGTTATTTAGTAGTGATTCGACCAGATGAGTGGAAGTCCTTTGTTTCTTAAGTCCTGTTAATTTTGTCGTATCACCTAACATTTTTGATTTAACATCTACTTATCAGGGAGACCATGTGCCGTTTGTCTCTTTGCACTTGGCTTACCTCACACAACATGATTTCTTCTAGCTCCACCCATTTCCCTGCAAATGCCATTATTTTGTCCTTTCTTTTGGCTGCATAATATTCCATTATGTATAAATACCACAATTTTTGGATCCATTCATCTGTGGTGGGACATCTGGGTTGTTTCCATATCCTGGCTATTGAGTTCACAGTATTTCTGACTCAACAGTAGGGCCTGTAAAGGGGACAAGATGGTACTGGAGACAACAAAGACCTTCATCTGAATTTTGATCATGAATTAGTCTATTAATTATATACAAATAAAGTATTCAGAGTGGCATTACCTAAGTCTTCCAAGTACAAACTCAGATTACACTAAATGTGGAATTTGATAAAACATTAGCACTTAAAAAATTACAGCAATAACAGAATTCATATTGCTGAGTCCATAACTCATTTTCTTCAATAATCATTAACTAAGAATAACAGGGTAGGGAGATGCATTTTCTACCCTTGTAATTTTGCACTTTAGAATCAGATATTCTGAAAAAAAAAGAAATAAAAGGGCCTTATTTCATAGTGTGCACCCACTTTTCACTAAAACTGATACACAGAAATGGGAAAATGAGAATAGCCATAACCAACCACTAGATAACAGGAGAGAGAGGGACTCTCTCTCTCTCTCTCTCTCTCTCTCTCTCTCTCTCTCTCTCTCTCTCTCTCTCTCTCTCTCTGTCTCTCTCTGTCTCTCTCTCTCTGTTTCACTCACTCACAGAAGCTATAACCAGCATTTTTCCTGTTTAGAGACAAGGGCCAAGATGAGCAGAAAGGGAACACAATCTTGTTGTCTACATAAAGGGACTCCCATAGTTTTGAGTCCATAACCATGTAACTAACACGAGTAAGGAGCTAATTTGATAATTCAGCATTTCATATGTCTAGTATCAAGTCTATGTCAGTGGCCATTTGCCTTCATTTTTGTTTGAAGAAATTCATTTATTCTAAGAGACTTATTTGAAACATAAAACAAAGAATTATACCCATGGGAGGGGAAGGTGGCTCAGTGGTAGAGCGCTTGCCTTGCATGCATGAGGCCCTCGGTTCGATTCCTCAGCACCACATAAACAGAAAAAGCTGGAAGTGGTGTGGTGGATCAAGTGGTAGAGTGACAGATAGCCTTGAGCAAAAGAAACTCAGGGACAGCACCCAGGCCTAGAGTTCAAGCCTGATGACTGGCCAAAAAAAAAGAAAAAAAAGAAAAGAAAGGAAAAAAAAAAAAAAAGAATTATACCCAGGATAGAAAGAAATTGCATCAGGAAAGGAAAAGGTAATTTTTTTGGGGGGGTCGGTTGTGGGGCTTGAACTCTGGGCCTGAGTGCCGCCCCTCAATTCTTCAGCTCAAGGCTAGCACTCTACCACTTGAGCTATAGCACCACTTCTGGTTTTCTGGTGGTTTATTGGAGATAAAAGTTTCACAGACTTTCCTGCCTGGGCTGGCTTTGAACTTCGATCCTCAGATTTCAGCCTCCTGAGTAGCTAGGATTATAGGTGTGAGCCACTGGCACCCAGCTAAGGTAATTTCTTTGAATGAGCTATAAAGCCTTGATCAACTATAGTCAACTATTGATCAGAAATGTTACTGCAAAGCTGTTTGCCTTCCTTGAAAACTTAATACACATATGAGGACAATATACACGAAGATATATAGGTAGTTCACATTTTTTAAAAGCTGGTATTATGGGAAAGAAGTCATATGTAGGAAAAGTGAACCCACTCTTTAGTAAACACTGGTAAAAATAATTTTGCATACTTGTGAGTTCACTTTCTCATGTCACTTATTCCACTCTCCTCATTCCATTCCCATTTAAAATCTGCCTTTAGTCACACCGTGGGCAGCTCATTATTGCCTTTCTAGACCTCAGGTAGTATAAACCTGCACAATCTGACATTCATGGTCAGAAAATAAAAGGAACATGTTTGAAATGCTTCTTTTCCCAATGTGTGACAGTACACTTATTTTATTCTGGTTGTTTATTAGTTTTATAATGATTAGGTTGGTAAATAAAATAATTTCTTTCAATTTAATCAGCAAAGTAACTAGCAGATGAATAACTTCTGATTATTCCTACATCAGGAAACACATTCAGGCCAAAGTCCATCTTAATCTCTATCATGTAGTGAACACATAATACACATGCATATGTCACTAAAGTCCCTGTACATACTTTAGGAAGGATAAAAGCTAAGAGAAAACTTTATTCCCGTAAAATAAAACATGAATACTGTGAAGTGGAATAGAGAAGTATGTCCTTATTCTCCCAGCCATTAATTCTTTTATAAATGGTACGTTTAAATAATGGATTGTCTGTAAGACAAACAGTCTCTTGTTTCCTACTGGGTGGACAATTCACTCTGCAATTTGGTTTCAGAGATAGCACAAAGCAGTTATGAAACTATTCCTTATAACTTACTGTCCATCTCACAAAGACTTGTATGTAAATCCGTATTGCACTTACATAGACCCAGACAAAAACTGGAATGGTCAAATTAGGCTTTAATATAAAAGGACAACATCCTGTTACTATGCTTATTGCTAAATCAGGCTAACTTGCTCCCAGGAGTAATACAGAGCCACGACAGACCCTTTTGGCAGTGGCTATCTTTACTATTTATCTCACTAGAATAGGATGGCCTCTCTCATCACCACAATGGTCTCCAGAAAAATGGAAAGGGAAACAACTATTTTTAGAGACTAAATGAAATGTATGAAGACAGATGTTCACTGTCTGTTGTGACTTTCAAGATCTCTACTTAGGTTATCCTCTAACACATAATTCATGAAGGGAAGTAACAGAGGATCTTGCAGAACTAGTCCGTGGATAAGAAAGCAACTTATCCAAATGGTTGAGTATTTTAAAACTGTTCTTGCACTTTTCAATAGAGAGACCCGTTGCTTCTAATAAAAGAGATACAAGTACAAAAACACATATATGCATATAGAAAAAGGTTTTTTAAAATCAAATTATACAGAAAGTTTTTAAGTCTTTAAAAGAAATTAAAATCAATTTATTTTTTAATTTAACTGATACTCAGAAGATACTCAGAATATTCCATAGCCCTACAATTTATGTGACAGCAGCATACAAACTGCAATTATTTTCCTTAATGAAGTCATTTACCTCTCATTTTAAAAAACTTAAAGCTTTATTCAAGCCCATGTATCAATATAAAGCCAATGATACCCATTCCTCAATATTTCTTTTCAATAGGATTTCAATCTAGGTTTACAGTTCATTTATCTGGTCTCCTTAGGCAATAATTCATTATTCCAGAAGCTGGCCAGTGATAAAACATAATTAAATGTAATTGCTACCATGTAAAAACTAAGAAGTAGGAAATACAGATTTTTATTTGGGCCAAGTACGAAACCTCTTAAACCTCAATAAACTCATAAAGGACAAAATGGGCTCTTGATAACTCTAAAGTCTGTAGATTCAATGTGCAATGAATTAATAGTTAAAATCTAAATCGTCATCTATTGACAGAGGATATTAGCAGCCTATTGCCTATGTTGGGCAAAAAATAAAAATAAATAACATTTTCACTTGAATGCTCTAACGTGTGTATGGGTTGAACTTCCTGAATGAAGCAATTTATTTACATGCTACAGAGACTTAAGGAATATCATTAAATTTTTGTTGATGGTAAGTATATTTTGTCTCCTTAAGAAAGAAACAGTGTCTATCAATTTCTATGATTCTTTCATATTTCATTACAAAAATCTGAGGCAGACCTAGAATTAAAAAAAACCACTTATTATTAAGGGAACAATTAATGTTGCAGCACTAATGTTTTGCTGCACTCATTATCCTTTTACTCTCAGATGGCTATTCTTGGATTTTGGACTGGAATGTTGATAGGTTCCACACAGTATTTCTGTGAATATAGAGTAATGAAAACAACCTATTTTTTAAACAACAGAATCACAGAGGTATAAATCATTATTGCATTTGTGAACTTTGAAAACACATTTCCTTAAATACATGTGAACATTTAATTTCTAGGAACTCTTACCTGGGTTCTGCATTCTGTGAAGTTTCTGGGTGTTGCTATCATGTTCTTTCCAGCATGCCAGTCAGAACTCAAAACACTTTGTATACTGTACTCGCCTGTGCTTGCTCCTGTGCTCTCTCCCTTTTTGCTCTCACTTGGTGCCTCAGACAGTTTGGAATGCAGAAAAGCCAGAGCCAATGCCAGTCAAACTCAATCCACCCCCCTCCATTCTTTTGCTAGAGAGCACTGAACAATAGCCACAGTTCCTTACTCACTCACCACTGTTTCTCTCTTTCAATAGAGCTGGATATAGACAGCATACTTCTGGAGAAGCATTGTGATTTACCAAGCCAGGCTATTCTTTCTATCTCAAGGGGTGGGAGGACCTATAGGCACTTCTGTGTGTTTTTACAAGTGCTTCATTTCCTATTAACGAAATCAGTTTCAAAATCTGTCCTGTTTTAAGGAAAACTAAATCAAATTTCAGATTGTATTATTTTGAAAGCTACTGTGGTGAGTTAACATAGAAACTTTTCAATGTACAAAAACAGAGTGAATCTTATATTTGACATAGACATAGAAGTCTGATCTTATAAACTATATTTCAGATCAATCTTTGATATAGACTTAGAAGTCTGATCTTATAAACTACTTTATATTTCAGATCAACCTATCACTGTGAAAATATCTTACCATTAGGAAATAAAGAGAAAAGGAACAAATATTTTATTTCCCTAAAGCTTTCTGTTCAGGTCTTAAGCTAGAATTTCACTTATTAATAACCCTAAAATTAATTTCTACTAGCAGGATGAAAATACAGATAATACCACTGTTCTTAGTAATCATTTTAGTTTGTTTTAAAATCATGTATTTCCAGACTTGTTTTCTACACTACCAAAATGGAAGGCATTTATATAAAGAATGTAATCTTCATCATTGATATGACCTAACATACAGCTGCTCCTTTGCTGACAGTAGCTAGCATGTCAGCTTTGATCAGTTAAAAACTTCATAGCTTGAATCCCAGTGACTTACATCTGCCACTTCAAGCAGTTTAACAGAACAGATAGGAGAAGAATACAATATCAATCTGTTCCCTACCATTTAGCAAATAATGGAATCACATGTATAATATTTACCTGTCTGTAGTCTACATTTTATATATGTGTATTGTATGTAATATATGACTAACACATTCAATACTCATATATAAATGAATGTTATATAGACATATACAAACTGAGAACCTGTGAAGACTTAAAAGTTCACAGATTTCTACAATGTCTTGTACTTTATTAAAACAAAACCTATACTGTCTTCTTATTAAAGATGACACACCATTAACTAGATCTTAATTCATCTTCAAATAATACAAGTACACTTAAACTTTTTATTAGTTCTCAAATAATTCTAATTAGTCATGATTTCCATAATTCTATCTAAGAGTTAGAATTAAGAATGGTTCAGTCTAGCCCGGTGCTGGTGGCTCACACCTGCAATCCTAGCTACTCAAGAGACTGAGATTTGAGGATTGTAGTTCAAAGCCATGGGAAGGAAAGTCTGCGAGGCTCATAAATCACCGGAAGATCGGAAGTGGCACTGTGGCTCAAGTGGTAGAGCACTAGCCTTGAGCTGAAGAGCTGAGGGACAGTGCCCAGGCCCAGAGTTCAAGCCCCACGACCGACAAAAAAGAAAAAAAAAAAGGTAAGTCTAAGTTACAGGGGAAGAGATTTCCTCTCAATATAGTAAAAGGAAGTTGGAGTTTGTGAGATACAAAAGTAGCTGTCTGAAGATTGTGCCTCCTATGAGAGATGATGAGCCCCTAATTCTTCCCACAGGGAATGACTGATGTAGCAGTTCTCAAGTTCTATTGATAAAAGAGTAACATCAATCTTTTCCCAAATGCCAAAAAGTTGATATGCACAATCCTCTCATGCATGAATATTCTTCTTAAATATTAAATATTTTTATTAGCCAGTCAAATTTAATCTATCCCCCCTTTGTAAAAGTAGAGGGATTTCACTGTGACATTCTCATATATGCATAAATCACCTAAACCCTCTTCCTCCATCATTCTCCTTCATCTTCCCTTTTACTTCTTACAAACAGTTTCAACAGGTTTCCTTTTTGATTTCCATGTATGTATATATTCACACTCTCTTTTGAATCTTCTGCTTCTTGTTGATAACTGCTCTCCAAAATAGCCTGTCTTACTTTCCTGTGTGAAGTATTTTTTTAAAAAAACAACAAATTGACATGTTGAATTGATATCCCTTTGTAGAACTATTTTTCCAGATTAAAAATAAATTTATTAAAATATAGAAATAAATATATTTTTAAATTCTAGAATCTACTAGTATTTATCAACCTAAGAAAAGCCCAGAAAGGTGGAAAATTCAGATCAATGATGAAACTTTCAGATATTTGGAGTTAAGTTATAACAGTATTTTATTATGTGTTGCAAAAATCTACTTCTACTACCTACTACGATGTTCTAACATGTAAAGAAATCACTGTTGAGGAATCTTACAGTACAAAGTTACTCTAGTATTTAACACTCTTCAAAGAATATAGTATGTCATATGTTATTATTTCTACACTAAATCTATTTAACAAGTAAGTATTACTATTTTCAATGCTCTGTTTTATGTCTTTCAGCCTTATTGATGCTTCTGTTTGGAACTGCATTCACTATCTGGTCTTCCTGATATAGTCTTGTTTGTCCTTCGAAATTCAGATTTAAAATTATTTTCTTAATATGGCTTAATACCATTTTATACCCAGAGTTGATCATATTCTCCTATATATCTCTTTTAGGGGGTGGGGGGGGTCAAACATGGGGCTTGAACTCAGGGCCTGGGCACTGTCATTGAGCTTTTCTTCTTGATGCTAGCACTCTGCCATTTTTGAGTCACAGTACCACTTCAGGTTTTCTGTTGGTTATTTGGAGATAAGAGTCTTACCTACCCAGGTTGGCTTTTTTTTTTTTTTTTTTTTTTTTGTGAAAATACTGTACAGAGGGGTTACAATTACATGGGCAAGGTAATGAGTACATTTCTTACCAGCATTGTTGCCTCCTCCTTTGTTTTCCCCTTACCATCCCTTCCAGGCTGGCTTTTAATCATGATCCTCAGCTCTGTCTCCTGAGCACAGGTGTGAGCCTCAAGTGCCCAGTTCTCCTATGTATCTTTTTTGCTCATTCTGCTCTGTTTTTCTTCACAGTCCTCATTATTTCACTTTACCTAACAAGGTATTAGATATTGATATTTAATGTCTCCTTTCTCCTCCACAGTGTGTGATGTATCATGGGGGTAGTGTAGTAGCAAGGATATTGCATTACTTCTCCCTTATATCTAGAGTTTAGGAAAATACACAAGTAGGAGCTTAACATTTGATACAAGGATGGATAGAGGAAGATATATTCTTAGTGAAACAAAAACATTAAGGAATTCATGTCTGGCTAATTCAAGTAGCTAATTGGAAGCAAGAGGATTAAATACCAAGGGAAGAAAGATACTTCTAGATATACCCAGTTAGGACCTGCTTGTAATAGGTAAAATCTTGGTCAGTAGAAGTTGCTTTTGAGGGAAATTTTCAATTCACCTTCACTGCCTATGAACCACAGCCATGTGTTATGTGGTCTTGGGCCAGAAAAATGCATCTTTTAAGGGAGAGATTGAAGAGATAGGTGAAATTTTAATCTTTTTCTATACCAATAGAAAGTTCTCCCAAAAATTGGAGAAGTATTAGCCATTAACTGAAGCAAGAAAGTGGCTACATCCAAGTCAATGAAGAACATCCCTCAATAGAAAGTCTTGTAAGAATTTGATGAAATTTTATTTGGTTGGTTGTTTTTTTTTGGGGGGGGGTGTTTTTAGGGGGTGTGAAATACTGGGGTTTGAACAAGATTTTGAACTTGCTGGGAGCGTGTTGCATTGCAGAACTACACCTTCATCCCTTTCTGTACTGGTTATTTAGATAGGGTACCGGTTTTCTGCTCCTGCTTCCCACCGTGGCACATGCACACCTTCTTCCATAGAGAGAGTCTTATGAACTTCTCTGTTCAGTAATCCTCATATTCTCAGCCTACCTAATAGGGAGGATTACAGCTACCACTGACACCTGACTTCACGGAGATCTGATTACAAATTTAGAGTATTCAACTTATTATCACATTCATTTTGGATAAGTGAAGGCCGTTTATATCTGCAAGTAAACACTATGTTATAATTATTAGGCTTCACATTTCTCCCCATATAGGGAGTTGTGTAGGGTTGTCCTGACTAATCAATCCATTTTATAAGTCCTGTCTCAGTACTGCATTTAATAAATACAGTAAATGTATTTCTGTAAGTAAAAATAAAAAAGCAGGGCAGCAGCCAGGGCTGCAACTCAATGGTAGTGTGGATGTTGTATGCTTTGCATATAAAAGACCTAGGTTCTATCTCCATTACTGTTTTAAAAAAGAAAAGAGAGTCAAATACCAACAATGATTTAATAAGTAAGTAAGTAAGTACTATACTATATGAATGGCTGAACTAGAGGATGTTAGTCTTTTCCAGTTTTGAGATTGTATTATCTTCTAGTTCAAACAAAAAGACTATCAACTCCAAAGCTTTGGTCACCAGGTTATCAAATTTTTATTCTCTTTCTATTTGTATTCTTATCCTTAGAACTTATCACAATTATAAAGTAGTTCTTCATATACTGGATGTTTATTGTTACTTACCTTGATGGAGGTAAGCTCAAAGATGTAAAGGAGTATATACACTACTTTGTTTATTGCTATGCCTGCAATACTAAAAGTAAAATCTGCTTTCCAGTATGTGATTAAAAATTATTTGTTGAATAAATTGATTTGAGAAATTAATAAAAGTAATTCTTAGAGACTATATCTGTATGATTCCAAAGAGTATCAATATGTATTGATTTCATTATTAAAAGGCCAAAAGACATTTTTTCTAATTACAAATCACTGATACTTTATAAAAGAATTATTAGGGAAGTGTTTTTTTATTGTTTTATACCAGTAGTGGGACTTGAACTCAGGTCCTCATGCTCTGATTCAGTTATTTGACTCAGGGTTGATGCTCTATCACTTGAGTCATGCCTCTAGTTCTAGCTATTTGCTGGTTAAATGAGGATAACAATCTCCTATATTTGTCTTCCTGAGCTGGCTTTGAACTACAATATTCATGTCTCAGACTTCTATTAGGATTATAGGTATGAGCCACTGAGCTATTATGGAATTCTTACTTTGGTACAGGCAAAACATTCAACATACTGGCCACTAAGAAACTCTGAACCAGAAATAAATGATTTCTGAAAAATCAAAAAGCACAGAATTATGATTGCTGCATAAAATGATTACTTGCACCAAACTTTACTTAATTAAATAAATGCAAAAACAATCAATTCTATAAGATTTATCTTCTCTTCCAAACAGAAACAATCTTAGTAGGATACAAGCTAAGGTACATAACAGGCTGTGAATTTCTGGCTTCTCTACTATGTATATACCTCACCCCTTCTCTTAACCAGAGAACAATGCTTATAATGTCTCCCCACAAACCAGATTGGAATTCTGAAACTGTGGTCTTCCCACTGCATTCTTTTAAGATTTCACATTAGAAAAGAAACCATTGTTTATATTGACATGGCAAGTGCCAAAGTCACCCACTTATTCTGAAATGCCACTACAATGTTAATTTCTAATAGTTTTATTTGTATATGATGGGACGACAACATAACCCAGAGATACATACATATTTCTACTCTGATAAAGAAGCATTATAAAGACCAGAATAAGCTGAATGGGGTGGCACAGACTTTCAAACCCAGCACTGGAGAGACTAGAGTTAGAGGATTTTGAGTTTAAGGTTAACGTGAGCTATTCAGCCACTTCCAGAGAAGCTTAGGCTAGATAGTGAGACCCTGTCTTAAACAACAACAACAACAACAACAACAACAACAACAACAACAACAAACCCTCCAGAGTAACTATTAAATGATATGGTTAGCATATACTTACAAACATTTAGAAAGAACATTTGCCCAATAAGTGACAATTATGAAAGTCAAGGGTTTTTAAAATTTGGTTGAGAATTTGAGTTTCCCTTATCCTTCCAAGTAAGATACCTGAGCAGACTGAGATTCCTTGCATGGACTGGCAACTGGCTAGAGGAAGTACACAGGCAGAAAACTTAATCATATTTGTTGACATTGTCTTTCCTCATTTAAAAAGGAAATTTACATTCATACTTCACAGGAAGGTCTTTAAGCCTCTTTTTAATTTTTTAAGACTTCTTGATTTTTCACTTAAACTAACCTGGGGCCCAAACTGAAGCATCAGTACATTTTTATCATACAATCTAGTTATCAGAACACTTTTGGTAAAAATAGTCATTAGGTATCTTTCCTTGCCTTAGATTTAAAGAACATCTGCAACTTAAGCATTGTTTCTAAAAACTCTATTGAGAGTAAGTATAGATTAATGCTACAGTCACTCTTCAATATACCACTGATATAAAAATATTTGTACTATACAATTCAAAACAATAATGTAGGTAGTCTATTAATTTACTCAATTTTATTATTTTCTTAAAACTAACTGAAACAAACCAAAATTCATAGGAAAAGAGTTGTCATATGGCATTTAAAAACTAAAAGAAGGTGAAAGAAATAAGACATTCTAAAGAAATTTGCTAGGAAACTGAGTTCTAAAAGAGACAAATGCTAGTATTTTGCTCATTTTACAGTTAAAAAATAGAGACCCACAGAAGTCATATGAGTAACTTGCTGCAGGTCAAAAAGTGTTACTGCTAGAATTCATATTCTGTTGGTTTGGAGTGCTTCCCTTAAGTCCTATGGTACTAAAAATGAAACTACGTCTCCACATTTACCTATTTACGTGCATTTTGTGGGATATTTTTCCTCTTCATTGCCTCCTATATTTTCAAATTTTTATAAATGAGCTTGCATATTGCTCTAAATTTGGTTTATCAGCAGCTGTGGCTCTTTTCTCCAGTGTGTGTTAATCCAGAAGCAACAAAATATTATTAGGACAATATACTTTTCAAAAGGACATCCCACTGAGATGCACTTTCCTATACTTCAGCAATCACAGAGCTATACGACCCAGAATCAGTGACAGCTCCTGACTTGAAAATGATCACACTGAGTGATAATGCATGAGAAGTTTCTCAACTTCTCTGTGTTAAAAGTCAGAAGGCAATAGTATGGTAAGGAAAGATTAGTTCAAAGTTGTGTGTCCTTGTAAAGAAATTCAAGAGTAAGAGACCCTTTTTCATAATTCAGTGATTACATTTTTTCCTTCACTGTATTTCTTGTTTTTTGGTTTTCTTTCTTTCTTTCTTTCATTTTTTTTTTTTTTTTTTGTCAGTTATGGGGCCTGAATGCTGTCCCTCAGCAATTCAGCTCAAGGCTAGTGCTCTACCACTTGAGCCACATTGCCACTTCCGGTTTTGGGTGGTTTATTGGAGATAAGAGTCTTGAGGACTTTCTTGCCTGGGCTGGCTTTGAACCATAATCCTCAGATTTCAGCCTCCTGAGTAGGTAGGACTACAAGGAGTGAGCCACCAGCGCCCGGGGCCTTCAGCATATTTCTCGTAACAGACTTAATATTAAATAGGCTAATGAAATTAGCCTATATACCAAGAATATGGGCCAAGCATTATAGAATATGCCTGTAATGTTAGCTATCATGAGGTGGAGATGGGAGGATCAAGGTTCAAGGTCAGCTTGGGAGAAAAGTTAGTAAGACCATATATTTCAACAAACAAGCCAGACCTGGTAGTTCATACCTGTAATCCCAGCTACTCTGGAGACAGAGGTAGGAGGACAGCAGTCCAAGGCTGGTCTGTGCAAAAGCATGAGACACTATCTAAAAGCAAACTAAAGCATAAAGGGTAACATGGGGGAGGGGAAGATACTCAAGTGTTAGAATGTTTGTCTAGAAAGCACAAAGCCCCCAGTTCCACCAAAAAGGAGAAAAAAATGTAACATACCAATATAACAGGTATATATGTACATATATGTATACACATGTATACACACACCAATATATTCTTTGGTTTGTACATATTCATATTTTCTTGTAAAAACACCATCCCTCAGTGACAGCTTTAACAATTACGATTCTGTTTACTCTTTTTTTTAAAGGAAATCTTTTATTTATTTATTTACTTATTTATTTTTGGGGTCCGATTGTGGACCTGAACTCTGGGCCTGGGTGCTGTCCCTTAGCTCTTCAGCTCAAGGCTAGCGCTCTACCACTTGAGCCACTGCGCCACTTCCGGCTTTTTTTTCCTGCTTATGTGGTGCTGAGGAATCGAACCCAGGGCCTTATGAATGCAAGGTAAGCACTCTACAAGTGAGCCATCTTCCCAGCCCCCTGTTTACTCTTTTTTAAAATTTATTTGTTGGTCGTGGGGCTTGAACTCTGGGTTTGGGCACTGTCCCTGCGCTCTTCAGCTTAAGGCAAGCACTCTACTGCTTGAGCCACAGTGCTACTTCTGGTTTTCTAGTGGTTTATTGGAGATGAGTCTCACGGAGTTTCTTGCCCAGGCTGACTTTGAACCGCGATCCTCAGATCTCAGCCTCCTGAGTAGCTAGGATTATTGGCGTGAGCCACCGGCGCCCCGCTCTGTGTACTCTTTAATAGAAGAGCCAGTCCCCAAAGGAAAACTTAAATTACAAAGTAGGGGAAAAATCAATCTGTGGTACTTTTACCCATTACTTCTAAACCATGAAAACTGTGCTAGTAACAAAATAAGACTTTCATATTCAATTATTCTCCAGGCTCTTGGAGAGTAATTCTACTCCCTTTTATGATACACATGTTGCATTTCCATTGTAAATATGACATCTCTAAATATATTGCTCTACTCTTTTTGAGAAGGTATATATATATATATATATATATATATATATATATATATATATAAAATGATATGAGATTTGGGTGTTTTTTTAAAGTTATGATTAAATGTTATGATTAAATGTTGAAGCCAAGTATAAAATATTGTAGATATGATCATTTTTAGTTTTAGTAAATATCTATAAAAATAAATTTAGAAAATGCCTATAAATAAGAAAATTCACTTTCCAAAGGTAAAAACTTCTTCCTAAATTTCTAGTGGGTATTTTTTTGGGGGGGGGGGTCTGGTCGTGGGGCCTGAACTCTGGGCCTAAGCGCTGTCCCTCAGCTCTTCAGCTCAAGGCTAGCGCTCTACCACTTGAGCCACAGCGCCACCTCCGGCTTTTTTCTTTTTGCTTATGTGGTGCTGAGGAATCGAACTCAGGGCCTCAGGCATGCAAGGCAAGTGCTCTACCACTGAGCCACCTTCCCAGCCCTTCTTTCTAAATTTCTGTACATAAAAACTATTGCTGTTGCAAAGAAGTCCTAGATATTGCTTTGAGAAAGGGCAAAAACAATGGTATAAAATAAACACACCAATAATAGGACAAGGAACCTAATCCTAAGGTATTACTAATTCGTGAAGAGAACAGTGAATAAGATGACTGATTCTAGGGCCAAATCCCTAGGTTTCCCCATTAGGTGTGGCACTTATCATCTGTGAAATCTTGGACAAGCATTATGTCAATTTCAGTAAGTATTAACAAACAAGGATAAAAAATAGTACTACCTTAAAGTTATATAAGTAAATACTTGCAAAGTGCTTACAAAAGTACTTGACGCAAACAACTAAATAACTTTTGTTGAGTAAGAAAAATGAAAATAATGGTCAAGAGGTAGAACTATCAAGGTGAAAAAGGAAAACTAGAACAATTTTATTTCTCATCGTTGAGCTGTATACTATGTTTTTAAAGTTGTTTTCATTCACTAGAATTGATAAACTATTATCATTTTTGCTTCTCTGACCTCATTTTCATTTTCTTTCACTTATGGAAATGTTTCTTTTTCTATTTTTGTCAGTTGTGGGGTTTGAACTCAGGGTCTGGGTGCTGTGACTGAGCTTTTTTTGCTCAAGGGAAACCCTCTACCACTTTCAGCCACAGCTTCACTTCCGGTTTTTAGGTGGTTAACTGGAGATTGAAGTCTCATGGCCTTTCCTGTTCTGGCTGGTTTCAAACCACAATCCTAAAATTTCAGCCTCCTGAATAGCCTGTATTACAGGGGTGTGCCACCAGCACCCAGCTGTTTATCTCTTTTAACAGGGAACACTTTTAATATACAAACTACAAGGTCTACAGTAAAGGCCACCATGTGAAAAGAATCTGTTAATCTTTCCCCAAAGTATTCCCCTTTGTCAAGAATTATAAATGACATTGTAAATCACCCAAGAAGATGCAAAAATGTAATCTTTTGTGAAATAATTTTCAATTACATAGTTATAGTACCTTGCAGAAGCTTCCAATATATATTCCTAGGGGATATATAGTCTAATTAATAATTATTACTACAATCTTCTACACTTATCCAACCAATACTTTTAAGGAAATACCTACACAGGGCTTATTAGTCATCTGTTAATAATGCAGTAATAACATGGAACTGTAATAAACTAATCCACTAACTTTAACATCTGACAGTATATATTGTCTCCCACGCAAATGGTTCTGATGGTATAATTTAGTCAACAATATAGACAACCACAAATGTTAAATATATGTGTGCTAACCTACATATTGCTACATGTAAGTATAGCTTTTCCTGTTTTGTTGATAGTGAGAAGCACATGCAAAGTAGTTGAGAAAGGACATTATATTTCAATCAAATTAATTTTTGTTATATACTTAATTTCTGATTTCATTTTTATTTCTGCCACATTTTTAATAAAGAGTTATTATCAATAAAGACAGGACATCTTGAAAATTTGCTAAAATCTATTAATCTATATAAAATGGTCTGAAGAAAGTCTTAAAATTGCCGTAACTTATTTAAAAGGTGAATTTAAAAGTAACTTATTTATAGATTGACTTATGGGACTCAAGATAATTTTTTCTTACAGAAAATAAAGTTAAAACCTGAAAGGGAGAGAAACTACCATTTAATGTGCAATTACTGCATGCCAGCTGTCTGCTAAGGAATATATATTTAGCATATTTCACAATTTTAAAGTAATAAGTATCATGTTGATTTCATACACTCAGAGACATTGTTCCCTTAAATACATATATACTTTTAGCCAGATTATGTATGTATATTGTAGGGGGAAATCAATAGTACTTAAAATCAAATATGCTAAATGAAAAATAGCAGCCTTAGCTAGGCACCAGTGGCTCATACTGGTAATCTTAATTACTCAAAAGGCTGAGATCTGAGGATCATGGGTTCCAAGCCAGCCTGAGCAGGAAGTCTATGAAACATTTATCTCCAATTAATATGATACACACACACATGCACGCATACACGCATGCACACAAACATATGCACACACACACAGAGCTGGAAGTAGAGCTGTGACTTACGTGGTAGAGAACTAGCTTTCAGCAAAAAGTTCAGGGACAGTTCCCAGGCCCGGAGTTAAGTCCCAGAACCAGCATAAAAGAGGCTTCATAAGCCTTTTTAAATAGAAGAATCATAATCATCAGTTCTGGGACATGTTCTTCAGGTTTTAACCAAATGTCCCTTAGTGGGTTTTCCCACTGCAGCATGTAGAAAGTGGTATTTCTCTTATTTTTCTCCTCTACTGAAGCACTTCCTTTTTTTTCTCCACTGGATTTCTTACCATATAACATACTGTAAAGGTTGTTTTTACTCCTACCAGAATGCAAGGTGCATGAATTCAGGTCTTTTTGTTTGTATGTTTTGTTTTACTGTTAACTGTTTTGATTGCTTTAATTACACAGGCCAGCATAATAGGACAGACTCCTCAGAGCAAGGGAATTTGCTGAAGTCAATCACTGGAAGGGCTTTGAATTAGGGGGAAAAAATCTAGCTGGAAAGAAGGGAAGAGAAACAGTTTCACAGTTGAAATCATACAGACTTGAGTTTGAATTCCATCCAGTTCTGCCACTTACTTAACATCAGTTCTCCTATTTATAAAACAAGGACACTAACAGCATTTGTTTCATAGAAATGCTGCCAGGAAAAATAGGATAATGCACATCCAGACCTTGGTATAATTGTCACTATTTTATCACTTTTGCTTCTTTATATTTATAACTATACTTTTTATTTTGTACAAGTACTAGGGCTTGAACTTAAGAGCTTTGGGATCTTGCTCATTTTTGGTTTTGTTGCTTCTTCACTCATAGCTAGCATTCTACTAGCTGAGCCATGCCTCCATTCCAGCATTTTGGTAATTAATTTGACATCGAATTTCAGCTTTCCAAGTAGTTAGAATGACAGATGTAAGCTCCAGTGTTGGCTATTTTTAAAACAGAAAAAGAAATTTGAGATGGCACTCAGTGCTACTAATAAAGGAAGAACCAGAGATTTGATATTAGCAAATTCATGGTACTTTCCCCTAAAAAATGACAAAAAAATTAGATATTACATAGTATACCAATTATCTAAGAATTTATTATATTCACTGGAAAAAAAAGAGTATTCATTTTCTAGGACTGCCATAATAAATTACCACAAACTGAGTGGCTTAAAAATAAACAGAAACTTACTTTCATAAATTTCTGGAGGCCAATAGTTAAGGTACAAGCAAAGCTACACTTCCTCAAAAGGCTGTAGGGAATAGTTTCTGATGGCTTCAGGTAGGTGTTCCTTTGCATTTGTCTATAACACACACACACACACACACACACACGCACGCACGCACGCACGCACGCACGCACGCACACACACACACACACACACACACACACACACACACACACTACGGCCCATACAAACCTATTGGCCTACTGTTGCTATTAATTGCATTCTCACTGCTATATAAATGTTTTTCTGAAATCTAAGACTCCAATTCAATGAGATTTTCTAGCATCAAGAATACTATAGTAAGCCGGGCGCTGGTGGCTCACGCCTGTAATCCTAGCTACTCAGGAGGCTGAGATCTGAGGATCGCGGTTCAAAGCCAGCCCGGGCAGGAAAGACCGTGAGACTCCTATCTCCAATAAACCACCAGAAAACCGGAAGTGGCGCTGTAGCTCAAGTGGTAGAGCGCTCGCCTTGAGCTGAAGAGCTGAGGGACAGCGCCCAGGCCCAGAGTTCAAGCCCCACGACCGACAAAAAAAAAAAAAAAAAAAAAAAAAGAATACTATAGTAATTGCTACTTAGGAAGTGGAGGTGAGAAGATCACTTAAGTGCCAGGGTTTGGGATAAGCCTGATCTCATAAATGAGTACATGAATAATGAATAAGTAAATAAATAAATAGGAGAACACTCCTTATAATTTGAATGGACACTATGAAATGATTCTTTAAAGCTATTTAAAGGCCGGGGTGGCTCATGCCTGTAATCTACTTGGAGGCTGAGACAGGTGGATCAGAAAATCCACAAGAGGGGCTGGGAAGGTGGCTTAGTGGTAGAGTGCTTGCCTTGCATGCCTGAAGCCCTGGGTTCAATTCCTCAGCACCACATAAGCAGAAAAAGCCGGAAGTGGTGCTATAGCTCAAGTGGTCTAGCACTAGCCTTAAGCTGAAGAGCTGAGGGATAGCACCCAGGCCCAGAGTTCATGCCCATGACTGACAAAAAAAAAAAAAAAACTTAAAAAAAAAAAAAGAAAGAAAATCCACGAGAAAAAGCTAGAAATGGAACTGTGGCTGAAGTGGTAGAGGGATAAACTTGAGCAAAAAAGCTCAGGTACAGCATTCAGGCCCTGAATTCAAGCCCTAGTACAGCACAACAAAAATAACAAAAAATGATTTAAGAGACCCTCTAGGATATCAGTGGTTCAAGTCTGTGATCATAGCTACTTAGCACCTGGAGGATCATGGCTTGAAACCAGCCAGAAAATAATCAACAATTACCTAGCAAAATGCCAGACTGTTGTGTGGCTCATCTAATATAGCACCACCCATGGGCAAAAGGAAGGAAGGAAAAAAAAGAAAAAAAACCTGCAAACAGTATGGTAGAACATTTCTTGTTTCCATTTCTTGGAGTTCATTTTGATAAGCATCGTGCTATGTGGTCATATGTACATATTTACTGAGCCCTTCTGATCCTCTCCTAAGAATATCCTCCTTTGTTATCACTGTGTGAATGCTTAAAGCTACCAGCACAACCACATTCATTGCAGCATTATTTATCATAGCTAAGATAAGGAATGAACCCAGACGTCCCTCCGTGGATGAATGTGTCAAGAAAATGTGGTATATATACACAATGGAATTCTATGCTTCCATCAGAAAGAATGACATTGTCCCATTCATAAAGAAATTCAAAGATTTGGAAAAATTTATTCTAGTAGAGTAAGCTAGACCCAAAGAAACAGATTGCATGTTTTCCTTGATTTGTAATTATTAGACTATGCCTATAAATCTACAAGCAAACCCAATGGATAATGAAAGACAAATAGTTACATTGGGACATGATTAATTAAACAGCAGTCTAATCATTCACACAGTGAGAACAAAGAAGGATATTCTTAGGAGAGGATTGAAAGGGCTCAGTAGCTATGTGCATATAATCGTATAAAATGATGCTTACCAAAATGAACTCCAGGAAACGGAAGTAAGAGTTTTTTTTAATATACTGTTTGAAGTTCTTCTTTCCTTTTTTTGTTTTATTCCCTTTGTCACTGTTTTTAATTTTTGTACCATTATCTTTCACAGAAACAGTGGGACAAAGGGTGAACCAATTCAGTAGTGAAACCCACTAGACACTGTGTTGGAAATGAACTATACAACTCTGGAAGAAGGGAATCAGGAGAGGACAAATTAGGAGCAAATGAGGGAGGGAGTGACACTATTCAAAAGGAAATATACTAATTACCTGACTCATGTTACTGTAACCCTTCTGCACATCACTTTTAAAATAATTTAAAAAAACTTCGTGTACATAATTTGCCTTATATGCAGAAAGTACTACAGAAGCCTCAACTATGTTCTGAGCTACTTTTTGTTCCTTTTGTAATGGCTAATCACTCATTTGCTTAGATTACTATATGCTTGTTGTTAATTTAACTCATATTTCCCTCTTTTTGCTTATATGTTCTCAGTTATTCTACCAATTTTGTCTTCTTACTGAATTCTTTAACACAATCTTCTGAGCTCCTCCATTTTTAATTGATTTCTGATCCACAGCTGTTTAAATGGTTCTCTCTAGAAGCTTTCTCCCAAGGATTCCCATATCTCCCCCTCTGTGCCAGACCTTCTGTCCTCATTCATAGAAGAGCATATTTTCATGAAATCCTGGAGAAAATGTGAAGGAAGTAAACTTTTAAAAATATTTCATGTCTGAAAATGTCTTTATGTTATCATCTGACAAATGTCTGGTAGTGAAATTTAGAATTGTAGGTTAGAAAAATTTTTTCCTTCAGAATTTTGAGAACAGTCTATATTTTGTAGTTTTGACACTGCCTTTCTGATTTCACATTGTGACTATGTAAACGATTTCCCTTTTTCTGGAGGTTTGTAAGACAGTAAGTCTTTCACAAAGATGCCTTGTCACAGGAACTCAGTGGGATCTTTCAATCTGAAAACTACTCTCTTTGAGCAATTAGAAATGTTCTGGAATAGTTTGCTTGTTTTTTCCTACCCTACCTATTCTGAAACTCACTTTTGTTGTTGTTAGATTCCCTAGACTGATCCTCTAGTTATTTTATCACTTTACCTTTTTATACTCTCTACTTTCTGAGGTATTTCCTAAGTTTCATCTTCAACTTTTAAATTTTATGTGAAAATATTTTATTCTTGAGAGACAGGTTATCACTATGTAGGTGGAGTGGTGCTTGAATTCACTATTTAGCTCAGACTGGTCTCAAATTCTTGATCCTCTTATGTTAGCATGTCAGATTATAGGTGGGAAGCACCATACTTGGCTAAAATATTTTTCCTTTGATTTTTGAGACAGAGATCTCATTATGTAATCCAAATTGGTCTGAAACTCAAGATCCTCCTGCCTCAGTCCTCCAAATGCTTGGATTACAGAAGGTTGACCCATTGTAACAATGAGATGCACAATGTTGAAAAACTAACTTTACAATTTAGGCGGGGTGGGAGGGAAGAGGGGAGTGTAGTTGTGGAAGTGGGAGGGAAAGGAGGGTAGGTAACAATGAATGCTTGACAGGAAATGTACTCATGACCTTGCTCATGTAACTGTAACCCCTCTGTACAGTATTTTTACAATAAAAACATATTAAAAATATGCCACTTGTTTTGGTCTCTCATGCTATAGGCTTTTCTTCATGTTTTTAGTCTTGAAAAGGTCAGTATCTTTAAGTCTTTCCTCTCAGGCTAGTAAAATATCCAAAAGGAGTTCTTCTAATCTTCTGCAGGAAGGGTAACAGTGAGCGGAGAAGGGTGAACTGTCCATTATTCAGTATACAGATGTTCACTAACTCCTCTATTTCTAAAACAAATATAAAAACAAATTTGTAAAAGGCCCTGTTCTTAGTTCAAAAACTTTTACTATCCCCTGATCCAGATATCTTTGTGGTGTGTGTGTGTGTGTGTGTGTGTGTGTGTGTGTGTGTGTGTGTGTGTGTGTGTGTGTGTGTGTGTGTGTGTGTGTGTGTGTGTGTGTGTGTGTGTGTGTGTGTGTGTGTGTGTGTGTGTGTGTGTGTATTTTAAATTGTTCCTCTGCTGAGAAATAGAAGAGTTTTAATACTTCTCACCTTAAGTACAGGTGGGAGAAACAATTATTCAGCGGTGTGATAAGAAGAATGTAATCCAGAGATTGACTACCATGTTCCTGGCTATCAATTCTAGTTTAAAATTCTATAGTAATATTATGATTGCTCCTCTGCTTTCTTCATTGTTACATTAATACAATGAATTGCATTATTTACTACACAATAATTGTTTTCAGTTTTCAATTTGTGTGTTTTCTTATTCTCCATATCCTTAAAGGACTATGTATTTAAAATAGAATACTCCTGTCATACCCTTAGTGAGTTTCTAAAAAGAGTCCAATTAGATAGTTAAGTTTAATGTGAAATTTCTCTCCCTAGAAATCCAGGCTCCATTTAAAATCATTCCCAACTGCTTATGATACTCATTCCCCCTTTCCACCTAATTCACAAACCCTATTAACATGTACTAATACACTAATTTATTAATATTACTAAATAATATTACTGTTATGGCTAATATTGCTAATATATTAATATTGCCTTAGGACTGATTAGAACCCTAGCTTTGGAATTTTACTTTGGAGGATCTGTTGCTGTGGGGCAACATCCTCACAGAGCTTGAATGTACAAACTAGGAACACCGATTGTGGTGAGAGCCTGTACAAATGACCTGTGTGATTTACAAAGATAGTCCTTCATTTAAGTCACTCTACTGCCATCTGCTGGAAAAATCATGAAACAACTACTAACTACATGACAGATTAATGAAAGGCATCCCCAGGAGTCAGCCTGATAGAAGAATCTCTAATGTACTATGATAAAAATAAATAAATAAATAAAAGGTAAAAGTAAAAATTAAGAAAGCTTCTTCTAATGGGTAAACCTGATTAGAACAAGTTGTTAATAATATTGGTTTTTCTATCTGCTTGCTTTGAAATGTTAGTGTTCCATCACAATGTTTACACGTAACAGAGCTTTTGTAGTGCTTATAAATCATTTAATCGATGTTAAATACTAGGTGAGCAAAGAAAAGTGCACCCAGTAGAACTAAGCCATGTTGACTACGGAAAACACTGATAGACATATGTACCTCAAACACCTAAACATACCTAATATAATAAATAATCTTCCTTCTACCACTCTGCAATAAACTTACAAACTATTCCGATGCTCACTAACACCAATATTTTAGGGGTTTTTAGAGGTAAAGTGCTACAGTTATTGAAGTATTTTTTAAAACTCAGTTTTGTTTGTCTTGTTTAAACTCAGGGACTTGCCCTTATAAGGCAGGCAGCCTACCACCTGAGATAAGTTCTCAGCCCTTTATGCTTTAGTTGTTTTTCTAATGGGCTCTCATGTTTTTGTCTAGACCAGTCTGGACCTTCCATTTTGTATTTACAACTCCTGTATAATTGGTATCACAGTTGTGTATGATCATACCCAACTTATGGGATGAGAAAGGATCTCTCTACCTTTGTCCAGACTGGTCTCAATTCTTTTCATCTAAATAAAAAAATACATGAAAAGTAATCTAAATATCGGAGTAGCTGGGAGTTCCATCATTTTTTATGCCACTGGCTAAGTTTTTTAGAATAGTGTTCTTAATCTCATTTTCTCAATAAACTATGATTTTTACTGTGCAAATCTGTACAATCGTTGTTATGATTAAATGTTATATTACAACAGAACTGATTCTAATGCTACTTTATGTCAGACCACAGCCTATTTTTCCAGAATATAATAATATATTTATGTATATTTATATATTTTATATACATTTACATGTGCATTATATAATACATGTAATAGCATATGTAATATGTAAGAAATATATATACTATAACATAAAATATTAACATATACTAATTATATAATATATTTTATATATTTATATATTAGAGCATACATATATATTTTTATATTTTAATCTATATATAATCAGATTTCAAAGAAAAATTATATAGTTGCCCATGGTTTTCAAAAAAAGTAAAAACTATCCAACAAAACAGCCTTCAGAGTAATTATTCCTGGTTCTACCTCCTTTAAGTTATTCTGTTCAGTATTTGGTCACAGCAATGAAAAAGTAACCAATACAAAAACATAATATTCATGAGCTTTAAGAAAATAACATATTTCAAGAAAAATAATTCAGTGAATTAAAACTCAGTTTAATTTTAGCCTTTTGAGTAATCTGTAAACTGAATTCATGAGTCTAAGAACTATCCAAGGTAGAAGTAAATTCTGGCCAAAGTTCTTAACTCTTGACAAGATTATTACATTAGCATACAAATTGGTCCTGAACTCTACGCTTTCACCCTTATTCTCAGTATAGAAGCTATCTGAAAGAGTTAAAGTCAAAGCCCTTGTGATGTCCTACATCTTATACCTACCAAGTATTACTATTCCAGACTCCTCTCAAAACTAACCAATATTCTAACATCAAAACCATAAGTACTTTGGCTGTTTAGAGCTAGCTACATATAATAAGTGGAATAATGTAGCATGCAGTCTCTTTCTATTCTTTAGTACATTCTTCAGTGAATTTCTTTTCAATTTTTCTATTTGGAAGTGTTTATATAAACTACATAAAAGCTCTTTATTATAGTGTTGCAGGCATATTTTCCTATCTATATTTTCATCTTTTCACTTTGCTAAGAGTGTGTTGATAAATTGAATTCTTAATGTTAATATAGTCACATCAATTATTCCCACTGATAAATGTTTGATTAGTGAAACATATGACTATATGGTATTTTAATATTTTTAAAAGAAATCCTTCTCTATCAAATATCAGGGAAATATCCTCAATATTACTTTGAGAGGCTTCATTGTGTTAGTTCTCTGTTTAGATCTAGAAAATGTTTAGAATTGATTTTGCATATAAGACTGAGGTCAAGACCCCTAGTTCATTCCTCATAAACATATCTAACTGACATAGTACCAATGCCAAACCATACACATGTGGATTCATTTCAGGGCTCTCCATTCTATTTCACCAGTCTACTTGTCTATTATTCTATCCATATCATATTGCACTTTTAAAAGAGACCTTGATACTAGTAGATTAACACTTCCCATCTTGTTTTTGTCACCTTACTTATTAATGGTGTATGAAATTTCTAGGGAAACTGTGTGGGTAAACATGTAATTTTGATGAGAGCGGAAATAATTGTCTTCTAATATATGATAATTCTATAATCTTCTATTTAGGTCATTTTTATTTTCTTCAAATTTTTGTTGTTGTTGTTGTTGGTCATGGAGCTTGAACTCTGGGCCTGGGCACTCTCCCTGCGCTCTTCAGCTCAAGGCTAGCGCTCTATCACTTAAGCCACAGCGCCACTTCTGGTTTTCTAGTGGTTTATTGGAGATCAGAGTCTCACGGACTTTTCTGCCTGGGCTAGCTTTGAACCATGATCCTTAGATCTCAGCCTCCTGAGTAGCTAGGATAACAGGCGTGAGCCACCGGCACCCAGCTTCAATTACATTTTTTATGTAGAAGTCATTCATCACTTATTAGAATTCTTTATCTCTAGGCACTAACTAGTAGTGCTACAGTAAATATATACTTAAGTGTTTTTATTTCCCATTTATTAGTGCATAGAAATACCAGTAGAAATGCAACTGATTTTTGGATACATTTTTATTTCTACATGCATTCATCATTATTTTCACTAGATAAAGTTTTTTTTAAAAATCTACTAAAAGTAACCAGGAGCTTATGGCTCATGCCTGTAATCCTAGCTACTCAAGAGACTGAGATTTGAGGACTGGGTTTAAAGCCAGCCTGTGCAGTAAAGCCTGTGAGACTCTTACCTCCAATTAACTACCAAAAAACAGTTGAAGTGGAGCTGTGGCTCAAGTGGTAGAGCACTAGCCTTGAGGAAAAAAGCTCAAGAACAGCGTCTAAGTCCTGAGTTTAAGCCCTAGGACAGCACATGCACAAAATAGAATTTAAAAATCTACTAAAGGCAGATTATCTTATACCTTTTTCATTCTTAGGGATTGGTATAAAAATATCACATATACAACAATTACCCAATGAACTATTTGACATAGTGATTTGCCTAAAGACAAATCACTAGACAATAAATATCAAACAATAGAATATCAAATTCAAGATTAAATTGGCATAGAAAGAAGAATGGCTCTATAATTCCTTTTTTCTCTCTCTGATATTTTTATATCCTAATCTAGGACAATCACTATGAAAATGAGCCATGAATGTCATGAGTCAAGATGACTTCCAGGCTTGCCAAAGACAAAGCAAAGGAAGTTCTAGTTCTTAGTTTTAATTTGTCTTTGAGACCAGTATTTGGAACAATGCAGATACTTAATAACTTACTATATAATTCTATGTTCTATAACAATGCAATAATTTTTCAGACTATCACTATACTTCCTCAAAATCCAGCGACTTCATGAATACAAAGTTTGCTAGAGAAGTGGCAAAGATAGTTATCAATGTAAAATTAGATGTAACAAAAGCAAAGGAACAGAAAGGTGACACTAAGTCAGGTCAATGCATATGAAATATCAGTGTATGAAATATAAATGCATAAAATGGTTACACCTAGACAGGTTTCCAATATAATTTAAGCACACACCTAATTGGTTTCAATACATACTAAGGAGGCACAACAAAAATTAAGATGTCATATGACTTCTCAAATGTCCTTGGAGAAAATATATGCTATTTTGATTAATTTCTAGAAAAACAACTGTTACAGGATAATAAGGGGAAGAAAAAGGATTCAAATTACTAACAAGATTGTTCAGCTCCTTAAGAAAATGAAAAGACAAAAATAAATACACAAATTAAAAAACACAAACCTTTATTTTAGAAAACAGAAGCAAACTCACTGAATCATCACACTGACTACTATGAAAATAGCAAAAGATTGTCAATCCACCAAATGTCTATGACCAAAGGTCTAGGGACCACTAAGAATATACAACAATGCAAAGCCCTGAAGCAGTTCCAACTTTTACAAATTCCTTCACTATTATAAATCATATAATCTTAAAAATATCTTGCTAGTTTAATGTATCTTTTTTTTTGGGGGGGGGGGTCCGGTCATGGGGCCTGAACTCTGGGCCTGGGTGCTGTCTCTCAGCTCTTCAGCAGCTCAAGGCTAGCACTCTACCACTTGAGCCATAGCACCACTTCCGGCTTTTTTTTTCTCCTTAAGTGGTGCTGAGGAATCGAACCCAGGGCCTCATGCATGCAAGGCAAGCGCTCTACCACTGAGCCACCTTCCCAGCTCTCTTGCTAGTTTAATACCCATTGTTAAAAATAAAAAAACATCAAACAATACATTTGGTGCTCTTTTTATTTGACATTAGTTTCCTTTAGAATATACCAATTGAGGGGCTGGGAAGTTGGCTCAGTGGTAGAGTGCTTGCCTTGCATGCCTGAGGCCTTGGGTTCGATTCCTCAGCACCACATAAGCAAAAAGAAAAAAAGCTGGAAGTGGCGCTGTGGCTCAAGTGGTAGAGCGCTAGCCTTGAGCTGAAGAGTTGAAGGACAGCACCCAGGCCCAGAGTTCAGGCCCCACGACTGGACCAAAAAAAAGAATATACCAATTGAAATAAGGTTTTGGGTTTCTTTTGGGGAGGATGTTTTTGTTGTAGGGGGTGGGTACAGATCAAATTCAGAACCTTATGAGTGTGAGGCAACAGAATGACATCCCCAATCTGAAATAGAGGAGTTAAGATTTCTTCCTTTTGTTGTTTGCTACAACCATGGTTCTGAATATAACGTATGTAGAACATGCAAAAGGAGTTTGGTTAAATTAGCCTAATCTGAAAAAAAAAATAGCCTAATCTGGCATTCTATTTACAAGACAACATCAGTAAAAGCTAAATGAACAGATATACTCAAATTACTTCAGACTAAGTTCCCCCCTTCCCTACAAATCTTAGTGCTTCAACGATATTACCAATACTCCTTCAAAACTGAGAGCAACCTCCCCCCCCAAAAATAACATTTTGATAACAATTTGATTAGGACCAAACTCAATCTTACAAGCTAGCACTCACGTAAGTTCTATCTCTGTAAAGACAACTTTACTGTCACCTAGTTTTAAAGAACAGAACTCTTTGATGACCTCTAATTCCGGGTCAACATACAATTCAATTCAGCACTTACTAAACAGGAAATACAAGATATTTTATTTTACCGAAACAGTAACAAGTCCATAAACTATCCAGTAAAATCTAGGAATTTTTCTTTTGTAAGCTTACCCAGTTTAGCGGTGCCCTCTGGTGGGTACTCAGGAAACTGACCCTCGGAAGGGACGCTGACAGTTCTCCTTAGGCATCGCCCTTTGGTGGAATCTGTCTGTTGTTCCTGTCCTTCCCCAGGTATCTATTTGGCCAAAAGTGAAAGAATGAAACTTAACAGTGAGTTAGCCATAATGTCCTTCTGAATAAATAATGTTTTTAGTTAACAGTAGAATGAAATGAGCAGAGTAAAGGAGGAAAAATGTAGAAATCAAGTACAGACAACAGCAAGGCAGTACCAAAGCCCTTTCAGGAAGCTTTTCTTTAAAAAGAAAACTAGCAGATCAAGAAAGGTAAGTATGCAAATTTAAGTTTGTACAAATCATATCCAGTTGTGAACCAGCTCTGGGAGCTCAGAAAACAAACACCCACACAAATAAAAGGTTCTTCTATATCAGAAACCGATTCACAAACTCCAATTTCACCTAATATTCAAAAAGTTAAATGGAAATGAAAGTTAACAAGAAAAATCTAGCTTATTTTTCTCATTAGTAAGAATTTATGGGCAGGAGATATGGCTCAAGTGGTAGAGCATCTGCCTAGCAAGAAGAGACAGTTCAAACCTTAGTAACTGTTCTCCCAAAAGAGAAGGCAATTTTGTTAGATTGTAAAATCATCCAATTTTTCTTCGATTTTAGAATTAAATATTTAAGACATAATTAATAAAACATTTCAGTGGCCAAGTATAGTGATGTTTACATTAATATTTATATAAAATGGCAAATTTTCCAAGGTGAAATTATTCTTATAATCCTGGAATAGTTTTAGAAATAAATCAATGAATCAATGGCTAGACACCAGTGGCTCACACCTGTAATCCTAGCTACTCAGGAGGCTGAGCTCTGAGGATCACAGTTCAAAGCCATCCTAGGCAGGAAAGTCTGTGAGACTCTTATCTCCAATTAACTACCAGAAAAACAGAAATGGCGCTGTGGCTCAAGTGGTAGAGTGCTCGCCTTGAGGTGAAGACCTGAGAGGCAGTGCCCAGGCCCAAAGTTCAAGCACCACCACTGACCAAAAAAAAAAAAAAAAAGAAAAGAAAAGAAAGAAATCAAATGGTCATTTTCATATGAGAAATCAGATGTATAAATGGTAAAAATAAAATAAAATAAAAAAGAATAACTATTCCGTCAATTATCACTGTAGAGTAATGGGGTGGCTTAAAGTTCCTTTGTGATATCATTGTTATTTATTAGTTTCCTCTTATCCATGAGAGATATGTTCCAAAGCCTCCAATGAACGCCTGTGTATAATGTAACTTTTTTCCTAAACAAACTGATAAAATTTAAGTTAAACTTAGGCACCATAAAAGATTAATATAACTAATTACAAAATAGAATAATTATAAGCAATATATAAGTCATACAAGTATCTTTTCTCTCTACTATCCTCTTCTCCAGTTTCAACTTACTTGATTTTCACCTTTTTATTTAACAGAAGCACTTGTAACTTTTCTTTGGCATATCCAAATTGCCAGCATCACTACTCTTTGGATTATTGTTGAGTAACACAGAAATTTAAACATAAGTACTGTGATTCTGTCAGTCTATTTGATAACCAAGACGGCTACAAAGTGACTAGTGAGTATTATATGAGTATATCTCAGATGGATGCAGGATAATATAGTATTTAAACACACTACACACATACAATTTAAATTTATAATTTTTTTTTATTTCTGGAAGTTGCCATTTAATATTTTCAAACTGTACTTGACCATAGATAACTGAAACTGTAGAAAGAAATATGGATTTTTGTTTTTGTTTTTTGTTGGTTGTAGGGCCTGAACTCTGGGCCTAGGCGCTGTCCCTCAGCTCTTCAGCTCAAGGCTATTGCTCTACCATTTGAGCCAAAGCACCACTTCCGGCATTTTCTGCTTATGTGGTACTGAGGAATCAAACCCAGGGCCTCATGCATGCAAGGAAGCATTCTACCACTGAGCCACCTTCCCAGACCTCATGGATTTTTATATGCTACGTTTAGAAAGTAATGAGCAAAGACTTTTTATAAATTTTAACTTTATTAGTAACTTTTTTTTTTGTCAGTTGTGGGGCTTGAACTCTGGGCCTGGGAGCTGTCCCTCAGCTCTTCAGCTCAAGGCGAGTGCTATTCCACTTAAGCCACATTGCCACTTCTAGTTTTCTGGTGGTTTATTGGAGATGAGAGTCTCAACAGTCTTTTCTACCTAGGCAGGCTTTGAATCATGATCCTCAGATCTCAGCCTCCTGAGTAGCTAGGATTACAGGTGTGAGCCACCGACACCCGGCTTTATTAGTAAGTTTTATTAGAAGAATTGTATTGAGAAGATCTTAGTTTGATAAAGTGTGTTGGTGATTATCCATAATTCCTAACTTTTTACGCCTCCTGAATTGTTTAAAAAAATCCAATCCCAATGGCTTAACATTTACTTTTACTATATATAAATTTAAGAAAATTATGTGTGACATTGTAAAGGAGGAGGCATAATTATTTCTCTTTCACAGATGAGGGAAAGAACTGATCATGCAGGATACATAAAAATGGTTTTAAAACTATGTGACTTCTGCTTTGCTTCAAGAATCAAAGTCCTATAACTAGGGAAGGAGATCCATTAGCTTGGGAAACTGTGTTACTACACAAGTGCTAAAAAAAATTTCTGATTCTTTACTGGATCAAATATTCCTGTATCTCTTCATTGTCATAACTATAGTCATTCTGTGCATTTTGAGAAACTGGGCAGAATTTAGACAAATTTCTACAAATAAGCAAAAAAATTCATATATCAGCATTAAACACAACTGCATGATGAGCAGTTTATGAAGAGTAACATAAGTAATCCATCCCTTTCAGAATGTCAATTATATTATCGCTACTTAAATAATTAAAAGTGTAGTACTGAAATGTCATATGACTCCCACCTATTAAAAAAGAGAAAACAGGGCTGGAAGGTAGCTCAGTGGGAGCGTGCTTGCCTCACATGCATGAGGCTCTGGGTTCGATTCCTCATAACCACTTAAGCAAAAATGCCGGAAGTGGAGCTGTGGCACAAGTGGTAGAGCACTCCTCTTCAGCTGAAGAGCTGTGGGACAGCGCCCAGGCCCAGAGTCCAGCCCCAGGACGAGAGGGGAGAGGGAGAGGGAGAGGGAGAGGGAGAGGGAGAGGGAGAGGGAGAGGGAGAGGGAGAGGGAGAGGGAGAGGGAGAGGGAGAAGGAGAGGGAGAGAGAGAGGGAGAGGGAGAGGGAGAGGGAGGGAGAGATACAGAGAGGGAGAGAGAGGCAGGGAGAGGGAGGGAGTAAGGGAGAGGGAGGGAGTAAGGGAGAGGGAGGGAGGGAGAGGGAGGGAAGGAGAGAGAGAGAATATCCTCTACTTGCTTTGAAAGTAGAAGAAAAAGGAAACAATGACAATTTGGATTCTTGAGAGCATAGATGAATATAAATAAATACAACTGTTTTGATGTACATCTATTTTCTGAAATAATAAAGGTTTAAGCTCCTCAGGAAAAAAAACATAGTAATTATTTATGGTGTTTTAGGAGGAGATAATTTCGTTGTGTGTAAATTTAAAAGGCCATGTCCATTTACCATATACTTTGTCTCCATCACATCTAAAATGAGAGTAAATAAAATACATCAAGCTTCTTAAGCCTAAAATTCACACATAAATCATTCTTCAAAGTTGTAATGAAGATTCTTCATTTCCTACTGTTGGAAGTCAAAATATAATCAAAAGTTTTATTCAAAATATCTTTCTTTTTAAAAAAATAAGTTTTTTATTGTGAAAATACTGTACAGAGGGGTTACAGTTACACGAGCAAGGTAATGAGTACATTTCTTATCAAGCATTGTTGCCTCTGCCTTTGTTTTTCCCCTACCATCCCTTCCCTCCCACTTCGACAACTACACTCTGCCCTCCCACGCGGCCCCCAACTTTACAATTTACAAAATATAATTCTTAGGGTGAACAAATGCAACACTCACTAGACACTGTGGACACTGTGTTAAAAATGAACTATACAACTTGTGAATGGGGATGGGAGGGAAAAACAGAGAGAGGGAAAGGATGACAGTATCCAAAAAAAAAGTTTGCATCTTACCAGCCAATCCCTAAGGAAAATATCTCCAATCCACAAATGAATAAAATATTTGATAGGTAGAGACAGGGGTCATTTTAGACAAAGGCAAAAAATATAACATCAGGAAATGAGTCAGTTAAGCCTACAACTTCCTCTTTTTTTTCTTTTGGAACAACGACAGGCCAAATTAGTTAGATGTTCTTAAAGAGAGAAGTGAAGTACAGCAAGATATATTATGGTCATGCCTACGGGCACTGGGAAGCAGTGTTTCTATCACTAAATTTGTTATGGAGGAGAGGGAGAAAAGAACCATGTTTTATTCTTTACAACTTCTAGCATAAGCAAACATGTAGGACACATAATATAGTTGCTGAGTAACTAGAAAGTAGTTTAAAATGAAAAGTACCATGGGTAGTAGTAAACCCCAGAGTAAACAGCAGCTCATTTTCAGCTGCATGCACAAAGTCTAACTACTGGTTTTTACATTGTCATCAGTATATCTGAATAGAAATACTGTCCTACAAAAGCAAGGCAAATTATGCTAAATACTTTTTAAAGGCACTGGATGCCTTGCTGCCATACAACTAGTAGCCAGCACTAAAAATCCCAAATATCAAAAGTGGAACTTGCATTAAGAAAAATGGAATAAGATTTACCCTGTTCTGACAGCATATTATTGCTGAAAGGAACTCACAAACTCAGCATTCTTTTGTATTTCTGTACTGTGTCATGTTTGTTTTCTCTATCATGTCCCTCAGCTCCAGAAACTCAAGTTAACCTGGAACTATGTCATATAGCCTTCTACGTCCTCTTTGAACTGGGTTGGCACTAAGCCAGTTATAGCCATTTTTGTACCCACGCAAGGAAGTATATTTCACAACACATAAGCAGTATCTATTTGGCACAATTTGAACAAAGCAATTTACTGAACCAATGAGTCATTTCTCAAGGTGACACTCTTGGCAAACTTCTCTTTCAGAATTTTGCCCAGACCAACCCTTCTGCTACATTCCTAAATTGGTAATTGGTGTATTTAACACTTCCCATGTATGCCCCTCAAATAGACTTTTTCTCAATCTGACAAGAAATACGTGGAGTTAAGGCAGAACTTTAAAAGATCCCACATGCTGACTTAATATGTGAGTGATACTAGACTAATATAATCCTCCTACACTTCACCAGTGCCTGGCTGAAGACTGAACTTAAATTCATAGATAGATCCTCTTAAATAGATCTCTTAAATACAACAATGAGCATACTTGTGATTAGTTGATTTGGGTTTAAAACAACCTTTTTAGATCGTTTTAGCAGAAAATGCTTTAAATTATTTTCCAGGGAGTTCTACATTATTCAATGGAAAATTCCAAGGATGAAAGTTATATTCCTTACAATCCTTAAGCACAAGTAAAAAATAGGAGAGTAATAGTATACTTTGATCCTCAGTTTTACAAAAATCAACTTCTAATTCTTCCCTGTATCATTCAAGCAGCAGGAATAGCAAGGGCTTCTCATTTTTTTTAAAAGACTTAATTCAACTGTTTCACTTAGTAAGGATAGAATATAACCTTATCTGAGGCATTCAATTGCATTTGTAAACTCACCACCCTTTCATCATTCCTTACCTGGCTCACTGCAGTAATCTATTCGTTTCCACTCTCTTCCAATTATTATTTATATTTTTTATACTTTTTATTGTAAAATATGTACAGAGGGGTTACAGTTACATGAGCAAGGTAAGGAGTACATTTCCTATCAAGCATTTGTTACCTCCTCCTTTGTTTTTCCCCTACCATCCCTTCCCTCCCACCTCCACAACTTCCTCCCCATCCCCCCTTGCCCACCTATATTGTAAAGTTCGTTTTTCAACATAATGTCTTCTACATCTCATTGTTACAATGAGTCAACCTGTATCCCTATTTAAGCATTTTGTTTTTTTCCTTTCCCTCCCCTCTTCCAATTATTATTATTATTATTTATTTTTATTTTTTGGTCAATCATGGGGCTTGGGCGCTATCCCTGCGCTCTTCAGCTCAAGGTGAGCACTCTACAGCTTGAGCCACAGCACCACTTCCAGTTTTCTGGTGGTTAATTGGAGATAAGAGTTTCATGGACTTTTCTGCCCTGGCTGGCTTTGAACCATGATCCTCAGATCTCAGCCTCCTGGGTAGCTAGGATTATAGGCATGAGCCACGGGTGCCCAGCCCAATTATTTTTTTGATAATCATAGATTAGCTTTTGAAAAAGTAAATCTTTATGATGGTACTGTCCTCATAAATAATTAAATAGAGACACAGGTTGACCCATTGCAACTAAGAGATGTAGAAGATACTATGTTAAAAAACAAACTTTAAATTTGGGGGAGGTATAGAGGTGAGAGGGAAGGGGGGCGCTGTGGAGGTGGGAGGGAAGGGATGGTAGGGGAAAAACAAAGGAGGCAACAATGCTTGATAAGAAATGTACTCATGCCAGCACTGGTGGGTCACCCATGCAATTCTAGCTACTGAGGAGGCTGAGATCTGAGGATCACGGTTCAAAGCCTGCCAAGGCAGGAAAGTCCGAAAGACTCATATCTCCAATAACCCCCCAGAAAACTGGAAGTGTTGCTGTGGCTCAAGTGGTAGAGCGCTCTTGAGCTGAAGAGCTGAGGGACAGAGCCCAAGCCCAGAGTTCAAGCCCCACGACCGACCGAAAAAAGAAAAAAGAAATGTACTCATTATCTTGCTCATGTAACTGTAACTCCTCTGTACAGTATTTTCACAATAAAAACATATTAAAAATAATTTCTGTAGTATAGATATTTTCCAAAATAAAATCAAAACTCCTCATCATGGCCTTTAAGGTTATTTATTATTGGGTTCTTGCCAACTGTTACTTTTCCTCATACAAACTATTTGCAAAAACTCAACAGTTTACTGTTTGCCAAACAGATATGTTTCAATACTTTCTATCCTTTTCAATATGTAAAAAGCTCTTCCCTTGTTTTGTCTGGGTGAGTTCTTGTTTGTCTCTGAAGACATGTCCTACTTGCATTTAATATAACTGTAAAAACCTTTTTAGACATTGTCCATTCTATACTATAAACCACCTCACTCAATATTTTCCTTGTGGAAGGTATTTTTGCAGTACATGAACAATTTTAATATTTCTTGAGGTAAAATTCACAAAGTTTACCATTATAAAGTGACACTACATTCACAATGTTGTTAAACTATTGCTTCTAACTACAAATTGTTGTAACTTTTGGATGTAAGTATCCCCTAAAGATGTTTATGTCGAAAGACTCCAGCCCAAAGTGCTCTAGGGAGAATATAGAAACTTGAAGATGTGTGGCCTGATGGAAGGCCTTTAAACTATTCTCAGTGTGTTCTAAAGAGGATTCTTTCTTTTCCTTTTGCTTCCCAGATATGAATTGTGTATTTTTTTCTCTATCACACATTCTGGACATAATATGTTGCCTTACAACAAGCCTCAAAGCAGAAAGCACAACTCTAAAACAATGAGTTAAAATAAAAATTTTCTCTTTCTAAGCTGATTACCTCATGTAATTTGTTCTAGTAACAGAAACTTTACTAACAGAGCTCATCACAGAAAGAGTAGATAGAAGAGGTTCTTTTCAAGCTTAAGGAACTAAACATTCTATAGTCAAAATTTATAATTTGGCTTTTGTAACATTCAATTAACAAATATTTATTAAGGATTTACTGTTGAGTGTGGTGGGACATATCTACAATCCAAGGTTGAGGTAGAAAGACGGCAAGATCAAGAGTTTGAGGCCAGCTTGGACTGTATAGTAAAACTATGTCTCAAATTTTAAATAAAAGGGAGGGAGGAAGAAGGAGGAAATAGCAAACAGGCATAGTAGTAGTAGCAGTAGTAGTAACACTGTAATCTGTTAGTATATATCATGAACTGATCAAAGCATTGGGGTATATATCCACTGAACAAAATAGATGATCAGGATTACTGCTCCAAAACTTTATTCTAATAAAGGAAGTAAGACAACTCATTACCTGACTCATGTAATTGTAATCCCTCTGTAATTACCTGTAAAATAACAATATAATAAATGAATTAAAAAATAAATTATTTAACATTTTAAAAGGTGGCAAGTGCTATAAAGTATATATATAAAAAAAGAACCAGGTTATCAGACCAGAAATGCTGGATAGAAGTATTAGATACATAGCCAAAGGAAATTATATCAGTCATGTTCCTGTCTTCCATAACCAATAGTTGCTCAGGGAAGTTACACCTTTGTATTCCTCCTCTAAGGATACCATCCTTTAGACAGTTTGTTTGCATGCAAATGCATTCAGCTCTGTTTATGTTATCATTACTAGTTGTATTTTAGATCTAGCTTCCACATGAGAGATAATCCGTATCACTTTTCTTTCTGAGCCTGACTTAACTTCACTGAACATGATTTTTTTTCTAGGTTCATCTCTTTCCCTAGAAATAACATAGTATGATTCTTTCCAATGGATGAGTAAAAGTCCACTTTACCTAAGTACTAGATATCCATATGTTTACATCTACTTTTTTTTTTTGCTGGTGGTGGAAATTGAACTCTGGGCTTGGGTGCTGTCCTTGCGCTCTTCAGCTCAAGGCAAGCACTTTACTGCTTGAGCCACAGTGCCACTTCTGGTTTTCCAGTGGTCTATTGGAGATAAGAGTCTCATGTTCTTTCCTGCCCGAGCTGGCTTTGAACCGTGATCCTCAGATCTCACCTCCTGAGTAGCTACGATTACAGGTGTGAGCCACTGGCGCCCGGCTACATCTACTTTTATAGTTCAGTTTTCAAATCTAAGTGTACTTTTAGAAAAATTTCAATGAAACACATTTGACTACTGTATGTTTAGAAAGCAAGTTGGAGAAGGTTCAGACCTCTGAAATCTGAAATAAGAGAGTTGCCTTTACTGGAGAAGATGATGACATTTCGAAGGTCTGGGTGTGAAGACTAGGGCCTTAGAATCAGGAATGTTGGAGATGGCTCTTACAAATCCAAAATGCATACCTAACTCAAGAGAAGAGAGATGTGTACTTTTAAGATATAAAAGTAGGGATCATCAGCATTAGAAGACATCCAAAGTTGTAAGATTAGGTAAAATGTCTAATGAAATGAGATCCAAAACTTGAATTGCATGGTATTCATGTAGAGATTTAGAGAAACATCTATAAAGACTCATAAGGAACTGTTAGGCAGGAAAAATAACTTAAAACAGTATCATGACATAGAAAGCCAAGTAAAGGTAATTTTAGGAAAAGGAATGAATGATCAACCTCATTACATGTGATTAACATACTAAATAAGAGAACTAATAACTATCCACTGAATTCAGTAATCTGGAGATCATTGGGAGCAGTAATTGCAGAGTGGTATGGGTCTAACTGGCATAGTAGGAGAGAAGAAGCTAGACTGGGCTATATAATGAGTCCCAGGCAAGCCTGTGCAACACATTAAGACCTTGGAGGGAGGTTGGGGAGATGAATGAATGACAAGATAGGAATTAGAGGTAATAAGTTTGGAGGTTTTAAGCCTTTTTGCTAAAAAGAAGAAAAAAGACAGAAATGAGTCTAACACAGTAGGGGCAGGCTTGTTTGTTTCTAAGAAGGGAAAATAATAGCACTGCTTATAGGAATGATCTAGTAGAGAGAAAACTTTCAGGCTTAAGAAACTGGAGAGAACTGCAACTGATAGGTCCTTGACAAAAAGGATATAAGGAAAGAGGTTCACTGTAGGATAGAAGACAGTTGAACCATAGTTAAAGAAAGGAATTCAGAGGGTAGAAATGGTAATGGAATGTCGCAGAATGTTTCTTCCAAGTTCTTCAATTTTCTCAATAAGATAATAAGCAAAGAAATTAGCTCAGGGTAGAGGTAATAAAGAAAGCATTAGAGATTCATGAAGAAATAACGCGTGAAAAAAACCATATAAATCATTCTGGACTGTGTTTTTTCTTAAAGTGTAGTTCAAAATGCTACAAACTGTTACTATTCTGTAATAATGAAATAGTACTAAAGTTAAGAAGCAACAGTTATCAGTGGATTTGTCCCATTGTAATTTCCAAGAATATATAATTTTTATAATTAGAATCCTTCTTTCCACTATCATGCTGAGTACACATTTAATTTCTTATCCATTAAATCATGTCTATCAGGCTTCCACCAGAAAAAATGGTATCACCCATTTGTAAGGAAATGGAAGGACTTGGGGAAAATCATATTAAGTGAAGCCAGACCCAAAGAAACATAGGTCCCATCATTTCCCTTATTTGTAATAATTAGTATACATCTAGGATAATTTTAGCAGATGAACAGAATAGCTCAATAGCTATGTACATATGGCCATATAAAATGATGCTAAGGGTAATAAACTCCAAGACATGGACACAAGAGGTTTTTCTTGGTTGTTTTTCTTTTGTGTCTCCCTCCCCCCTCATGATTTATTTCCTGTTGTCGCTGTATTTGATTTTGGTACCCTGGGTATTATACATACATTTATCTGAATTAGGGATGGGAAGGGGAACAACAAAATGGTGAGACAAAGGATAAAGGGGGAACCAATGCTTGTATCACTACAATGCAATACAAGACAATATGTTAGAAATGATCTGAACAACTTGGGGGAAGGGATAGAAGGGAGAGGGAAAGAGGGAGAAAAATGAGGGAGGGGGTAACAAGTTAGACAAGAAATGTACACACTAACCCCTCTGTAAATCACCTCAACAATAAATTAAAATTTAAAAAAAGTTGTTTCCTTAACAATTTTTCACTGTATTTTACTAATCATAATTAGGGAGTTAGGAGGGGGGAAAACCCAACTGATCCTTCACTACAGGTAGATTAAGAAGCACTAGTCCAAGAGAGTGGAGCAGTAATTGAACTAAGAAAATGTTCTGTGATTGCACTAAAGGATCAAATAACATTTGCAGCCATCAGTTGAAAGACCAGTCAGCATGATAGTGAGATTTTTCTCCAGACACAATAAGCTGTATGGGTGTAGAAAGTATGTTGGTAAGATATTTATCATTATGGAATACCTGAGCTAAATCACTTTATAAAGTGAAATCAACTTATAAGGAGGGAAGGGTTATTTTGGCTCATGGTTTCAGAGGTTTCAGTCCATGGTTAAATGGCTGTGGTTAGGCAGTATATGAGAGTAGAAATTTGAGCTACAGAATGCTTGGCAGCCAGGAAACAAGAGAAGCTGATGTCCCACTACACTCTGTAGGAGTATACCTCCAATGATCTAATATCCTTCTATGAGGTCTTAGCTCCCAGGACTTACAACCTCTCAATAGTGCCAAAAGATGGCAAACACAGAATGTGTAGAACCACAGAGTAAAGTGTGGGAAGCTGAGGGTCCCCAGGTGTCTAAGGACACTTATAATCTAGGATATAAAAAAGATGGAAAGACTAAGGATATAGGTCAGTAGTGGAAACAATAAATGACCAATAAATACATGAAGAAATGTTCAACATCCCTGGCCATAAAGAAAAGAAAAATAAGAACAATATTAAGATTTACCTCACTCAAGTAAGAATGGCTATCACCATTTATTTATATACATAAGCATACATATATAATGTATGTGACCAACAGGAATAAAATATGCAGGTGATATACCATAACAAAATCCCTTTAGACAATTAATATGTATTTTAGCAAAACTGAGTATTAGGACATTAAAATGTCTTGTTTAGGGTATGGATATTACATGCAGAATCTACAAATGACAATTAAAAAACATTGTTTCTTGTTCATTACCTCTTCTAACACACTTTATAGAAAAGATAACTCATTGAACAACTACTATCTAAACCTTCCCAGTTATTTATATATTTTATGTAATTTTCAAATTTAATCATTCTCCTTCATCCAATCACATCTTGTCTTTTTCCTTATCATTATGCCTTTCTTTATGTGTAGAAGTAGATGATTTTATGACTGCCAAACAGAATAATTTTTTTGGGGGTGGTCCGGTCATGGGGCCCAAACTCTGGGCCTGGGCGCTGTCCCTCAGCTCTTCAGCTCAAGGCTAGTGCTCTACCACTTGAGCCACAGCACCACTTCCGGCTTTTTTCTTTTTTTTGCTTATGAGGTGCTGACAAATCGAACCCAGGGCCTCAGGCATGCAAGGCAAGCGCTCTACCACTGAGCCACCTTCCCAGCCCAAACAGAATAATTTTAATCACCAATAAGCAAATAAATTATTTGAATGTGGAAGGATTCTGACACTAACAGTTTGAAAAGTGAGGAGGTAAAGAGGTAACAGAATGTGGTAAGTACAAAGATTTCTTTTTTTCTCTCTCTTCAGACCTATACTACTATTTGCCTTTCATGTCTCTATTATGTACTTCAAGAAGATGAATTTTACAGAATATATCAAAGTAATCTTTTTCTGCCTTCAAGTTAGATTTGGCCATTAAGGATACTGGCAAAAAAGCAGAAGTGAGCTGGGAGTGTTAACCTTTCTTATTTCTTCTTTGGGGGCTGTCTATGTTTTGGTAGAAGCTTTGTTCTTTTGTGTATAGCCTCAGCAACTGTCACGTAGTCTCTCAGGCAACTGTAATTCCCTGGCTCCAGAAATCTTACTTTTTTTCTGTTGCCCTAAAAGTCAAAGGCTCTCTGTTCAACTGCTCTCTGCTGTTTCTTGCTTATGATGCTTTACCACTTTTGGATGTATACCTCACACGTTTGTCAACTGTCCCTTCATTAAACCATTCAATTAATCCATGAGTATGCCAACTGTTTTTAATAGAAGCCAGAATGGTTTAATTTCCAATACTCTTGTAGGAAATTTGCAGAGGCAGGTCTTCATAATTCAATTCCTTCTCATTCCAAATTTCCCAACTTAGTATCTCCTCTATTCCTAGTCCTTAGTGAAAATCCACCCTTAGCTTTTGGGCTTAGGCTTTCATCCTAAAAACATATCATTATGACATTGGTAGATTTCCTCCCTCCCCCCCAACCAAAGCCATTGGTAGCCTTTAAATTTTATTTATAAATTTATTTTTAAGATTACTAAAGCATACATTTGTACAATGTAATTTAAATCAAGATGCAAAAAATGAGATAATTTTAGGAATTTACTCAGAAAAAAAGGAAGTAGATTTCCAGCTCACCTCTTTCTCCTTATTGAGCAACACCAACTGGCTGTCTGTGAGAATGCAGTACTTCCGCTCCCATGTTGTTGTCTCAGTATAGGGTGACTGACCACAAGACAAGCGATGAGTGGGTGGTCCCTTCACATCTATGTAACAAAAGAGAAAAACAAAACAGCAACAATCATTTTAATGTTTAGTAAGCCTTGGTATGGCCAATTCTTCAAAGTCATATTAATAAAGGAATAAGTCTAAACATGAATCTCAATAATAAATTGAAAATTTCCTCTTTAACTAAAACATGTTATACATAAAACAAGAAAAAAATGGTCTTACAATCTGCAAAGACAGCTAAAATCCTCTAGGAAAAACTGTTAACACAAATTGGATGCAGTAATTATTATTGTATTTACACTAAAATAAAGGGAATTTGCTTCAGAGTTAAATCAACACCATTAAAAATAAACAATTGGGGTGATACAGAGACAAGAACAAAAGATAAAGTTTTCAGTCTTTAGAGGAAGATGATGTTACATATACATTGAAACTACTGCTAACCCCAAACTGAGAGTGTAAAGTTATTGGAAGAATATATATACAAAATGACTTTATGCTCATTAAGAATTGGAAATGTTTAAGCAATCATCATATAACCAACCACTAGAGGCCAGTAAGATAAAAACAAAACAAAAATCCAACCAAAACACAAGTTCCTCATGGAACAATCTTAAATGCATTGCCATCATACTGCTTATAGGTAGAAGTACCTAACATTAAAGTGAAGTGTCTACATGTGGCAACCCAAATGTCTCACACTTATACAACTACTAATTGATGCTAATTTTTAAAAACAGCAAAAAATTATAAAGCAAAAGCTGATTAAGTTCACATGATCTGCATAAATGCTTTCATTTTTTATCACATCATATCCTTATTTATGAGGTAAAATATCAAAATACCTTGAAAAGAGGAGGATACATCTAGTATTTAATACAATCGTTTTCAGGCCTGATAAGATTTGTGCTGTTGTGTTTTGTGCTGGTCCTGGGGCTTGAACTCAGGGCCTGGGTGCTGTGCTTGGGCTCTCCACCCCACACATTCCTCCCCCCCACCCCAGGCTCTCCAGGCTAGCACTGTACCACTTGAGTCATAGCTCCACTAATGGTTTCTGATGGTGAATTGGACATATCCATTGGCACCCAGGTGGATACATTTTATTGAACTGATTAGCTTTATTATGTAAGTTATTACATCAATAAATCCAAACTACTCACTGTAATATTATGATCTATACTAAAGCCAGAAGGCCCTGATTCTGTCTACAAAAATTAGAACACAAGATACTCTGTTACAAAGGCTTAATAGCAATGTGCATATGATCATACAAAATTATGTTTATCCAAAAGACTCCAAGAAATAGAAACAAGAGGTTTTCTGTTATTCTGCTTTTCATTTTTTTTTTCTCCTTTGTCACTGTTTTTGATTTCTGTACCTTCTGTCTTGTATATAAGTTTATCTGTTTTGGGGATGGTTAGGGGGAGCACAAAAATGGTGGGACAAAGGGTGAACAAATGCAGTAGCAATACTCACTTGGACATTATGTTGAGAATGAACTGTACAACTTGTAGGGGAGGGGATCAGGAGGGGAAAACTGGGAAAAAATGAGGGAAGAGGGGACATAGTTCAAAAAGAAATGTACTCATTATCTGACTCATAACCCCTCTATATATCACCTTTATAATAACAATTTTAAAAATGGTCAAATAAAAAATTTAAAAAGATACTAGGTTAATCCCAGTTTCCTAATAAAATATATAACTGTGTTATCACTGAATTTAAGAAAATCTAAATTTCTCTAGGTATAGTGGCTCATGCCTATAATCCTAACTGCTGTGAGAGAGAAATCAGGAAGATTGCAGTTCAAGGCAAGCCTTGGCAAAATGTTAGTAAGACACCATCTCAAAATAGGTCAGGCATAATGGCAAGAGCCTATGAGTCCAGCCACTCAGAGGCATAAGTAAGAGGATTATGGTCCCAGTCAGTCTGAGCATAAATGCAAGATCCTATCTCAAAAATAATGAGAAGAAATAGAACTGGGGGTATGGCTCACACACTAGAGGATCTGCCTAACAAACTTAAAGCCCTGAGTTCAAACCCAGTACTGCAGAGAAACAAACAAAACCCCCTAAAATTCTATCTTTGGGTGATCTTTAGCAATTTTTAAAGTTTTATTATTTAATGTTCTGCTCTGTCCAAACTGAACTTTGTTCTAGTTTCTTCATGGTATTATGAAAACTAAACAATGTCTCATAAATCATTTTGGGAAGCTGAACCACTTCCTATCTTTTACTAAAGATAGGATGGTAGGGTTGAGTTTGAGCAGGGTACTTTGAATGCATATATGAAAATACCGTATTTCAACTCCCCTTGTACAACTAATAATGCTAAAAAAAACTTTCTGAAAAAAGATAGGAAGAAATGGAAAATCATAAAATAGGGAGTAAAACCTCTGTATTAAAAAAATTCTTCATATTTTGAAACATGTAAATCATTATTTCATCGATTTTATTTTTATACATAGATTGTGCCATTTTTGATCATTTTATAAAAAATTTGGGAAAAAATCAAAACAGAAGTGATCATTTATATTAGTTTTAGTACTTCTGATGTGGGCATAAGTTTAAGAAGTACTTTAAGTAAGCAGGTGATAAAATTTTTGAATAACTTACCGGATCTATTTGTTTATCCTATCATATGCTCATTTCTTTGGCTAAACAAAGATTTGGCAATACATGAGAAATGCCTCTATACTAGAGGACGTATGAAAGGACAAGCTCAAATTTGCCCTTTCTGACCTTCCCTATTCTACTAATCTTTATTTTTTACTCTAGTGACTTACTTCCAATTTCTGACTTCTAATTATTTTTAGTACCCAAAATTCACTAGAGACAAGGATAACTAAAAGAATCACAAAGAATCATAATAGCAAAATTAGAAACAATTTTAAGTTTGCTGTGTCCTACTCCTATGAGAATACTAAGAACATTACATGCTGACCTCATTACAAAGATAATGTATATGTGTGTGTGTGTGTGTGTGTGTGTGTGTGTGTGTGTGTGTGTGTGTGTGTGTGTGTGTGTGTGTGTGTGTGTGTGTGTGTGTGTGTGTGTGTGTGTGTGTGTGTGTGTGTGTGTGTGTGTGTGTGTGTGTGTGTGTGTGTGTGTGTTGGTCCTAGGTACTACGCTTAAGGTTTATTTGTTTATTTTTTATCAAAACTAGCACTCGAAACTTGAGCAACAGTTGTACATCTGACTTTTCAGTAGTTCACCAGAGATAAGAGCTCACAGACTTTCCTGCCCATGCTTTGAAGCACGATCCTCAGATCTCAGCCTCTTCAGCGGCTAGGATTACAAGTATGAGCCATTGGTGCCCAGGGAAAGATTAAATGATTTTTTTAAGTATCAAAAAGAATTAGCCAAGCCAGGTGCTGGTGGCTCACACCTCTAATCCTAGCTACTGAAGAGGCTGAGATTTGAGGATTGCAGTTCGAAGCCAGCACAGGTAGCAAAGTCCAATACTACTCAGAAAAAGCCAAAAGGGGTACTGCGGCCCAAGTAGAAGAGTGCTAGCCTTGAGCACAAAGAGGTTCAAGGCCAGAGCTCAGGCCCTGAGTTCAAGCCCAGGACCGGCAAAAAAAAAAAAAAAGCAATCAGTCTCTGGTGGCTCATGCCTACAATTTTAGCTACTGAGGAAAGTGAGTTCTAAGTAGTACAATCAGCCTGGGCAGATAAATCATTGGGATTTTTATATCAAAAAGCTGGAAGTAGAGGTGTGGCTAAAATAGTAGCATGACAGCCTTGACCAGAAAAAATATAAATTATGCCTCCCTATCTCAAAAAATAAAAACCAGAAGTAGGGAATACACTATTTTAAAGCAATATTGTCCTGTAGACCAGCAGTTCTCAATTTTTTTTTATATCAAGATCCCTCAAGACTCTCAAACATTATTGAGAACTTCGAAGAGTGCTTATGTTGGTTGTGACAATATGTGCTACATTAGATATTCAAACTAAGAAACAAAAATATGTATTCATTTATAATAACAAAACCATTCTATATTAGCATATAATACATTTTAAAGAAATGTACTTAATTTCAAAACTGGAAGAATGACACTATTTTGAAAGATTGGCTAAAGAGAAAGTAACTCAGTTCCTTTATCTGTTTCTATATTTAATCAATTGTTTTATGTTGTGCTAGCTGATGTACAAGATGAAAATCTGGACACTGACAAGTAGCTGGAAAAAGGAGTATTTTAATAGCATTTTCAAACAATTATGGATTAATTTCTTTAATATAGTACCAAAACCTGACAAGTTTCACCTTCTAAAAGTTACTAAATCAATCACATGGGAAGGTCTATCTTTTTACCTAGGCTAGCCTTTAACCAGGATCTTCACCTTCCAAGTATATAGGATCCCAATTATAAGCCACTGCACCTAGCCTATTTAGTCATGAATTTTATCATTAACTATAAATACTGTTGGTTATTTGCCCTAAAGAGATAGGTTTACATTCTTCTTTTGTCCAGGAAAGTCTGTCATATAGCAAACATAGAATAACCATAATTTTTTCAGTTTTACTATAAAAATAGCTTTACCTTAGCAAATGGAGAGCACTGGGGCAGTAGTGTTACAGAGATCATTTGTTAAAAACCACTGCTTAAGATAATAGGAAATGAATGAGAGAATCTAACAAAATCTGGACAAAATTTATAAAATGAAATGTATAAAAGACCAGAGGTTGAGCTGGGAATGTGGCTTAGTGGTAGAGTGCTTAGCATGCATGAAGCCCTGGGTTCAATTCCTCAGTGCCACGTAATCAGAAAAAGCTGAAAGTGGCACTGTGGCTCAAGTGGTACAGTGCTAGCCTTGAGCAAAAGAAGTTCAAGGACAGTGCCCAGGCCCAGAGTTCAAGACTAGCAAAAAAAGGGCTAGAGGTCATGACTAATGTAGTGATTTGATCAAGGAATGATTAGATTCTGCAATAGTACAATGGAAATAGAAAGAACTACATGATTCAGAATTTAAAACAGGAATCAAGAGGAGTGGTAATTTTCTAGTTGTTTATGTTGGAAAAACAGCATAAAAGAGACATGAGTATAAAATAACAATACAAATGCAAACTGATAAATGCTTGTGAAGTAAGTTATATAACTAAAATTCTGCTTCAGTTTTAGTCTGGAAGCCCAACACACTGGCGTTCAAAAAAGGAAGCTAACTTAAAAAGAAAGCTCATTTAAAAGGTTCTATGCAAAAAATAAATAAATAAATAAAAGTTCTGATGCAACCCATTCTTTCTAAGTAATAGGTCTTTAGTCTAGTAGAAATTCTAACATTACCAAACTCTGGAATCTATCAAATGGTAACGGAAATAGAGTAAACCATGACAAGGAAACAACAACAAACCTCTCCCATAATAGGACAAAGGAATATGGTATCTTCTCTTAACATGAAGATTAGCCAAAATCATGACTGACATGGAAACTCCTTAAGGCATATATACATACATATACATATATTTTTTCATAGAAAGTAAACAACGTTTTTCTTCCAGACTCTAAATGTCAAAATATTTACAGCAGATTAAGTACATATGTTTGGAAGCAGAAATAGTTGTAACAAAAAAAGGAAAAGTTTGAACAGTCATCGGTTCAACCAATATGGCATTGGTCCAAAATGGAGATTGTCAAAGAAAAATTTGCCGTGAGAAATCTTATTTTTGAATTTTATATCTCCTTAGACGCTCATTTGAATGCTTGTGAATCATAACATTTATAAGTCACATGCTTTAAAATTCAGATATTAGAAGTTAACTGCAATTGGTAAAATCTTGAGCCTGTTTACTGCCTACCAAAGCAAGCTTTACAGGATTGTTACAAAAAAAAAATAACCTTCCAGTTAACACAAATAGTCACTTCACTAAGTCTCAATAGTATCTCATCTGTTCTTAGTGCTAACCTAAAAAAATAAAATGACAGTTTTGGGGGAATCTATCAACTTAGGGAATTCTAACACATTAAAAGAGAAACATCCCCAAGAAATAATGGCAAACAGCAGATGCCTGGATTCCTATAGAAAGGTAGATCTATATTTCCATTTTTATTCATTCATACACCAAAGCAAACTTGCCTTACAACTGGCATCTTCTTCCAAACTTTGAAATTTCAATGGCCAGACTTTATTTGGATTCTGAAGTCAAAGCACAAGAAATACTTTATAAAGACTCACAATTAGAGTCAGCATTTAATTACAGAAGTAAAAACATCTCTAAATAATTTTAAAGAACAATGCTACTTAAGTTAGTTGAGAATACCAGCTGTTTTAAATAGACAGAGGACTATTTTTCCTTTATCCAAAATGTTCAGAACATTTTAATAGCATTCACATTATTAATATCACTAATAGGTCAAGTTATTTTTTAGAAGTAGTTATTTTTCTCATAAACCTGTTCCTACTACACAACCTAAAATACATGATTTACATTTTCTATAGGCAATTTTTGCCACAGAAGAAGAAATCCCATTAAGCTTTACTGTATGGAGCTGCTGCTTAACAAGGGCAATCACAGCAACTTGCCCCTATGGAGGAGCCTACAACATACCAGTGTGATTGGTAATCAAATCGTTTTATAAGTGTATCAGAATTGTCTTGCTTACTTGCTCAGCTGACACTTGAGTCTTGCCTCCAAGTCAGGCTTTTTGCTGGTTAATTCTGAGTGGAGGCTTATGTACACCTTTCTGCCTGGCTGTCCTCTAACTTAAGTCCTCTAGATCGCATCCTCCTGAAGTTAGGATTACAGATTTGAGCCAGAAGCATCCAGATTCTCTTTCATTCTTAAAGTACAGAAAGGAAAGATAAACCCACTCACCAATATAATTTTATTTATTTCTTCATTACTTTTCTATTCTATAGACTTTGTGATATACCAGAAAATACCCTACTACTAGAACAACAAACAAAATTTTTCTTAGGCTACTAAGCACCTCGTACATACTACCTGTGAATTTTTTTTGTGTTTACAGACAGTAAAGCTTTAGGGTAACATATAACATACAAATCAATTGTCCAGTAGATTTTAAAATGGCCACATGCACCTTGATGAATAGTATGGACACCAATAAATGTTTTGGTATGTTTAATGTATAATATCACTGCCTACACCAGAAATGTTTGCCTTTAGGAAATATGTTTAAACCCCTATGTAAATTTACTATGAGATCATATTATACTGTCTTTGAACCTTAAAGAACCACTTTTGTTTCCTTCTGAACTACAGAAGTTTAATTTCCATTCTACTTGATCACTGGTCTCTTGTCAGTAAGAGAAGAGATGGTGGGTAATTTCCTTTAGTCTGATATATTCAGTCTTCTTGCAACTTTCTCTCAGTCTCAGCATCAAGGTAAGTAACTCATCATGGAGATTTTTACTCTGCTCTATTACAAGGCAGAATAATCTCATAAAGAATTAATGAGTGCTTGAAAGTTGTGATTTATTATTTATAGTTGACAATTACATTTGATAAAGGTAACATTTCTCTTTACTGAAATGTTCATCTAAGTTTACTACTTTTACCTAAGTATTTTAAGAAGATGGATGGGCTGGGAAACCGTTCCTAATGGTTCTATCTTGTATCTCTCTTCCTTTTCACTGCTTAAGTTTACATAGTCCCTGATCACGTGCCAAGAAACAGCAGGCAGAGCAAATCACATGTCTTCTTTCTGCTTTTTACACATGCATCAGAAAGAAATGTTCTCAAATTCCCACACTGGAACAAAGTGCTGCTTAAGCAAATATATGGCCAGGATAACTGAATGGAGTTTATGAATAATGCCAAAGTCAAGATGACAGATGGCGAACCATCACAGTCTATTCTTCAATTCCAATAGACCAGACACATCTATAGTTCATACTAAATCTCTTTCTTAAACAGGAAAATAAAGACTCAAAATAATCCATTTATATGCTAATCCCTAGAAGGAAAAAAATTTATGTGGAAATTTTGCTTAAACTATTTTGCTAACTTAAGAAAAGTGTAGAAAATACTATCTTAGATGGTTCTTGAAACATGACCACTGTTTTCTATTATTAAAGGATTAAAGTCCTTTTTTTGTCTCGCTTTTCCATAACTGGTAGAAAAATGAACTATACTAGTAATATCAAATACCACTTCATGTGCATTCTTTTTGTTATATTTAGTATCTCTTCCTATATTAATATATTCTGCACTTGCCTCTGTTTTAATTGAATCTCATCACCTTCATTTAGAAACAGCTGCCATGAGGAAAGCATTACAACTTTTAAAAGAATGTGATTCTTAGTAGAGAGGGGAAAAAAGAATGAGTACCACTATTGAGAGATGCTTCTGAGCTTTGTTAACACTGGCTTTACTGACAACATGTTGACTTTCTCTACTTAAGTGATCAGAAAGCAAGGTTGCATGAAAAGTGAAAACTGTCAAGAGCATGGAACAATAGTAATATTTTACTAGCTTTACCTCTCTCCATGGTGTCAACTGGAATGACCTAAATATGCATCCTTTCTCAATTACAAATCACAAAGTAAAGGGTCCTCTAAGGAGTTCACTCACTCAGTGGTTCAGTGGATAACTCAATTCAACAAGCTTTGCCCTGACATAAGTTAGATGACTTAAATTATAAGTGCGCACACTTATGCCTTTACCAGGGCTTGAACTCAGGGCCTTGTGCTCACTTGGCTTCTTCACCGGAGCCACAACTCCAGTCTGGTATTTTGCTCATTGATTGAATATTGTAGAGATGGAGTATACTGCACTTTTCTGCCTGGGCTGGCTTTGAACTACAGCCTTCTTGAGTAGCAAAGGTTACAGGTCTGAGCCTTAAAGTTAGCCTTGAGCAAAAAGCTACTAACTTGCTGAATGCCAGTGGCTTATACCTGCAATCCTAGCTACTCAGGAGGCTGAGATCTCAGAACTATGGTTGGAAGCCAGCCCAGGCAGGAAAGCCCTTAAGACGCTTTTTTTTGGGGGGGGGTCAGGTCATGGGGCCTGAACTGTGGGCCTGGGCGCTGTCCCTCAGCTCTTCAGCTCAAGGCTAGCGCTCTACCACTTGAGCCACAGTGTCACTTCCAGTTTTTTCTTTTTGCTTATATGGTGCTGAGGAATCGAACCCAGGACCTCATGCATGCAAGGAAATCACTCTACCACTGAGCCACCTTCCCAGCCCCAGCCCTTAAGACTCTTATCTCCAATTAACCACAAAAAGATAAAAATACAAATACAAATACAAATAAATCCAGATGTGGAGCTGTAGCTCAAGTGGTAGAGTGCTAGTTATAAACAAAAATGTTCAGGGACAGCATCCAGGCCCTGAATTCAAGCTCAGGATCAGTGTATGTGCCGTGCGCATGTATGCGTGCGTGGGTACACACACACACACACACACACACACACACACAAACACACACACACACACACACACACACACACACACACAGAGTCATTAACCTCATGTGGTTGGATAAGAATACTTCTTAAAACAAGGCTATGAAGTAATAAAACATTTACCACTTTCTCTGAAATACAAATGGACATAAACAGAAAGGATAAACATCTTTCTTATATCCATTCCTGAAAAATGTCAAATAAACTCTCACAGAACAGGAAATTATATTCTAAGATTAAAAAAAAAGTAAATTTAATTCGTTTATGTAAAATTCTCAATTTCCCCAAACACTATTAAATCTCTGTACCCTTTATAATCATTTGAGAAGTTTTATATAAAAAACACCAAGACAAGCCTGGTGCTGGTGGCTCGTGCCTGTAATCCTAGCTACTCAGGAGGCTGAGATCTGAGGATCGCTGTTCAAAGACAGCCTGGGCAGAAAAGTCCCAATGAGACTCTTCTCTCCCATTAACCTCTCAAAAATAAGAAACAGAGCTGGGGTTCAAAGTAGTAGTAGAGTGCTATCCTTGAGCAAAAAGAGCTCAGTGACAGGACAGGGCCCAGGCCCTGAGTTCAAGCTCCACGACCAACAAAATAAAAAAAACAACACCAAAAGAGGGAAAAAAAGAACCCACCAAGACAAATTATTTAATATTTAATGGACTTGTTAGTAGGTACACATATATATATATTTTTTTAAATTTAATTTTATTTTATTTGTGAACATACTGTACAGAGGAGTTACAATTACGTGGGCAGGATAATGTGTACATTTCTTACCAAGTATTGCAGCCTCCTCCTTTGTTTACCCTTCACATCCCTTCCCATCCTCCCCCCTCCCGCCCAATCCCAATCCTTCTCCTCCCCCCCCTTCTCCCCCCCCCCCCCCGCACCGACGTTGTAAAGCTAGTTTTGGACATGACAACTTGTACTTCTCATTATTGCAACAGGTCCACCTGTATCCTTAAACAACTGGTTTTTCCCCATCTCCTCCACAAGTTACACTGACATCAAATATAGTGAAAGCAGGGGTTATACTGTGGGCGAGGGATATACAAAGTTCATAATAAATTGTTATGCTTTACATACTAAATAATACATGTTTGTAACATAGAAAAGAATATAATTTATATCTGATAGTATATAATATATATGTGTACCAAGCAACAAAGAGATACACATATATATATGTGTACCAAGCAACAAAGAGATACACACATATATATATATATGTACCAAGCAACAAAGAGATACACATATATATTATATACTATCAGATATAAATTATATTCTTTTCTATGTTACAAACATGTACTATTTAGTATGTAAAGCATAACAATTTATTATGAACTTTAACAATAAAGTGTTAAAGACACTATAAATGCAAAGGACACAAAAAATAAGCTACAAGGCCTTCTCACAAATAGATAATGTTCATATGAATTAATAGTACATGAGGCCACATGCACATCTAGTCTTCTTGTACTTTGTCTCTCATTGGCTTTTATTATTTGTCTTTTCGTCTGATTAATAGCTTTCCTAGTTCTCCTAGATTTACTTATTTTCACAGGCTTTTTCCATCTTAGAAGATACTAAGATTGTACAAACCCTTTCAACAATACAATAGCAACATATAATTCTGTTGGGAAATCAGCTCGTATGGGACAATACATTTACTCCATATTCTCTCACCCAGGTTTGTGCACAACGTACGTTTTTAGCCATAATACACACCAAGACTTCTTTAATGAAGTTTAAAAAAATGAATATTCAATATTCAGTTAAATATATCCAAGTCATTGTAGCCAATATTTGGACAGTGGGAGTTCAGATACCAAGAGATACATGACAGAGAATAGGGAGAATAGGAAAAAAAAGAGGGAGATAAGGAAGAAATATGATGGATGTGGACAAGGTAAGAGAAAGTATAAAAATAGAGGAAATGACATATAAAGAAGAAGGAACTGGATGTTTGGGGGGAGGGAATAAAATGGAGTTGAAAATTACCTTAGATATAAAAAAATTCTTCCTCAATTGAGATTCATAAAATGAGGCTTGTAATTCAAAGTGATACAGCATATTTATCTTTAAATTTAGTTATTATGGTACATACATAATGATATCTCCCTAGCATATAAATAAAGCTATTCCTGACTCTTGATTTTTTGTTCATTAGCTTATTTTTAGTTTAGTATTAATTTAGTGAGCACAAGGTACTCAATTCAAGGTTGACATGTAAATATGAGCAAAACAGACTTAGTCACCAGATTCATGGAATTACTTTTGTACACTATCAAGTAGGGTACAATGAATACACAGTTAAATTATAACTGATCAAGACTGTAAAGAAAAATATATCAGACCTGAAGAGTTTATTACAACTGGGAGAATCAGAGGTGATGGAAAGAAGGTAAGTATTAGATTTGCAGGCAAATGAACAATCAGACTCCATAGCCTTTAGGGAAGTAAGTGGTCCTATGAAGTATAAGAACCAAGAGGTATATGCAGAAATAGTTTTTTTTCTGGTAATTTCTGTCCTATGAAAATAGGAAACCTCAGTAGTGTTTGAAGCAAAGGAAAGACACCACCACTGATTTGTATTTTTGTCAAGAGGTGAATGGGCTTTCATTTAATGAAATTAAGAATTCTGTAAGAACAAGAAGTTTGAAAGAAAAGCTGATAAATTTAGTTTAAGTGATGGCCAATTAAAAAAAAATCAAACCAAATGCTTTATCAGTGAAACACAGATCCAAGATCTCTAGCCCTAGGCTGCAGAATAATCTAGAATTATTTCAAGAGCTCTACAGATACATAATTAAAACTTGGGTTTTAAGAAATATATGGTGACAAGCCTGGAGCTGGTCGTTCATGCCTATAATCCTAGCTACTCAAAAGGCTGAGATCTGAGGATTGTGGTCTGAATCCAGCCTACTTAAGAAAGTCCATAGACTTTTTATCACCAAATAACGAAGCAAAAAGCCAGAAGTAGAAGCTCTAGAATACAGGAATTCAACCTGAGAGAAAAGCATAATAAATTCCAAGAATGATAGCAAGAAAAAATTCTTAAGATGTTAAGTTATTCAGAAAACAGGATTAATATAAGAACATGGAAGTGTCCAGGAGGAATGATTCCAAGAAAAAACTGAAGCAAAACAAATTAATACTGTATCTGATGGGTTTCTTGGTATTATTAACTGAGTAAACTGTGTTATAAGGCACAGTTATATGAAGGAAGGTATGAAAACATAATGAATTTAAAGAAAAATGAAAAAATAAGATCAATTAATGACTTCTAAAAAAGAATCTGAAAAATAGTAAAAAAGAAAAAACAAACAAACAGTAATTCTCAACCATACCCAAGGGTAGGCTAAAAAACACAAACAGAACAGTGATTAAAACAAATACATTTTAAAAAAATCTTTGGTAAGGGAATTTGATTTTATGTGATAGCCAAGGGTTCTTCTGACATAATAGAAAACCAATGAAGGTTTAAATGTGATGATAAATAAAAAGTAATCGTATATGCAGGGAAGGATAAAGTAAGGGAGGAATGAAGGCAGAGAAAACATGGTTTAAAAGCTTATAATTTTCTTTACAAACATAAGTAGCATTTAAAATATCAGGCTGAAATTTAAACATCTCACATAACTATAATTATCTCAGGTTTCTATTACTCCCATAAGTAAATAGTCAAATATACAAGAAGATGATATTAACTCAAGGTTCTATGGCACAAACTGACCTATGATGAAATTTTTACTAATAACACAATTCCAAGTATATCACTGATTTTCTCAATATGTATGAATGACTTCTTTGCAAAAGATGCTCCAAAGCATAGAAATTAGGCAGAGTCCAACTAGGGCTCTGACAAGATACTTATCTCCTTCTTAGGATAATTGAGTGAGTTAACACACTATAAAGAGTTCAGAGCAGTTTTGTGAACACAGAAAAGTGCTCAATAAATATTAGCATTATTTACTATCATTATTGAGGGTCACAAGGTCAAGTGCTTACAAACATAGGTTTTTAGAGGGAGCCCAACTGCCAAAACAGGAATCCCTGTTGTGTCACTTTTCAGCTATGAGATCCTAGTCAAGATACTTAACCTCTTGGATTCCTAATTTCCTTATCTATGAGAACAATTTAGTAACAGGGATGTGATAAGGATTAAGATGCTATGAGCCCTTAGCAAGTATAGATAGTTATTCTTCACACTGTGATATATCATATTTGCTTGTTATTCCTATACAAAACTATCAGCTGCTAAAAATACAGTAAGACACAGGAGGAAAAGTATTTCAAATTATGAATGATCATTAGGATCATCCTAAGTTGAATATAAACAAAAGTTTCCTTGGAAATACTCAGAGGAAAAAATGTAAAACCCAGAATCCAGTGGCTTAGACATGTAATCCTAGCTACTTGGGAGGTGGACACTGGGAAATCTTAGTTTAAGGCAAGCCTAGGAGAAAGTTGTTTTGTTTTTTGGTTTTTGGTTTTGGTCAGTTGTGGGGACTGAACTCTGGGCCTGGCCACTGTCCTAGAGCTGTTCAGCTCAAGGCTAGTGCTTTACCACTTCAGCCACAGCGCTAATTCTGGCTTTTTCTGCTTATGTGGTGCTGAGGAATCGAACCCAGGGCTTCATGCAAGCCAGGCAAGTACTCTACCATTGAGCCACCTTCCCAGCCCTAGGAGAAAGTTTTAAGACTTTATGTCAAATAACAGCTGGGCACAATACATGTATCATCCCACCTACAGAAGAGGCTAAGATCAGGAGATCACAGTTCCAGGCCAGTCAAGCATTTAAATAACAACACCATCAGACCTCATCTCAACAGAAAGGTGAGTGCTTGCCATTCCAGCTACAGTGGGAAACAATAGGAGGATAACAGTCCAGGGTAGCCCAGATAAAAGTTACATTTTAGCTAAAAAATAATGGGAGCAAAAAGTGCTGGGAGGTATGGCTCAAGCAGTACAGCAACTGCCAAACAAGAGTGAGGCCCTAAATTTAAACCCCAGTCCAGCTCACCACATACAAAAAAACCTCAACAGATTTTCTCTAGCCATCAAACAGACCTTAATGTACTACTGCATCAAGAATCTACAAATCATTTTTGATGAACACTTTACAAAGGAATAATAACAAATTCACTGTCTTTGGCTAGAGAAACAATAATAAATAGAAGTAAAATGTAAGAGCACAAACACTTTTTAAGTCATTTGGGTCAGCTTAATGTATACTACTTAAAGTCAGCCCACCAAATCCTTCCTGGATTGGTAAGAAGGAGAGATTAATGAGAGAGATGAAACAAAGAGAGACAGGGGAATGGAGAAAGGAAAGAACTTAGGGATAGAGAGGGTGAGGGAGGGGGAAAAGGGGGGAAAGAAAGTAATATTTCCAGTGCCACTGTTTTAATCTAACCAATTAGTTTGCACACTTCAAGCTCTATAAGCCTCTAACCACTACACACTTGACAGCCTAACTTGAAGAGACTAGTTAATCCTCTTCATTTATTTCTCTACAAATTTCAATTAGTACAAACATGTGTATATATGAATACATACACATATACTTTTCTAATCAACAGAATTTAAATGTGAAATCTGGTAAGTGAAGCATGTTTTGCAAAAAAAGAAAGAAAGAAAGAAAGAAAAAGGGAAAAAAGGTTAATCCAAACTTAAAAAATGATGAATAGTAAGGTTGTCACTTTAAAATTAAAACTTCACACACACACACACACACACACTCACACACACACACACACACACACACACACACACACACACACACACACACACACACACACGGTAGCCTCAATTCTTATGGACACTAAGTGCATTTCCAACACTTTTAATTTCTCTGTATGCCCACAAACAAGAGGTTTGTATAACTGAAAACTATATGAAGTCATTGAAACAGAAGCACCAATTGGTAGCACAAATGGTATTTCCAGAGTTACCCATAATTTTAAATATCTTATAGTTACATAAAGCCAGCAGACCTTCCTAACAATACTAGAAGCCTGGTCCCTTTTACCTTCTTAGTCTCTTCTTCTCTAAGAGAAAGGACACTCATTTTTACAGCCAATAATTCCTCCAACTACTATCCTTAGGAACATTCCTCAATTACTCAGTTATTCATTTTTACACTCTCAACACTGATAGCAAAAAATAAGTAAAGAATTTACATAGCCCTATTATTAGATTCTTAAAAGACTATAGATTGTAGTCTTTTATATAAACATAATATAAATTTGAGTGGAATTTTAAATAGTTCTAATTACAGATGTGGTTCTCTGTGTTGAAGAATAGCTTTTTAGCAACACAGAAAAATAATTTATTCCTTGTGAGCCTTTCTTGGAAACGTTATCTTTCTTTACTTAAGATTAGTTGAAATCATATGTGAATTTCTTATGTAAAGTTGCTTTTTCTGGCTTCAGTAATTACTAAAACATGGAAACATAGACAGTGAGTGAAGTAATTAATTGCATTAAAGTTAAAGTCAAACAAGTCAGCTGGACACAATTGTTCACACCTGTAATCCCAGCTACTGAGGAGGTAGAGATTGGTAGGATCACAATTGGAGGACATAGAATGTTTTGACATCTGAGTTACTTTTCTAGTTTAGGAGATAAATATTTTAATCATGTACTTCTTAAAATGCAGATTGGTCATTGACTAGGAAAATGGAAGGTTCACAGACTAGATACAGAGCAAATCCATGAACACTAGGTAAAGAGATTTCCAAATTGCTGTTTATGGCATCAGTGGGAGAAAATTCTTACATACCTCTGACTTCTCTCCACACAGTATCTCATATCCAGACTGATGAAGTCCAAGAAAAGAAATAATTTTGACACAGCATCTTGAAAATTTTTGAATAAATATTGAGAAGAACTGACTTGTATACGGAAAGGACCAATTAAAAGGATAAGAGACAAAGTGAACTTGAAGTTTCTCTTTTATCTTTAGAGTATCTGGTGGCTGCCCAGGCCAGTGGTACACTTATAATCCCTGCTACTTTGGGGGCTAAGCTCTGATAACTGAAGTAATAAGCCAGCCTGGATAGACAAATCCCAAAGACTCTAATCTCTCATTAACCAGTAAAAAGCCAGAAATGGAGGTGTGGTAGTGTCAGGTATGAGGGAAAAAGTCTACTGAGACCTGTGAGAGAGGCCCTGAATTCAAGCCCCAGAAATAGCACACAAAAAATAATAATTCTAATTTGGTTCTGTAGGCACTTTTACAGAAAAAAGACTAGTACACCTTTTGCCTCTAATTTGTATCTAAAAATTCATTGAGGTTTCTGGGCCAATGACTTGTTCTGATTATCTGATTAATAGACTTTTATTATTTTTCATTTAGAAATATTTCAGATATCTGCATCTAAAGCAAAGAGTCAGAGGAGGGCTGAATGACCAGTCCCTAAAGCCTTTTACTATCAGTGTGAAAATACTCTAAAAAGCAAAGTAAAGTCTGTTTTCCCTTTTTCTACTCTCCCTGAAACTATAAATATTAAAATACAAACTACATAGATGTATTAAAATTAAGGATTATACAGTTATATGGCTGGAATTAAGATATTTCTTCCTATACAAACATTTCTCCAAGTATAAGTGAAAAGATTCCAGAGTGAGTATAATATTTGAATATATAAAACTAAGCCTGGATTTTTATTACTCCAATTTTACATGCAAAATACACCAATGCATAGGTTTAAAATGTATTTTTAAATTTTAAGATCTTGAATTTTTCAACTCCTCAGAATTATTTTTAAAATAAAAACTATTTAGATTGAATCATAATCTAAACATGAATTATGAGTAAATGAGCAGAACGATATCCTCTCATTTAGGATAAATTAGCAAGTAAAAGAATTTTTCAAGCATTATATGCTTTGGAATGACACTTTTTTCCTTATGCAAAATAAAATTGGCAAATTTGACATTTTTAATGTATATGCCTTGTCTGATCTGACCATCTAACTCTTCAAACCTTACATAAAATCTTTTAGACCAGGCACTGGTGGGCTAATGCCTGTAATCTTAGCTACTCAGGAGTCTGAGGTGAGAAGATCATAGCTCACAGTGATCTTGGGCAGGAAAAAACATGAAATTCTTATCTTGTTAACCACTAAAAAGCTGGAAGTGGAGTTGTGGCTCAAGCCTTGAGCAAAAAGGCTAAGGGAGAGAACTCAGGACCTGAGTTCAAGCCTAGTACCAGAAGGAAAACTAAATAAACAAATTAAAAAATTAGTGCTAAATAATTTAACATAGTCAAATCTTGTATAAGGTTCTATTTCAGGTACTGTCTCTCATAACTGGCATTGAAAAGGTTAACTATATCATTTAAACTAATCACAGAATAAAGTATAAGGTTGTTTTATTTTCTGTTACACTGTAAGTATCTGTGGAAAACTTTTATTTTCACATGTGCTGTAACTATTGAATTTCAGTAATTAAAATCTGAACTGTGTAAGGGAGGCTAAATGACTTTTCGAGGTACTTTATCTAGCCCATATTTTACTATGAGCATAATTCACTGACCATTCCTTGTCTGTAATTTCTTCCTTTTCTTTAAAAAGAACCAAAGTTCATTTTAATTAAAACCGAGTAGCAAAAATAAGTTGTGTTGTCATTAATTTATATATACTAATTCTTACATATGATTCTACCATAATGTGGTGACAAGGATCCATATTTTTTTAAAGCCTCAAGAGAAACTTTAATATATATAATATATATTTAATATATACAATATATATATTTAATGTAATACATATATTTTATTTGTTTATTTTTATTTTTTTAATATTATTTTATTTTATTTGAGAAATACTGTACAGAGGGGCTACAATTACATGGGCAGGATAATGCATTCATTTCTTACCAAGCATTGCAGCCTCCTCCTTTGTTTACCCTTCACCTCCCTTCCCAGCCTCCCCCCTCCCCCCACCCAATTATACCCCCCACCCCCCGACATTGTAAAGCTGGTTTTGACATGACATTTTGTACTTCTCATTGTTGCAACAGGTCCACCTGAATCCTTAAACGACTTGTTTGCCCCCATCTCCTCCACATGTTATACTGACATCAAATATAGTGAAAGCGGGGGTTACACTGTGGGGGAGGGACATACAAAGCAACAAAGAAATAATCTTATAAATGCGTTAGAAACATATGCATGAAAGAAACGAAAACATTAAAATACATATTTAAGGGTTCATTTTCCTAACATCACATTATCTGACCTTTTCTGCTTGACTCATACCTATACTAGATATTGCAAATAAGGGAAACCATGGGACCTATGCTTCTTTGGGCCTGGCTTACTTCACTTAATATAATTTTTTCCAAGCCTTTCCATTTCCTAACAAATGGGGAAATGTCATTCTTTCTGATGGAGGCATAGAATTCCATTGTGTATATATACCACATTTTCTTCATCCATTCATCTACTGAGGGGCATCTGGGTTGGTTCCATATCTTAGCTATGGTAAATAATGCTGCAATAAACATAGTTGTGCTGGTAGCTTTAGTGTGGTCTTGTTTGTAAACATTTGGGTAAATGCCCAAAAGTGGGATTGCTGGATCATAGGGGAGATCTATGTGAAGTCTTTTGAGGAACCTCCATACTGCTTTCCAAAGTGGTTGAACAAGTTTACATTCCCACCAACAATGAAGTAAGGTTCCTTTCTGTCCACATCCCCTCCAGCATCTGTTGTTGTTAGAGTTCTTGATTTTTGCTGTTCTAACTGGAGTGAGGTGATATCTCAATGTTGTTTTGATTTGCATTTCTTTTATGGCTAGGGATGTTGAACATTTCTTCATGTGTCTATTGGCCATCCTTCTTTCTTCTTCAGAGAAGCTTCTCTTTAAGTCTTTCGCCCACTTATTTATTGGGCAGTTGTTTCTTTGAGGATTTGTTGTTGGGTGGTTTAATTTTTTGAGTTCCAAGTATATTTTAGATATGAGACCCTTGTCCGTTGTATGGCTAGTAAAGATCTTCTCCCAATCGGTGGGCTTTCTATTGATCTTGCTAGCTATGTCATTTGCCCTGCAGAAGCTCTGCAACCGTATGCAATCCCATATGTCCAACCTTTCTTTGATTTGTTGTGCTTCCGGGTCTCTATTCAGAAAATTTCGGCCTGAGCCAAGGAGACCTAAGGTTTCTCCTATTCCATCCTGTAATGTTTTCAGAGTGTCTGCTTTGAGTTCAAGGTCTTTGATCCATTTGGAGTTGATTCTGGTGCAGGGTGATATATAAGGATCTAGCTTTAGTTTTCTACATGTAGTTAACCAATTTTGCCAGCACCATTTACTGAAGAGGCTGTCTTTCTTCCATTCTATTGTTTTAGCTTCCTTATCGAAGATTAGATGGCTATAGGTCTGTAGGTTCATTTCTGGGTTTTCAATTCTATTCCATTGGTCCTGAGGTCTGTTCTTATGCCAATACCAAGCTGTTTTGATTACTATGGCTTTATAGTAGAGTTTGAAATTTGGTATTGATATTCCTCCAGCAGTGTTCTTTCCGTTGAGGCGCGTTTTTGCTATTCGGGGTCTTTTATTGTTCCATATGAATTTTTGGATTGCCTCCTCTATTTCCTTGAAGAATGAGGGTGGAATTTTGATAGGTAGCGCGTTGAATTTGTAGATAGCCTTGGGAAGTATTGCCATTTTCACGATGTTAATCTTGCCAATCCAGGAGCATGGGAGCTTTTGCCATTTTTTAAGTTCTGTGTTGATTTCCTTTTTCAAGATTTTAAAGTTTTCATCATAGAGGTCCTTCACTTCTTTGGTTAAGTTAATTCCTAGGTATTTTATTTTTTGTGGGGCTATTACAAATGGAGTTGCTTTCCTAATTTCAGCCACACTTTTCTCATTGTTGGCATATAGAAAAGCCATTGATTTTTGGGGGTTAATTTTATAACCTGCTACTTTGCCAAAGTTTTGAATCAGCTTGAGTAATTTGGGAGTGGAGTCCATGGGATTCTTTAAATACAAGATCATGTCATCTGCAAAGAGGGAGAGTTTTATTTCTTCTTTCCCTATTTGGATCCCCTTTATGTCTGCATCTTGTCTTATTGCTGTAGCTAGGCATTCTAATACTAGATTGAAGAGAAGTGGAGAGAGTGGGCATCCTTGTCTCATAAGGATCCATATTTTTTAAATAGTGCAGAAAACAAAAAAGAATGTTCTAACAGAAGTATCAATCCCCTCACGTTGAACATTTATAGTAGGATTACTGCCTGAGCAATCCAATGTCAATGCAAAAACGAATAAAGCTATCACCTTACAAGTATCTTTCTCCCAGAGAACTCAAAGTTTTTTCCAAAATTTTATTCCATGAAGTGGACAGATGGAAAGATTCTAGTGTTAGATGGCAAGATTTAGATACAAAAAGGTTAAGTAGCTTCCCAAAGAGTGTAAGTGAGTCAAAAAGAAAATAAATAGAACTGTAGACTCATGGCTCAGTCTTACACAAAAGCTACCAGATCTCACTTAACCCTTGCCTTTCTAATAAGAGCAATAAATATAACTAAATGTTAATAATTGACAGCAATAAGAGCAGTAACTCCAGAGGATGGTACTCTCATCACTCTCCTACAACACAGAGAATTTGAGGAAATTAATCACAGTCACATTATTCCTAAATTATTAAGGCAGATCTGAACACAAGACTCAATCACCACAATAACCATCATTATTCTATGCCATATCTAGGCTAGTATAAGAGTTACAAAATTAGTTGTCTTGGCTGTTAATTTGGGAACCTATCTGTTTAGGTTATAAATTACAGGCATTATAGTAAGTATGTCTTTTGATTTTTACATATTTGTAAAAATAAGACATGATTGCATTTTGAAGGTCTTTACAGTTCTAAAACAATGCAACTAATACAGATATGTAGCGAGATCTTTGTTTACATATAAAATTCATCATACCCTCTGAAATTATTTATTTTTATAGAAATGTAAGTTTATCAAAGGCGGAAATGCCCAGTAGCGAAATAACCCCTATAAAACTCAATCTCTAGTTAAACATTATGCATCCCTGAACCTTTTCCTGATCTTTGTTGACATCTATATTAAGTGCAAAATAATTGCAATAAAACTGCTAATCTTAGTCAAGTGCTGGTGGCTCACACTTGTCTGTAATCCTAGCTACTCAGAAGGCTAAGATGTGAGGATCGCAGTTTGAAGCTAGCCTGGCAGTCTGTAAGACTCTTATCCCCAATTAAATCACAGGAAAAACCAGAAGTGGCACTGTGGCTCCAGTGGTAGAGTGCTATCTTGAGCAAAAGGAGCTTAGGAACAGCATCCAAGCCCAGTTCAAGCCTCAGGACCGGCAACAAACAAACAAACAAGCAACAACAACAAAAGTTTGCAAATCTTGCAAAATTACAAAATTTCGCAAAGATGATGAGGATAATGTTCGAAAAGTACTCAGATCCTATGTAAACACACTAAGTGAAACACAGTACAGTTGCACCATTTAACAACTGAAGAAAATGGATACAAATGATGACAAACTATACACTCTACACAAAAGTGATATGAATTAAAATTACCAGCCAGGCACCAGAGGCTTATACCTGTAATTCTAGCTACCTCAGGGTCTGACAGTGGGAGGATCACAGTTCAAGGGCAGCCAGGGCAGCCCAGGCATATATCATTTCTCAACCTATAGCTAGGCATGGAGATGTGTGCTTGTCATGCTAGCTATGGTAGGAAGTGAAAAATAGTATCACAGTCCAAGTGTACACCCAAGCAAGCAAGAAGCAAGACCCTACCTTAACAACAACAAAAACAATAACCAGTGCAAAAAAGGCATCACTAAGTAGTAGAGTACCTGCCTGTCAAGTGGGAGTCCCTGAGTTTTAAGCTCCCTCCCTCACCAATAAAGGAAGGAAGGAAGGAAGGAAGGAAGGAAGGAAGGAAGGAAGGAAGGAAGGAAGGAAGGAAGGAAGGAAGGAAGGAAGGGAGGGAGGGAGGGAGGGAGGAAGGGAGGGAGGGAGGGAGGGAGGAAGGGAGGGAGGGAGGGAGGGAGGGAGGGAGGGAGAGAGGGAGGGAGGGAGTGGAGGGAAGGGGAGGGAAGGGGAGGGGAGGGAGGGAGGGAAGGGGAGGGGAGGGAAGGGGAGGGGAGGGGAGGGGAGGGGAGCTAAGGGACCAAAATGTAAAATTTACATACTTTATGCACTCAAAGTAGTCAAACATTGAAAAACAGCAAACTGAGATAGATAAAATCTTTACTATCACTTGCAATAAATCTATATTACATAAAGCTCTGAATTAAATGTGCACCAAGCATAGTCTCTATTTCTTTAATAAACAAAACAACAACAACAACAACAACAAAAAACCTTGGATCTGGGAAGATAACCCACAAATGCTGACAACAACTCATATGTTCTAACCACAAGATACCACTTTTCTCCAGAACAACAAACCACACACATGGCATTCAAAAGGCTCTTTATTTTGACTAAGGTTATGGTTATATACTCTGCTAAGTTATAGTTGAATTGTGTCCTTTAAACTTCAACTTACCTTGCTATTTCAGATAAAATATCTAAAACCATGAATAAAATATATGATTTCTACTTTGTAAAAGCGAGTGAATAAGTGACCATCATTAAATCCAGAAATTAGGAGAAAAGGAAACCTTAAAAGGACATCTCACTGAGAGCTCCAAATGTGAATCACAGGAAAAATGCTTGTGGTTTAGTGATTTAAGTTCAGTCACTAAGAACCCGTGTACTCATATGGATAAGGTTTCATAATCATAGATTCAGAGTTATTACTCATCTTCTCTTTGCTTCCTCACAAAACAACTGGCCTAGCGTGAGAAATTGAATAAAAACTGCCTCAAGCAGATAAAAATATGACAATCATCCTGGAAATGTAAACCTTGCTCATTGTAATTAAACTACCAGCAGGAAACTGGATCACCCTAAACAAGCAACATATCTATAATTATATTTTCAGTACAGGTATAAGACACTGTTAATTACTGAAAGCATTTGATTAAGACTAGATGTATAGAGATATACATTCCCACAAATATTTATTGAATGAATATGTGGCTATATGTTTAGATAAGAAATCAAAAAATTAGAGTGACTAAGGATTTAATATACCACACCATCACTTAGGAAGCAAAATATAAGGGTAAATACTCAAGAAAATTAAAAACATATACATAGGTAAAAACTGGTCCATAAATATCCCCAGAAGCATAATTCTTAATAATAAAAAGTATAAACAGGTCTGGGAAGGTGGCTCAGTGGTAGAGCACTTGCCTTGCATGCTGGAGGCCCTGGGTTGGATTCCTCAGCACCACATAAGAAAAAAGCCGGAAGTGGCACTGTGGCTCAAGTGGTAGAGTGCTAGCCTTGAGCTGAAGAGCTGAGGGACAGTGCCCAGGCCCAGAGTTCAGGCCCCACGACTGCACCCAAAAAAAAAAAAAGTATAAACAACCCAAACATTCATTAAATGCTGAATATATAAATAATAGAATATACTATATAATAGAATATTATATATTATATAATAGAATATTTTTAGTCACAAAAATAAAATACAGACTATGCTACAAAATGAGAACAATATGATAGTGAAAGAGAAGACATCAAAGGTGATTTATATAAAATTTGTAGGCAAGTCTATAGAAAGAGGGTATGTAGTTAGTGTCAATGTCTGGTAGATGGGATATTTGGAATGAAATAGATGTGATTAAAAACACTCTGATTTTTTTATTTAATTCAGTAAATACATTAAAGACAAAGGAGTCAAATTCATGGGGACAGAAAATAAAATGATTACCAGTGGCTACGACGAGGGAGGTGAAAGGAGTTGTGTTTAATGAATGTTTCAGTTTGGGAATACCAGTCTGAAGATGGATGATGGTAATAGTTACACAATGTAAACACCACTGAACATAAGAATGGTTAAAATGGTCAACTTTTTGGTTTACCAAAAGAAAAATATTGAACTGTATTCTCTAAACACGTGTCATATGGCATGTGAATTAGATCTCAATAAATAAAGCTGTTAGATAATAATGAATATGTCTAGTAGGTATTTATAAAAGTACAAACATTAAACTTGCCACCACATGGGTGAACTTTATGTCTATAATCATAAAAAGTTGAGTGGCTGTTAACAGACTCTAATTAGCATGGGATAAGATACTAAATGTGCCAAGACTAGAACAGCCATCTTGGCATGATCATTACCCTCATACTATATTCCCAGCCTAAGGGATTTCATCTATCCTTGTGGCTTCCACATCTGTACAGAGATTTCTAGCAATATTGTGATTTGAGAAATATATCTGATTTCTAGCAATATATGTGATTTAATATATGTCCTTTAATGTGTTTTTATTTTTTAATTTATTGTGAAAATACTATACAGAGGGGTTACAATTACATGGGCAAGATAATGAGTACATTTCTTATCAAGCATTGTAGCCTCCTCCTTTGTTTCCCCTTCCCATCCCTTCCGATCCTCTTTTAAGATGATTTACATCTCAAGCAATAATTTGTGATATAACCCTAATAAGTAAGACAATAATAAAAGATTTCCACAAGTAGAAATCATAATTTGAAAAAAAATAAAGAATTGAAATGTTTCCTGGTAAGAATATCATCAACAACAAAAACAAAATAACATAGAAAAAAGAGAAATAGAAAAGAGAAGGCACAGAAATAAATCCATACAGCTACTGCCATCTGATTTTTGGCCAAGACACCAAAAATATATTTGGAGAAAAGACAGCCTCTTCAACAAATGGTACTGGGAAAATCGAATATTGGCACATAAAAGACTGAAACTAAACAACTATTTGTACCCTGCACAAAAAACAATTCAAGATAGATAATACATCTTAAGACCTGAAATTCTGAAACCACTACAAGCAAATATAAGGGAAAGATTAGAAAACATGGAGATAGGCACCTCTTTTCTGCACAGAACTCCAACTGCCCAGGATATAAGAATAAAAACTTAAATGGTATTAAATCAAATTAAAAAACTTCATCATATCAAAGGAAATCTTTAACTATTCAATAGATAAAAGATTAATATCCAGAATATATAATGATCCCGTAAAAATCAAACACCAAAAGAAAAAATAATCTAGTTAATAAATGGGTAAAGGATTTGGACAGTTCTCAGAAGAAGTACAAATGGCTAATAAATACATGATTATATATTCAATATCCTGTCCATAAAGAAAATACAAACAAAACCACACCGACATTCCATTACACCCTGGTCAGAACAGCAATCATCAAGTAAATCAACAACAAATGCTGGCAAGGATGGCGATAAAGCTCAAAGACTGTTGCTGGGAATATAAACTAGTGCGACCACTATGAATATCTGTATGCAGTTTATGGAGACTCATCAGAAAAACAATAGACGTACCTTATGATCCTTATAAAGTGGTACCCAGCTATCCCACTCTTAAAGGTATATATCCAGAAGAGTGTAAATCAACATATAAAAGGACATCTGTACATCAATATATATCACAGCACTATTCACGACAGCTGTGCAATCAGCCTAGATGCCCAAGAACTGATGGATGGATAAAAAAAATGTAGTTCATATACACAGTTGAGTATTATTCAGCCATAAAGAAGAACAAAATTATGTTGCTTGCAGAAAAATGGATGGAATTATGGATCACCATGTATAGCAAGATAAGCCAAGCTCAGAAAGCCAAATATTCAATGTTTTCACTCATACGCAGAGTCTAGACCTAAGATGGTGATGATGATTATAATAATGGTAATAGGATATGAATGTAAAAGTGGAGCTGTTTAGGACTTTAATAAGGGAAGATAGCAAAGGAGAATGTAACTGAAGGGTGAAAAGGAGTAGCGCGCGTGTGTGTGTGTGTGTGTGTGTGTGTGTGTGTGTGTGTGTGTGTGTGTGTGTGTGTGTGTGTGTGTGTGTGTGTGTGTGTGTGTGTGTGTGTGTGTGTGTGTGTGTGTGTGTGTGTGTGTGTGTGTGTGTGTGTGTTTAATGTCAAATAGAGCAATTCAACATTTCAGCATTACTGAGTGCTAGAAGTACCAGAAAGTCTAACATCCTTGTCTGTGTTATTACTTGCTGATAGGAATTTATATAAAATATTCTTAAATGAAAAGAAAAGTCAACTTAGCACATATTTACAATTATATTAAAACATACTATATAGAGCAAAATAAGATATAAAGTGATATATTCTATTTTTCTGTCTCTCCCTAATAAAAACTTTTTTGAAAGTTTGAGCACTTCTATGACTATCATATAATATTTTTTACTATGTATATAAGTCCTCTTCTCCATTTTTGCTATTAATTAAATGACCTTATTCCCTATAGTTATGGATTGAAAAGTTCATGTGTTAGAGCCTTCACTCTCAATGTGATTGTATTTGAAAACAGAGCCTTTAATTAAGGAGACAATTAAGGTCAAAATAGGTCATAGGATGAGGTTCTATCCAACTGCTGTCTTTATAAGAAGAAGAAACTTTAGGGTTGCCTATATACAGAGAAGCCCAAGTAAGAACAAATCAACAAAGATTTTAGGAGAAACCAACCTCACTAACATCTGAATCTTAATCTTGGTCTTCCAGACTCTACAACTGTAAGAAAATAAATTTTTTATTAAAACTGCCTGTGGGAATTTGTATGGCAGACCTAACAGTTTAATACAACCCAAATACATTTGTTTTAAATGAATTAATTACCATATTGAATAGCTTTAAGGAATTATATGCAAATAACCTGGTTCATTACCTACATCATTTTAAACTTATTTATTAACAAACAATAAGCAACATAAATATTACAAGTAACAAAACATTGTATCAACTGAAGGACAGTTAATATTTTTAAAGTTTTAGCAAGGGTTTATTTTTAATTTAAGTTAATGCAAGGAGAAATAGAAGAGAAACTGTTTCTGCTCCTTGTGCAGGAAATAGGAGTTAAAAGATTTCAGCAGGACAGTTAAGATACAACAGTTTAGGTGGCAAAATGCTAGCAGGATAGATGTTTTATATGCAGAAATATAGCAATTCTTGGAAGAAATGACAATAAAAGAAGTATCTTTCGGAAATGGCACTGTGGCTCAAGTGGTAGAGCACTAGCCTTGAGCTGAAGAGCTGAGGGTCAGCGCCCAGGCCCAGAGTTCAGGCCCCATGACCCAAAAAAAAAAAAGATGTATCTCTCTATCTTTATATAGATATCATTCTTATAATAATTATTACAAAAAGGAAATAGAAGGTCCAATTAAGAGATCTAAATTTTTATAATACAAGACTTCACAACCGTTTATTATATGTGTAGTTTTTTTTTTTAATGAATTGACAGTATTTCATTTGTATTTTACCTGATTTCATTACAGATTCCCTGGGAGCAAATAAAGATGTGCTTATAAAATAATATGCTCTATTACTAGCATCTAGCACAATGTCTCATAAACTTAATAGTTGTTCAGCTGATATATAAGGCCTCTTTCAATAAAATGTTTATGAAAAAGTTGTTTAAACTTTAATGAGCATACTGAAAGAAAATCACCTACAAAAAAAAAAAATCTGAGACTCAACTTAGAGACTGTTCCAAAACCTAACACTGTGGAGAAAGGTTTTACTTATCACTATTACATTATGAAAAAGGATGTAAGTTGTTATCGGTAATGAGAACTGCATAGGATATATTTAATTTCCTTTCATATGTGCATACATATATAAAGCTTTCATTCTATCTGTATCTATTAACAAAGAAGGAATAATTTAGGAATGATATTGCCTTTAATAATATTCTGCTTAAATACACATTAGTTTCATAGGGTTTATAAACCACTTACATTTATAGTTTTATAGTTCCTTTTAACTTAAACATAGCTGGCAAGTGGTAGATTATCTGACATGTTACTGATTTGATATGTTAAAAATTTTTAAGTTTTTTGACCCTTGGTCTGTATTATATAAGATAAAATAATATATATTCTAAAATGAGAGAGCTGAATACAAAATAATAAAAGGAACTTCCAGGGAATCAATAATGAAATTGGGAATGCAAGGACCTACATCTTCAATGAAATTAAACTGATGTGCATCTATTAACATTCCATTAAATTAACATTTAATCCCCCATTAACATTTAATGAGATGTTAATAGAAGCACATCAAGACAGATTTCCCTTTTCCCTTTTGATAATTATCTATGTCCAAGAAGAAAAAAATATATACATACATATATATATACTTAATATATTATTAGTGCTCATAATCAATGGAACAGCTAGTGAAGACTATAGAAGAAATACCAAATTGAGGCATACAGTAATTATAAAATTAATTTTGCACTAAAATGTTACTTTATGGTATTCTTCAACTTTATTTTAAATAAACTTAATTAGACTTTCATAACAAAATTCTTCAGGAACTCCCACAAGAAAAAAAGTTTATCAGATAAGCAGAAAAGCTCAAAAGCTATGTACATATGACCAAGTAAGATGATGCTAAGTGAAATGAACTCCAAGATATGGACACAAGAGGTTTTTCTTGTTGTTGTTTTTAATGTACTACGTAATTTTTTCTTTTTTCTTTTTATGTTCTTCCTCCTATGGTAAATCCCTGTTGTCACTGTATTTGATTTTGGTACCTTGCATCTTGTATATACATTTTTCTAACTTGGGGAGGGGGAGGGGAATAACAAAATGCTGAAACAAGGACAAAGGATGATCCATTGCAACAATGAGACTCAGAAGACACTATGTTTGAAATGATCTTTACAACTTCAGGGGGTGGGAGGGAGGAGGAGGAGCGGGGGAGGGTGGGGGAGAGAAGAGATAGTAGGAGAAAAACAAAGGAGTGGGTAACAATGCTGGACAAGAAATGTATTCATTACCTTATGCATGTTACTGTAAACCCTCTGTACAGTATCTTTATAATAAAGTAAAATTTTTTTAAAGAAAAAAAGAAGTTTTAATCTTTGTTGATAAGGTCAATCTCCATATTACTGGTTTTCTTAATGACAAGAGTGCCTCAGAAAAGTGATTTCAATTGACCTCTAAGCCATAACTGTATAGTTCATTGAAAAATAGCCAACTATATCAAAGCAATCACATGATATGGGGTTTTTTTAGCATTAGCAACGTTACCATCAATATAAAGGATACTTTTAAATTTGAACATGTACTAAGTTTTTTAAAATGTGATGATTCTGTTGTCTAAAGTGTATCAAATATGTTTCCATTTTGTTATGCTAAATAATTTATTTTATAATAAAATTACTGAGAAAGCTAAAATTTTAAGAGTATATGAGATATTGTAATCACCCCTACACACACACACACACACACACACACACACACACACACACACACACGCACTCTCTCTCTCTCTCTCTCTCTCTCTCTCTCTCTCTCTCTGTTTACTCAACATAATGTACCTTCTTCTACTGGCTCATTGGTTGATTCTCCTTTTAGACTGAGCATTCTGAAGAAGCCATTGGAAAGAGTAGAGAAAATCCCACGGATGAAGTATCTCTGTTGTTCAGATTCCACTGTTCCCACTGAAGATGCCAATGATCTAATAAACCTATTACTGCTACAAGGTTCTGGTTCTGAAATAGATCTGTTGAATGGGGCTCGAAGTGAGGGGGAGTTGAACAAGTTCAGCTTCTCTGATGATATTCCAGGGACCTCAGAAGCACTATTACTGTCCATCTCTGGCAGAAACTTTTGCTGTAGTTCATCTAGGTCTCCTTTATTATTTTGCAATCTCTCTTCTTTGCTCCTTTTCTTCCTAAAGCCAGGGTATTTTTGCCATCTGTAAGCACCCAGTGGCTTTTCTAGATTGAAAACAGCATATTCACTTTTTTTCTTCTTGCTTTTCACTGCACCACACCATGGATAAGTATTTAAATTTGTTTCTATCTCTGAATTTGCATAAGCAGGTTCTGACAAAGATCTTCCAAAACTTGGAGGACGAGAAGATGTTTGTTTCTTAAAGATGTTTATCTTCCACGACTCCATTTTTTAACAACTTCTCTAAATATAAGCTTCCTCTACTCTGCAGTCTTTGCAGTTGAACCACACTTGTCTGTGCAGTCCAAAACATTTAACTGCTTAAGCAGCTTTCTTTGTGTGGCTTTGAACCACAGCAGATGTTGCTGCTTAAGAGCTGGTGTCATATTATTACCCTATTTTCCCAGATCTCTGAAATGTCAGCATCACCTAAAATCCTCTTGCTTGAAGTAAATTATCTTCAGAGTACAAAGTAAAGTTTTCCAAAAGATCTTCACTCTTCTTGTAGCAGGTATCATTTCCTTTTCCGGACTAAGTTTTTAGGAAACTTTTTTTTTTTTTTAATGCAAAGTGAAAAAGAAAAAAAAAACCACAGACACCTTTATGGACCAATAGTAATTAAATGTTCACCATGCAAATGAGAATGGATTAAAAATAGACTGTGAAAGTACTTAAGCTGATGGCCTCACTTTCTAGAAGAAAAAGGAAAAAAAAAGAACTTGCTTATAAGCATATTTTGGAGTGACAGCTCTTCAGAATATTTAAGGTCTACTTTTCAGAATTTAATTTTAAGCAAATTATTGCTATTTGCACTACAATCTCTCTTTAAATTAATAATTTTACCTGTTACTAACAGACAAAAACATACACTATTTTCTTCAAGTTGATTCACTGCAAAAGGAAAAATAATAGAAAGAAAGCCAAAACTTAAGGCCATTTATAATACAGAGAATTTTAAAAAAGGATAAAGGGGTAGAAAATTGCAAGCATAGAGAGTATGTGCTATGAACAACAGTAAAGGAAAAAGAAAATCGAACCCATGGACTCACAATGACTACGCAAAACTCAACCACTGAGCTTTTAGCCCAAGCTTCTAAAAAAGGAAAATCTTGAGGCCTGTTCTTGTGGCAACTGGAAACATAGGAAAGGAAATACTTAAATAATTTCTAGAAGGGAAAACTTTGCTATGCAAATCTAATTGGAATAAGTTGGCTGGAAAAATATTCCCTATCTGTATAACCAAAGAAATTCCTTTATTCATCTCTGTGCCCTTTAAAACATTTTAAAAAGAGCTTACTACCTAAAATTTGGTTAAAGTAAGTGCCTTATTCTGAACCAAGATCAGTAATGCCAAGTTTTTGGCTAGTGATACTTTTTTCAACTGCCTGTTCACAGAACCTCTAAAAAAGAGTTTCAAATGGAAAACCTGACAGAATATAGACCACCAATAAAAGATATATAACAGAGCAATTAGTAATTTCATGAGTGGTATAAAAAATCATCTGGCAAAACTGAAAACTTTGCTTATAGAATGTACAAAGTGAAAAACAGTTCTCACACTGTCTTTCACTACAGCAGAAAGTAAAAACATGTAACTTATCCATTCTTGCAAGATATAAAATGTTCTATTATATCCATTTTCTCTAAGCAATAACCTCACTTTACAGTCTCTAAAGTTTCCCCACCATATATAAAGAAATGCTGACGAACTTAGAGTGATATATCAAATTAGAGGACCTGGCTGAGCACAGTGGTGCATTTCTGTAATACCAACTTCCAGGAGAATCAAGTTTAAGGCCACCCAACATAAAACAAACAAAAAGTAGAGGATCTTGCAATTATAAAAAATCATTTAAAAATCTCTCTCAAAAGATGCACATATGAATTTTTACAAAGACACAATAAACATTATGTTCTAACCTCTCTTTAGGGCAGATCACATCATCTACAAAATTTAACAGAAAACAGACCTAAATGTACTATAAAGCTGGTGAAAGAAACATGAGAGAAGAGCTTCTCATTGTTTCTAGGAGTATGAAAAGATTTCTTAATCCACAGAAAGCAATACCTGTAACAGGAAAACATATGCCTTTATAAATATAAACCAAGAACTATGAAGTTGTATCACTTTTAAGTAAAATTTCTCACTTTTAGGAAAATTAAGAAAAATGAATACAAGCAATACATAAATTCATATTTCATCCTAAATTCAATTTTTCCTAATGTTTTCATGTACATTAGGAAAATTCAGAAACTATAAATGTATATTATGGACTAGATAATAGAATTATCGATGTTATTGAATTTGCATTTCCTTGTACTGTGATGATGTAAATTTTCTACAGATGTGAAATTACATTAAAATATTTTTGGTTGGTCATGGGGCTTGAATTCTGGACCTGAGTGCTGTCCCTCAACTCTTCAGCTCAAGGCTAGCACTCTACCATACACAAGTAAATTTTTAAAAAATTCACAATTTCCTTTGAGTCTCTATAGACATTTTTATTAATAATACTTCCCCTGTTGAGAGTTTTTTGAGTATTAGGGAAAGAAGTTGATCAAGATCATCCCACTATAATAGTTCAGTGGAAAATTAAACTAAGCCTACAATTTTGAGAAATGTTGTAGAGAAGGAATAAAGTTTAAGTCCTGAAATCAACACTGTAAAATTCAGGCAATATTAAGTGAGAAAATATTCCTATGTACCAAATAGGTAAATGTTAAAGGATAATTATAGCCTTTCTAAATTCATCAGCTCAATTCTTTTAAAATTATATTGCAATTGTTTTTAACAAAAGTCCCTGTCTAAGAAATATGAAACTAGCAAATATTGTTAATAAGTTTTTTATTGTGAAAATACTGTACAGAGGGGTTACAGTTACATGAGCAAGGTAATGAGTACATTTCTTATCAAGCATTGTTGCCTCCTCCTTTGTTTTTCCCCTAACATCCCTTTCCTTCCCACCTCCTCAACTACACTTCCCCCACCCCCCAACGCCTAAATTGTAAAGTTCGTTTTTGGACATAGCGTCTTGTACATCTCATTGTTGCAATGAGTCAATCTGTATCCCTATTTAAACAATTGTTTTTCCCTTCCCCTCCCCAAATTATACCAACATCAAATACAGTGAAAACAGGTGTTATACCGTGGGGGAGGAATATACAAAGCAACAAAAAAATCACATGGCACCTTATAAATATGTTATAAACAATAGCACTAATAGCACTTGTGTCCTTATCTTGGGGTTCATTTCGCTTAATATCTTCTTATCTGACCTTTTCTGCCTGTCCCAGACATATACTAGTTATTGCAAATAAGGGAAACCATAGAAACTAGCAAATATTAAATAACAGAAAAAAAGCTAGTGAAATCAAAGAGGAAAAAGAACCACAAATTAAGGAAGTGATAGACTACATATGTAGGGAAAGTCTAAGTATTTAAGTAAATGAGAAGATTCTGCCCTCTCATAGCTAGCTAGAGTTTGATTTGATAATTTCTCAAATTATTTTCTATCATCAAAAATGCCTAATGTTCTTTATGTTAATTTATTTCTAAGCTTCATATTTAGTTTAGCTTACTTCCATTTCTGAACATTCTTAAATATACATAATGAATTAGTGAATTTTAGACAAAATATTTAATACTTATAATTTTTTTAAATGAGATATAACAGCATTATTAGCAGTGAATTACTTTATTAGGAATGCTGTAATCCCAGCTAGTCAAAAGGCAGAGATCAGAAGGGTAGTAGTTCCAGGCCAATTTTGGGCAAGACCCCCATCTCAACAAATTCAGTAGGAATACACCCACAGGTATAATAAGCCTATCTAAGGCTGACCCCAGGCAAAATGTGTGACACCATATGTAAAGTGTAACTAAAGCAAAAAAGGTTTTGGGTGTGGCTCAAGTAGTAGAACAGTAGAGGACCTGCCTAGCAACAGTGAGGCTCTGCATTAAAAACCCACAAAAATTGGCTGTTGGTGGGAGTGTCAGAATAGAAATTAATTCTTGTAATATCAACTACTTTACTTTTGCATTTTCTTAATAATTTACAATCCATAAGAATAGCTTTAAAAGTCATTCTGGTAGCTAAATCAAAACATTTGAATTATCTGAATAAATACACAACACTTGAGTTCACATAGTCAAATCAAAGTGTAATTGAGCACTTATCATATATCAGACACTACTAGGACTAAAGGAAGAAAAAAGAATAGGACAAACAATCTCTACCTTCTTGGTACTTGAGGAAAGACTTTTACTAGGAAGGGGAAAGCAGGGCATTAGGAAACTATGTAATAAGGATCTTTATGAAGTCTACAACATAAAGGATGGAATCAATTTCTTTTGAAATTCTTTTCATCCATAATGAATATGACTATAACACAACATGCATTCCTAAAAATTACTACACTAAGCAAAATTGCACAGCAAAAATATGGGGGGAGATGAGCTAGGGAAACAATACTTAGAAATTTTGACAATAACAAATTTTAAAAGACAGGAAGCCAATAAAAACTGCTGTACTATTTTCTATGCCAAATGTTGAAAAACTTATAAATATCAAATTAATGTGGCATTTTTTTTTAAAAAACCCTGAAGTTTTCTTGTGGAAGTGGGCATTGAACAGTTACAGCTTTTGGATTTCTGTGGGTGCAATGTATCTGAAATCAGATGAACAGCTTAGCTGACTGTGTATGGCTCAGAATAAAATGTGGAAAACAGGTGGCTGGTAATTATTTAAGATACATGCATTTTCAGTATTCCTACATTACTTGGTTTAGCTGGATACAGTTTTCTTTCTTGTTTAGTGTTTCTCACAAATGACATATAAGCCAACACAAAATTCACATAATACCCAAATTGTTCCCTTCTATCAATTGTCTAATAGAAATCTTTGCTTTCAGAACAAGTATTATGCTACTCCTAATTGTACTTCCTCTTCTCTTCCATACAGAGGGTGTGGTAAAAACAAGAAAAAGATCAACAAGAGACCCTGTCAGTGCAAGGCACACATAAAAGCAGGGGAAATAGCTCTTACCCTTAGAAAATTCAGCTTTTTATTTTAAGTGTCTTTTATCTCCCCTTTTCTTCCTTCTCTCTTAATCAGAATAGTAAAAACCAAAGGACCAGACTCCTGATCTGAGTTTGTGTTCATAGTGAACACAAAGGACCAGGCTCCCAAAAACAAAGCAAGAGATTTACTTCCAGTCAGTGCTTCGCACATGACAATTTGAGGATAAAATCATTAGAGATCTTACTCAAATGTATATGTGAAATACAGGCCTGTGATATCAGGCCTGAAATTCTGCATTTTTAAGCAACTCCCATAATACTTATGTTTCTGCTCCATAGACCAATTGTGAAGAGTAAACTATAGGTAGATTTTAAACTAAGAGTATACAAAGCTTCTCTACAATTCAGTCAGGTTCACCAAAATAGATAATTGTATTGAGAATGAGAAACAAACTGAGAATACAAGCCTGAAATATTCTCTGACATGATAGATACATATACATATATAGAGAGACTTATGCAATGTTCTAGGAAGTATGTTAAGAATCAAAGATTTAACAATCCCAGCCAAATCTCTTTCTTGGAGACAGAAAAGATTATAATATATAATAATAAGAATATATATTATGTAATATTATAATAAAAGTACAATTAAAAAAATCTGACAATCTGCACTTTCACTCCTACCCAATACATGTAACCTTATTTCTTACTGGAAGGAAAAGAAATAAATGCTAATGAATACCAGTAGGAAAGTGACTAAATAAATCATAGTATGTATTGATACAAAAAGAAGCAAACATGCATTTATATGTCACAGAACACACATTTAAAAGTAATTAGCTATGGGTAGTACAGCTACAAAATCACCTTGGACCTTCCCTTTTGTGTTGTTTTGTTTGGTCAGTCCTAAGGCTTGAACTCAGGGACTGGGCACTATCCCTGAGCTTTTTTTTGCTCAAGTCTAGTACCATTTGAGCCACAGCTCTATTTCCAGCTTTCTGGTGATTAGTTAGAGATTAAGCCTCTTAGACTTTCCTGTCTAGCTTGACTTCAAATTGTAATCATCAGATCTCAGCCAGCTGCGTAGCTAGGATTATAGGTGTAAGCCACTAGCACCTGGGTGACCTTTACATTTTTAATTTTTTAAATTTTTATTTATTTTTTTGTCAGTCGTGGAGCTTGAATTCTGTACCTGGGCACTGTCTCTGAGCCCTTCAGTTCAAGGTGAGCACTCTACCACTTGAGCCACAGCACCACTTCTGGTTTTCTGGTGGTTTATTGGAGGTAAGTGTCTCATGGTCTTTCCTGTCCGGGCTGGCTTTGAACCACAATCCTCTGATCTCAGCCTCCTCAGTAGCTAGAATTACAGGGGTGAGCCACAGGCGCCTGGCAGCATTTTTAAATTTTAACCATGGAAAGAGATCAAAGAGTTATAAGAGTAAGAAATATGTAAAAAGTGGACCACAATCCCACTTCTGTTAAAGATGTACATTAAATATGTTACTATATAACATAGTGGAATAATATGCACCAAGAGAACACCTGCTATTTTCTTTTAAAGTAAAACTATAATAAATTTCAATACTGTTCATTCTGTAACACATGAAAAAAAATTTTTTTTTGGTCGGTCGTGGGGCTTGAACTCTGGGCCTGGGCACTGTCCCTGAGCTCTTCAGCTCAAGGCGATTGCTCTACTGCTTGATCCACAGCACCACTTCCGGTTTTCGAGTGGTTTATTGGAGATAAGAGTCTCAAGGACTTTTCTGCCCCGGCTGGCTTTGAACCTCGATCCTCAGATCTCAGCCTCCTGCATAGCTAGGATTACAGGAGTGAGCCACTAGTGCCCAGCTACACATGAAATTTTTTTTTGGGGGGGGGGTCCGGTCGTGGTGCCTGAACTCTGGGCTTAGGCGCTATCCCTCAGCTTTTCAGCTCAAGGCTAGCACTCTACCACTTGAGCCACAGCACCACTTCCGGCATTTTTCTTTCTGTTTATGTGGTGCTGAGGAATGAAACCCAGGGCCTCATGCATGTAAGGCAAGTGCTCTACCACTGAGCCAACTTCCCAGCCCCTACACATGAAATTTTATAATGAGTATTTCTCTTCTTTTAGAACACAAAAAGATTAATAAATATATTTTTAAAATCTACTCATAGCAAAAACAAAAGCCATTAACTGGGTGCTGGTGGCTCATACTTATAATCTTTATAATCAGGAGACTGAGATCTTAGGAAGGCAGTTCAAAGCCAGCCCAGGCAGGAAAGTCTGTGAAATCTTATCTCCAATAAGCTACTCAGAAAAAGTCTGAAGTGGTGCTGTGGATCAAGTGGTAGAGTGAGCAAAAGGATCTCAAGAACAGTACCCAAGCCCAGAGTTCAAGCTCTAGGACTGGCAAAAATAAATATAAAAATCAAGCCTTAATACTAACCTATAGATTCAGAATTAAGAGAACAAAGAACTGAGCCTAGATCAATCTTAGCCAAGCCTTTCATATTGTAAGTAATCCATCAAGGCCAGAGAAAAGAGAATAGTCCATGACTGCCTAGGTAACAGCATAAAGATAAAAACACTGGTATATATGCTAAAATTATTTTTTTAAGTGGTGGTACGGATGTTGGAACTTAGCACCTTGTGCTTGCTAGATTCCAGGCAAGTGGTCTACCAGTTGAGCTACAACCTAACCCCTAAATTTCAAAATAGGATATTAATTTCTCATTATGTCTTTTTAGCTTTACTTCAACTAAGGAAAGAGATAAAATATCAAAACTTGAGCTTTCTCAGTTTACAAATAGTCTGCTACTACTTCCTATCTTACGACACACTTTTCTATGTAAGAATTTTATTATACATATTCTACACAATCTTTTTGTATTAGAAGATATGACATCCCACAATTAATAAAGTTCTATAATTCCATTACTAGAACAAAAGAGTACACTCCTCTTAGATCAACTTATAAAACTTGCAAAAGTAGGATTCACTTATATTAACCAGGAGACATCTTTGAAAAATACAGTCTTTGTTCATACAAAGCTTAGTAATTAATAACAAAACATCCCCTTCCCATCTCCTATCACCAGAGCACATCTGCTTCCCGATGGAATACTTCCTGTGGTAAAAATGAGATCCCTTCTAGCATTAGAACTAAATGGTACACCTGACACGTACACAACCACTTCTCATCTAAGAGACAAAAATATCAGAAGGGCCAAAATTATTTTTAAAAAGAAAATGTTGAAATCAATGCTTTAAAAATAAGGTAACAGTTTTAAATAAAATCAAAAGATGTAAACCTCTGAATCCTCATTGCACAATTAGCTTTTACTTTATTTTTTAAAAAATGAAACAAAATGAAATTTTTTATTGTTCCTCCAACCTCTAATCACAATGTCTCTTCATCTCTGAGGTTCATTCTTTTCTATGAAGTGTCTAAATTTTAATTTTGGATCCTTAGCACCCTCTGCTTATTTGCTCGCCATATGTATCATTCACAGTTACAATCCGTACTTATATTGCCAATTTAGACCTTGTCTTCTTTCAACAATGTGCTTATACATTCCATTTAATATTTTATGACAATCTCAAAATGTATAAACTATAACCCATGATCTTTCTTTTAAAATAGGATTACTGGGTGGGATTGAGATAGATGAGAGAGAACGATGGGCGGGATAATAGTGAAGAAGATGCACCATGCATACACATAAATTTTCATGTTGACTTGAAACTCCTTTGTACAACTATTTAAAGATTTTTAAAATTTAAGCTAATTTTGACCTTAAAAAAATCTGGTCCTAGTTCAGTGTTCTTAATCCTAATGAATGGTACTACATCCATCTAGCTATATAATCCCAAATATTAACACCCTCTCTCACTGACTTCCCTCCTAGGTATTATATAAATTTAACTACTTCTTACCACCTCCCCTAACTAAATCCAGCATCATCTCTCACCTGAATTACCTTTTACTCCTAAATTAATTTACTTCTATCTACTGTGGTCACCTGTAACCTATTTTTTCCTACCTTAATGAGAATATGTTTCAGGCCAAAGCAGAGAGTAATCTCATCCATTTGGAAGACTGAGCTCATCTGAGTTCATGAGTTTGAAAACAGTCAATAAGAGCCTAGCTTGAAAAATAATTAAAATAATAAATGACAATGTATAATTTTAAAACAAGGAAATCTTCAAAATACAGATTTGCTACATCTTGTTTAAAGCCTTTTAATGGCCTCCCACTACTTTTATAATTAAAATAAAATTCCTTAATATACAAACTGGTACCTATTCCATACCCTTGGCTCTCTCAAGAAATCCTTTCAGTCCTTCACAGATGTCACTCTCACAGAACTCTTGCTCAACCTGCTCCTTCCCTCTCCTGGAAAGTATAAGACCTTCTATTAGGATCATCAATCAGATTTCAAATTGAGTTGTTACTTTCTGAGAAGAGACTCTCTGGCTAGGTTAAATCTCTCTATTACAAGTCTTTACACTAACATGCATTTCTCTAATATAGCTAAGTTTTAATTATATATCTCCTTGAAAGATAACTATCAATGCCTGTTTTAGTCACAAGGCTATATATAATCTCCATGCCCATTTTCATACTCCACATCTATCCCTGTGCTTACCAGATGGTAAGCAAACAGTATTTATTGAGACAAGTAACCAAAAGATCTATTATGAAACCAACTTGGCCAGGCACCAGTGGCTCACCCCTGTAATCCTAGTTACTTAGGCGGCTGAGATCTGAGGACAGAGGTTCAAATCCAGCCTGACCAGTAAAGTCCATGAGACTCTTATTTCCAATAAACCTGAAGTGGTGTTGTGGCTAAAGTGGTAGATTGCTTGCCTTGAGCTGAAGAGCTCAGGGACAGTGCCCAGGCCCAGAACTCAAGCCTCTACGACCGACAAAAAACAAAAACAAAACACAACTTCAGGGAAGTAGTGAGAAAGGTCAGTCAGCACGTATTCAACATTATCTCTCATAACCTGAAAATAACATAGAAATATAGATCAAAAGGGTGAGCGGAGCAGTCAAACTTTAGAGAGATTGTAGTGTACCAAATACATGCTTCATAAAATATACTGGCACAGAATTAAAAGAGGAAAAAGAAAAAGAATATTATGAAATAAGAGGGAACAAGGAGGAGGCAAAAATTAGTTTCATTTGTTAGGGCAATTTAATAAATGCATACAATATTAGCTGGCTTTCAGGACATTGTTAATTACAATTTTAATACTACAATCATAACTTAGAGAAAAAGTTAAAACAATAAAATGCTATTTTGGCTCTCAACGAGTTTTATAGGTTCCTTAATAAATATACTTAGAAAATAAACAATAATATTATGATCACCTTATATAAACATTAAAATTAGACATCTGATAATTAACTGGTTCTAATGTAGACACAGCTAAGCACCAAAAAGTGAGGATTTTGGTGGCAGGAATTATTGGGATCAAGGCTGTAGTTCAATGGTACAGTGGTAAAGTGCTTTCCTGGAGTGATGCCCAGGGTTTGATCCCCAGCACCACAAAAACAAAACACAAAAAATAAATTATTATAAAATATTGTACTACTTGTAGAGTGACAGTGTTATTTAAACGTAGAGATGAGTTAGTGGTAAATAGATACTGCATATCCAAGGATAACCTATCCTAAAAACAAAAAGCAAATTTAATATGCTATATAATGAGACAAAAGGGAGGTAAATAAAATGCTCAATTAAAACCATAATATGCACAAAAATATCAAAGAACAAGGACAATAAATTAAAAAATTAACAAATGTGATAACTCAAACCTATCAATCACCTCTTTACACAAAAATGAGCTAAATATACTGATTAAAAGACATGTTGTCAGAGTAGAGCAGAACAAAAATGTATCATCTATAAGAAATCAATTTTGAATATAAAATATAGACTAAAGGAGTAGAGAAATACAGATCCTGCTAACAGAAGGAAGCTATAGTTGTTATATCAATCTCACATTAATTAGATTTCAGAAGAAGGAAAACTATTAAGGATAAGAGGGCATTATATAAAGATAAAGAAGTCAATTCTCCCCATAAAACTTGACAAACCATGATCTACATGGACCTAACAACAAAGCATCATAACCACTGTCAGATTCTGTTGTGATCTTGAAAGTCCACACTGTGAAAATAGATATGGGTACTGTCCTCTGCAACTCTGTTCTCTTCCTGATTCTGTCTTGGGCACCAATGTATGTGCAATCAATTCTGTTAATACTTTTACCTTCCCTTCTACCCTCCCTCCCTATCCTGCTCTCTCTTGCCTACTCTGCTTTCTTCTTTTGAGACATGGTGTAATAAAAACAGTTGCAAGGAAAAACACACAAATTCACCATTATCACTAGAGATTTTTGTATCTCTCTGCTACAAATGGACAGATCCAGCAGGAAGAAAAACAGTAGGGTAGAGCTTAATTTGACACCATTAATCAACTGAATATAATTGGTATCCCTAGACAATTTCAGCCGACAACAGAATCCACATTCTTTGCAAGCTTACATGAAACACTGAACAATGTAGATCACATTCTGAGCTACAAAGTATACTCTGGCAAATTTAAAATGATAGTAATCATCACTGCTCTCAGACTACACAAAACTAAACAAGAAATCAATGCACAAGACAGCCAGAAAATTCTTGAACACTTGGAGATTAAGTAACACATTTCTACGTAACACACAGAAAAGAAGAAAACTAAAGAGAAATTTAAAATAATTTGAACTAAAAAATGAAACTAAAATTTATCAAAATCTGTGGGATAGTAGTAAAAGCCATTTGAATGAAAAGTTAGAGCATAGAATGATAATTCAGAGAAGAATTTCTAAAATCAATAATCTAAGGTTTTTCCCTTAGGACACTGAAACGATTTCAAAATAAGGATTGTAGTTCAAAGGGAGGCCAGGCAGGAAAGCCTGTAAAATACTTATTGCTAATAAACTACTCAGAAAAAGCTGGAAGTGGCACTGTGGCTCAAATGGGAGAATGCTAGCCTTTAACACAAAAAGGCTCAGGGACAGTGAGTGCCCAGACCTTTAGTTCTATCCCTAGGACGCCCCCCCCCTCACCCCCTTGCCCCACCAAAAAGAAAAAAAAAAGGATACCAAAACCAAACAAAAAAAAATTCTTCAATACTACATTGGATGTGAACATTACAACTGGGGGGGGGTAGATAAGAAGGGGTAAGTGGTAAGTGGGAGATAATGAGAGATGGAGTAACAATGATTAAAAACAAATGTACTCATTACCATACTTATACAACTGTAACCCCCCTGTTCATCACCTTTTCAATAAAAATAAAATGTAATTTTTTTTAAAAAAAACATGCTGCTAAAAAATGAGAAAAGGAATCTTTACATACTGCTGGTAGGATTGTAAATTACTCTAGTTGCTGTGGAAATCAGTAGGGAGGTTTCTCAAAACATTAAAATTAAGATTTACCACAAGATCCAACTGTTGTTCCTTTGATCTTGAAGGGATCAAAATCAGTGTACAATAGAGATACTTGCATCCTCATGCTCTTTTTAGCCCTATTTACAATAGCAAAGTGATGGAACTGACCTAAGTGTCCATTAAAGGATGAATGGATAAAGAAAAAATGTCATGCATATACACAGTGGAATATTTGTTCAGCCATATAAAATAATAAAATCATGCCATTTCTGAGGAACTAAAGGGAACCCAAGCTCATAATGTTAAGATACTTAGGGCAGATTATTCAGAGGGACAATTCTCAAAATGTTTTCTCTTAATTGTGGAGTCTAGAAAAGAAAAGAAAAGGAAATAACACATGAAAATAGAAAATAAGCCAGGTGCTGGTGCCTCACACCTGTAATCCTGAGGCTGAGGTCTGAGGATCACAGTTCAAAGACAGCCCAGGCAGGAAAGTCTGTGAGACTCTTATCTTCAATTAATTACATAAAAAGCTGGAAGTGGTGCTGTAGCTCAAGTGGTAATCTTGAGCAAAAGGACCCAGGGCCAGAGTTCAAGGTCCAGGACTGGCAATCTCCAATAAACTACTCAGAAAAAGCCAGAAGTAGCCCTGTGGCTCAAGTGATAGAGTACTGTCCTTGAGAAAACGAATCTCAGGGACAGTGCCTAGGCCCTGAGTTCAACCCCAGAACCAGCACAAAAAAATAAAGTAAATAAATAAAACCTTATATATACACCTTTATCTTGGTATACTTCCAAATTAAATATATGGGCTACTGTAGTAATGCTATGTATGTTAAGTATACCTTATTTGTAATGTCTGGGATGCAGAATGATTTTAATGTTGTATTTTTTTCAGATTTGGAAATATTTGCCTAGAATTTATTGCTTGAGAGTATCCTGAATTCAAAAATTCTGAAATCCTAAAAAGAGTTAAGTATTCTGGACTTCAGATTTTCAGGTTAGGAATTATGGGCATTCAACCTCTATTCATTGTAAAATACAGATACATAAATTTGAACAGATTTATATAAAATATATTTTATCTGAGCCCAAGGGATTATTTCCCAAGAGTGAATATTTTTGAGACAAATGGTATAGATTATATTCATACATAGCAGATTTGATTTTTACATTTGCTCAATTACTGATTTTCACTGAGACTATTAACTTCTTTATGACGTGTCATATCATTTATAAAGGAGGTAGAATTACTTCAATACACAAAGTAAGAGAAATGTTATGATCTTTGTTCAAAAGTAAAAGAATTCTAAAATCTCCAGCAAATGTATTAATTAAAATATTAGACCAACACTCAGTATGAATACTCTGGTTGACTTTTGTCTTTTCTTCTCTTATATTTGATATATTAATTTTCAAGAAAGATAGATGTCAACTATGCTACCATTTCTCATAAAGGCTTACAACTCTATTTGCAAACTGGCAACATTAATACATTGTTTTAGTCAGATTTATAGTGATGTAAAAAGTACCTGAGATAAACAACTTAAAAGGAACAAAGGTTTATTTTGGCTTTTCTCAGACACAGACTCCAAAATAATCAGGAGAAAGCAGTACTGGAAGCATGGCTCAAGTGGTAGAACAAGCCAGGCAAGCAAATGTTGAGGCATTGACTTCAAATATCAGAAAAACTAAAGCTGGGTGCTGGTGGCCACTCATGCCTATAATCCTAGCTACTCAGGAGGCTGAGATCTGAGGATGACGGTTCAAAGCCAGCCCGGTAAGAAAGTCCCTGAGACTCTTCTCTCTAATAAAACCACTAGAAAACTGGAAGTGGCATTGTGGCTCAAGCAATACAATGCTCATCTTGGGCTGAAGAGCTGAGGGATAGTGCCCAAGCCCAGAGTTCAAGCCCCACGACCAACCAAAAAAAAAAAAAAGAAAAAAGAAAACCTAAAGAAAAGCAAACAATGCTGAATATGGAGGATAGGGAAGGGTGAATTGGTGTAAGACTCCAGAGAAGTAAATAAGGAAACAGGCCTACAATACTATAATGCAAATAAATAATTTAATTATTTAAATGATTGTGGAACAAGTAATTTCAAATTCATCAGTAAATAATTTTTGTAATTAATAGTTTGATTAATAGTGTAACTGATAATGCAATTAATAATTGCAAAAATAATTATTTTTATAATTAAAATATAATCAGTTATATTTTAACTTAGAAAAACATTTCCAATCTGTATATTTATCATTTTCATAAACTTTCAAACTACTCATATCTAAAATGTATATCAAAATTTGACAATAATTTTTACTGATTTGGAAACAAATCAGCAAAAATCTGAAACCTAGCAAGGATGGATTATTTTTTAAAGCAAGCTCAAAAAGAAGTTGAATTTAGCTCAGGAGGATTTAGCTACTGCATGCAATTATCCTTGGAAAGTAAATCCCAAAGTCAAAGGGTTCATGCAAGAACAGAATCTAAATCCAGAGGTGAAACCAGGAAATTAATTAGCCTCTCATTTATGTGTTTTGGTCTTCTAGAATGACCTAATAATAACTCATCTCCAACATAATCCAATGGTTTAAGGATTTTTTTTAATCTGAAAGTAGTGTAAACTATAAAACTTATGTCTGGGGGCTGGGAAGGTGGCTCAGTGGTAGAGCGCTTGCCTTGCAAGCCAGAGGCCCTGGGTTCGATTCCTCAGCACCACATAAGCAAAAAAAAAAAAAAGCCGGAAGTGGCGCTGTGGCTCAAGTGGTAGGGCACTAGCCTTGAGCTGAAGAGCTGAGGGATAGCGCCCAGGCCCAGAGTTCAGGCCCCACAACCGGACCCCAAAAAAAAAAAAAAACTTATGTCTGGTTAAAAAAAAAGTCCCCACTATGAGAGAGAGAGAGAGAGAGAGAGAAGAGAGAGAGAGAGAGAGAGAGAGAGAGAGAGAGAGAGAGAGAGAGAGAGATTGTGTGTGTGTGTGTGTGTGTGTGTGTGTGTGCGTGTGCGCGTGCGCGCACGTACTTATACACTATAATAGAACTTGGATTTGGGGCATGGGCACTGTCCCTGAACTACTTTTGCTCAAGGCTAGTACTCTATCACTTGAGCCATAACTCCAATTCTAGCTAGTACTCTACCACTTGAGCCATAACTCCATTTCTAGCTTTTTAGTGCTTAATAGGAGATACAAGTCTCACAAACTTTCCTACCCAAGCTGGCTTCAAACCATAATCCTCAGATTTCAGTTTGAGTAGCTAGGATTACAGGCATGAGCCACCAGAGTCCAGCTTTCCATTAACTCTCTCCCCCCTCCCCGCAATATCCTTGCTTAGAAGCATGTTAGACCATCGTTCACATTATGCGTAATAGAAAAATGCACTTTAAAAATCTGTATAGCTGTATTTATTGCTATACTAACTCAGTATCTGAAGTATAGAATCAGACGAGGTGCCCATTAGCAGATGAATAAAAAAAAAGAAAGTGATACACACACAAAATGGATCCATCAATTAGAATAAAATTATGTTGCTTTCAGGCAAATGAATGGAACTGAAGACCTGTTTGTGTGTGTGTGTGTGTGTGTGTGTGTGTGTGTGTGTGTGTGTGTGTGTGTGTGTGTACGCACACACATGTACGCACCCACACACATCAAGTTTTACAATTCAATATTTTTATTATCATAAGTAGTTGTACAAAGGAGCTGACCTTCACTAAAGCAGCTTATGAACACAATGCATCTTGGTCAATGTCATCCTTTTCAATATTCTCACCTACTCCTCCCAACCCTCTCCTTCATTTACTTAGCTTAATTTTAGGTCATGTATTTATTTATTTATTTGCATTTAACAAAGCAGTTTATGTGTCAATGCACCCTGATCTGTATCATCACTTCAACATCTTCAACCCACCTTTGACCTACCCCATCCCTTATATTTCTCAATTCTGTAGTATAACTATTTCTCAATTCTGTGCTATATTCAAACTTTTTATCTGAGCAAAAACTAAGAAGTTTTTAGATTCTGTGATTTAATACAGTAGACACTGTACTACCAGATGTTATTCTTGGGTAACAAATAATATAGAAAAATTCAAAATAAATAAATCAATAAATCAACCAATTGCAGTGGTATAAAAATTTACTGACTGCTGATAAGATAATTAATTCAATATTAATTCATTAAGGACAGAGACCAGCAAGTTAATGCTGAATGAGACCCAAGAAATGTGGCTAAAATTAATTCACTGCACCAATTCATAATGGTTGAGACAAGTCAAATAAATAAATGAGAAAAGATGAAGAAATGGAATGAGGAACAATTCAAATTAACTACAAAGGGCAATTTTAAATAGAAAAACATGTATATATTGTGTGAGCCAGGCACCGGTGGCTCATATCTGTAATCCTAACTACTCAGGAGGCTGAGATCAAAGGATCATGGTTCAAAGCCAGCCTGGTCAAGAAAGTCCGTGAGCCTATTATCTCCAACTAACCACCAGAAAACTGGAAGTGGCACTGTAGCTCAAGCGGTAGAGCACTCGCCTTGAGCTAAAGAGCTGAGGGACAGCACCGAGGCCCACAGTTCAAACCTTGTAACTGACCAAAATAAAAAAAAAAGGTCCTGGGTTCGATTCCTCAGCACTACATAAGCAAAAAAGAAAAAAGCCAGAAGTGGAGCTGTGGCTCAAGTGGTAGAACGCTAGCCTTCAGCTGAAGAGCTGAGGGACAGCGCCCAGGCCCCAGAGTTCAGGCCCCATGACAGGACCCAAAAAAAAAAAAAAAAAAAAAAAAGAAAGAAAAAAGAAAAGCAAGCCCATTCTGAATGTTTAACATTTAAAACCTTAAGAACTGAAAGGAGCTAACAGTAGATCAGAATTTAGATAAGAAGGAAATATACAAATACCATGAAATATGAATGAACATCATGTCCTTTAGAGAAAAATAGTAAACAAAATCAGGGTAAATAAGAAATGACCAGTAAAATCAACTTCAAGGGAAAAAAAAATCTCACCAACTCCCTTTGAAAAGTGTGTTATAAACAGAAGATACCATTTTAAATACTTACACATGTAAATAAAAATTTCAAATATTTTAATACAAAAACTTTTGTTTTTCCAACTACAATTATGTACTTCACTGCAGTAAAAGATTTAACTATGACTTATTTTTCTTCCCACAGCAGCAGCTTCCTCTTTTATCCTACCACCAAAACATGTATCCAGTTTCATTACATACTTCTTCCAGGCAGAGACCACAGAATTTGACTACATCAATTTAGTGATGACCTCTAACAATTTACTGAATCTTTGTAAAGAAAGAAAAGAAACTGTTTACTTCATAAATGTTTAATTCTCTGGTCAACAATTTACTTTCTGTAAAATACAGGTCAAAAATCTCCTTTTGAATATCTTGTCTTTCTTAGCAACAAATTAACATAATAGAGAATATTGCCTAATTTTAATTTACCCATTTCAGAAAGGAAAGGCAAACTGGAATTGAATAAGAAGTTAAAATAAATGGGAGTGAGAAGGGATGTAGAAGGATATAGTCATGCACTGAAGATTTAAAAGTAGAACTAAATGTACTCATAATAACTTAGCCAAACTTAATTTAAATTTTCCATGGCATACCTTGCTTTAAAATATAAAGTGGAATGTAAACACCTTCATAATTCTACCAGTTATTTGTAGGTTGGGCCCACCCACCTAACTCCATTCCCATTTTAAAACAGTACTTCCCCCAAATTAAGCACCATAGCTTTCATTTTAAAGATTATAAGTAGAAATGCAACTGCTCAACATCCACAATTTGGCCAATTCTTAAGGACTAGCTAATAATAAATAGAATGGATAGTAAAGACACAGCATGAAAACTATAGATAACTCTCTAAGAGTCTTATTTAGGGCAAATAAGACTTCTGCATATCTCTTGGTTTGTACCTCCTTAAAGAGGAAAAAAAAAATGAAACAAAAGCTACTCTCTTAAACTTACCCAAAATTAGCATCCTCATTATGCACCCAAGGGGAGGCAGTTAGTGTAGACTGTAATGAATAAAAAGCAAGTATTTTTTGGCCAATCATTATGGAAAGGAAGATTATCACATTTAAGAAATATTTGAAAATATCCAAATATAAAACATATATACTAGGTAAGGAGGTGATCTTAAAAATGTCTGAAAATAGACCAAAAATTACATTTTTCTGGAGACTGGGGTTTGAACTCTGGACCTTATACTTTCTAGACAGATGTTCTACCAATGAGCCACACATTAGCCCCTTTTTGTACTAGTTATTTTTAAGATAGGGTCTTGCTTCCTGTTTGGGCATGACACTGGACCATGATCCACCTATTTTAGGTTTCCTCTCAGAGCTGGTATGACAGGCATGTATCACTACGCACAACTTATTTCAATCAACAGGCTTCAAGGAAAGTCTCATTTATTTTTCTGCTGGAAATGGCCTGGAACTTCAAGCCTCCTGATCTCAGTCTCCCATGAAACTAGGATGACAAGTTCATGCCACTGACCCCAGTTACAATTAAAGAAGAGGTTTTGCAATCTTTTCTGCCTTGAACCATGATCCTACCATTCTCAGCCTCCCAAGAAACCAGAATTACAGGTCTAAGGCACCAAGGTTTGGCTCAGAAATGCATTTTTAAAAGACATGAAGGCAACTGAATATATGAATGCTAAAAATAATTTTATGAATAAAGATTATATCTCATAGTTTCACAATAATTACTGCCTCAATGAAAAATGAAAAAGATAGCTTCATTGATATTTTTTCATTATCTTGGTGATTCTAAATGTTAAATGGAAAATAGTCTTAAAAGAATGGATACATTTACAAAGCCATAATTAACTTGTAATTATAATGTATTTTCAAAAATATTAAAACCACACTTTAGTTTCTATATGAGCTATTAAACATTTGGCAGCAAATTCTAAAATCACACACAGTAAGAAACAGTTATAAGAGTAATTATAAAGACTATTAGTTCTATGCGATTCATTATCCACCTCTAATGTGATGGTACAGACCAATCCATTGATGCTATGAGAATGAATATAAGCTTTTAGGCAAAAATCCAACTATCCTACAGAGCTAGTAGTGCTACTGTTGAAACCCTGCAGCCACTCTAAACATAGAACATACAACAATCACAAATTTTAAAGTGAGACATTAAATGATCATATCAAACCACAAATACAATGCCTTCTCATATTACTAATAAAAATTCTAATCATATATATACATCAGACCTTTATAAAGTACTCTGCTGAAAAATAAACCTCTAGAAATAGAGCTGGCAGTGTGAAAAGATAAGAAGATTTGACTTATGGTACTAAAATTTCTGATACACTTTGTCTCACAGATGTATCTATATGTCTACATATAATATATCGTATTTTGCCAGACATAAACACTAGTCAGTAGTTTTCTTCTTTATGGTGGTCACAGGCTATGAGATACAGGATATTCCACAGCTATCTCTGTGTTGTCTCTGGTTTCAACTTTAATAAATGTATTTGTGAAAACTGGGAGACTATACAAAAATACACAGGATTTAATAAAGACTAGAACATATGCAGGTGGGTGCTTAAGGAATTTTTTCCCCTTTTGCCAGCAGTAAGGCTGCCATCTGCTTGTGCCATGAATCAAGCTAACCTTCAGCGGTTTCCAACATTGACAGTTAAATCTGGTATTTTAGTTTACATTGTTAACACATTCCAAATACTAGATGAACTATTATTTTTTAAATGGTCTCACATATATATATTCAATATCTTGTTTTCTGCTTTGAAAACAATGGTCTTGTTTGTCTATTCTTTCCTCATACAACTATTTTAAAAAGAAAACTCAACTTACACGAATCTGTTTTCTGAATAATCCTCTGTGAAATAAATGAAAAATCTATTCTTTTAATTCAGCCTCTTTTGTTTTCATTACTTTTCAAACAGGTTTTTTTTAAATCAGAGCAAGACTAGAACTCTTGATTCTCCTACTTACACTTGTGTGTATTTGAGATCATAGACACATACCACTGCACACAGCTTTTTATTGGTTGAGGTGGATTATGAAAGCTTTTTTGCCTAGGATGGCCTTAAATAGCAATTCTCCTGGATCTCAGTCTCAAGTATTTATGATTATAGGAATGAATCAACAAACCTAGATCACAGCTTCTCTTGTGAATAAACACAACAGGGAGATAGCTAGACTTATGTCTAGTCCTATCCTAAGCATATTAGGCACATACAATATGGAGTCCCGTTTCATTTCACAGAAAACTTCTAGCTAAAAATTATTGCCATTTGATTAAGTCTTTGGGGTTGCTTTATGATAGTTACATAAAAATCCATTAAGTAGTCACATTAATATTGTGCTACAGTATTATTTTCACACTTTTTGATGCTGAGGTTGGTCACAACACACAATCCAGTACAAAAATTCCTCTTACCTCATTTGTTTCTAGCCCTAGATGTAGGTCTCATTTTACTTGCTCTGGCTTTGCATTGGTTAACTGGAGATAAGAGCTTTTTCAGATCTGTTTGCCTGGGCTGGCTTCAAACCAGGATTCTCAGATTGCAACCTCCTGAGGATTATAGGCATGAGCCACAGGCACCTGGCTCTAGTTTTAGTTTTAGGAAACTGAAGAGAGATGTTTAGCCTTTGTGAGATCAGGGAATACTTATGAAAACACTAGATTTGTGGACATCAGCAATGGAAACAAATAAAATGGATTTGGTGAACTGTGTACATATGTGTGCATGTGTATAAAGATAGAGAAAAGAATGCCAAACACACATGTACTTGCTGTATCTATTCTTCAGTAACTAAAGTCTTTAAAGTGTATCATGCAAACAAGTATTAGGCTGATGTTTGTTACAGTTTTAAGACTAACAAAAGAACCTTGGTCAAGATACATTAATTCTCTCTAGATCTCTCCCCTCTAAATTTAGTAAAGAGGTCCTGTATAGTTTATAAATGTTCCTTTCAGCTCCACAACTACAATATGTATTGAGTAAGTATCCATTTTGAGAGATATGAAGTCTAATTTTAAATGTTTGAATACAATTTGTATGTACACGTTTGAAGAATAAAATAAGAAATATAATCGAAAACTGACACTGTATCACTCTATAAGTAATCTATGACACATTGCAATGACAAACAATAAGTACTTTAATTTTGATCTTTAAAAAAGGAAAAACAAACACTTGTATTCAAAAAGGAAAATGACATCAACAAATTTCTGATGACTTATTTTCAAAAGTCATTCAGAAGAAAGAAGGGGAAATAGAGTTAATTACATACACAGACCCACAAGCACGCATACAACCACCAAATTAGCTACTCCATTTTGTCTGTGCATGTGCACTCCCCTTCCCCCACCACAACCACACCCAGGCCAGTAGTAGGACTTAAAACTAAAGGCCAAGTATGGTCCCTTAGCTTTTTTTGCTCAAACCTGGCAGTCTACCAGTTGAGTCACTACTCTACTTCTGGCTTTTTGCTGGTTATTGGAGATAAGAGTCTTACTGACTTTCTTGGGCATGTTGGCTTTATAAGTAATCCTCAAATCCAAGACTCGTGAATAGTTTGGATTACAGGTATGAGCTACCAGTGCCTGTTACTCATAATTTTCTTATTGTTATATTCTCAAAAATCAAATGTACTTCTGAAGGTTTCAAGAATATTCCATTTGGTATAAACCAGTTTTTTTTAATAACTAAAATTAGAAAGGAGATTAATCTGCTTGAATATTACCATAATTTGTTTGTGTGTTTGTGTGTGTGTGCATGCATGGAACATGTGCCAGTAATGGGACTTGAACTCTAAGTCTTGCATTCCTGCTTAGCCTTTTCATTCATGACTGGCACTGTATCACTTGAGCCACATCTCTACTTTTTGGCTGTTTTGCTGGTTAACTAGAGATAACAGTCTCTCAGATTTGTCTGTTGGACTGGTTCCAAATCATGATTCTCATATCTCAGTCGCCTGAGTCTGAATATTGGCATGATAATTACTGCAAAAATAAAATTAAGATGTTATAATTGGAGTTTGGGATTTAGAAAAGCACCAATTTTTGCTAGAAAAATCAGAAATTAGTCCAGAAATCAGTAATTAGATAGGGAATCTTAGAGCTAATGTAATGGCTACCAGTTTCTCTCTTCCTTTTACATAGTATTTTTTCTTTTTTTTTATTTTGAAATAGTTTGACTCATACAAAAGTTGAAAAAATTATGTATGAAGAATTCTAGCAAACTCTTCACCAGCTACACCAAATGTTCACATTTACCCACATATGCTTTATCATTTTCCCTCATTTTTTATTCAAGCCATGAAAAATAATAAAATACTAGGAATAGACTTAAGAAAATAAAGATATGTGAACTGAAAACTACGAAACACTATTAGAAGACCTAGATAAATAAGAAATATTCAAAGTTCATAGATGAGAAGATGTAATACCATAATATACCTTAAATATATAGATTAAATAAAACCTGTATTAGGAAACCAGCTGATGTAGTTATATAAAAAATTCATCTGCACTTACAAGGAATATCTGATCAGGTAAAATAATTTTTTAAATAGAACAAGATTTTAATATTCACACCTTCAATTTCATAACTATGAAAGTACAACAATTAAGAAATAAATACAACTCAAAGGGATTGAAACTATACCTAAAACTGATTGACAAACATAATGCTGTCTTTTATAAAAACAGACTCTGTGACTCTAAATCCTAAATATGTGTGTGTGTGTGAAAAAGGACATAAATCTGCATGACCTTGGGGTAAGCAATGGTTTTTTATATAATATAATCAAGAAATAGCTAAAATGGACTACTAGGATTTAAACTTCATGGTCTTCAAAAGATATCAAGGAAGTGAAAAAGAAAATCAACACAAAAGTCATATATCTGGTAATATCTATCAAGAATATATTAGAAATTCTTGTGAACAAACAATCAACAGACAAATATACCACTTTAAAAATGGCATAAAGCCGGGCGCTGGTGGCTCACGCCTGTAATCCTAGCTACTCAGGAGGCTGAGATCTGAGGATGGCAGTTCAAAGCCAGCCCGGGCAGGAGAGACCGTGAGACTCCTATCTCCAATAAACCACCAGAAAACCGGAAGTGGCGCTGTAGCTCAAGTGGTAGAGCGCTTGCTTTGAGCTGAAGAGCTGAGGGACAGCGCCCAGGCCCAGAGTTCAAGCCCCATGACCGACAAAAAAAAAATAAAAATAAAAATGGCATAGAGCGTGGATGTGTAATTCAAGTGTAGAGCATCTACCTAGCAAGCATGGGGCCTTGAGGTCAAACCTCAGTATCTCCAAAAAGATAATCAAAAAGGTATTGGAGAAAGTGGAGTTGTGGCTCAAAGTGGTAGAGCTCTAGCCTTCAGTGAAAAAGCTTAGGGACAACACCCAGGCCCTGAGTTCAAGCCCCACAACTGACCAAAAAAAAAAAAAAAAAGGTAATGGATCTTAATAGCTATTTCTCCAAAGATAGAAAATGTTTCCTACACCTGAAAACATACTCAATACCATTAGTCACTAAGGAAATACAATGTCAAAAGCTACAAAAAGAATCTCAGTGTCAGTGGCTCATGCCTATAATCCTAGCAACTCAAGAGGCTGAGATCTGAGGATCATGGTTTGAAGCCAGCCTAGAGAATATAAAGTCTGTGAGACTCTTATTTTCTGTTATAAAAAGAAAGAAAGAGAGAGTGGGAAGGAAAAAAGGGAGGGAGGAAGGGAGAAAAGGTAGAAGGAAGGAAGGGAGAGCGCAGCTGAAGTGGAGCTGTGCCTTAAGTAGTAGAACACTACCCTTGAGCATAAAAGCTCAGGGAGAGCCCCTGAAAAAAAACTCACAACAGACCCTGAGTTCAAGGTCTATAACCAGCACACCCCTGCCCTGCCCCTGCCAAAAAAAGGAGGGGGGGAAAGTGGTGTCACTTCACATAGATGACTATGAAAAAAATGACAACAGAAAAGATGATGGGTGATAGCAAGTGTTAATAACGATGTGGCAAAATTGAAATCCTCATTTATTGTAGGAGGGAATATAAATAGTGCATTTTGGAAGTTTTCAGAAAGTTAAGCATGAAATTACCATATGCCTGAGATATTTCACTTGGAAGTGTATACACAAGAGAATTAAAAATATATATCAAGGAGATGGAAACTGATAGCTCATGCCTGCAATCCTATCTACTTGGGAGGCAGATATCTAGAGGACTGTGGTTCAATGCTAGCCTTGGCAAAAAAAAAATGTTATCAAACAATATCTAGGCACAAAGATGCAGCACTTACCATCTAAGCTATGGCAGCAAGCATGACATAGAATGACCGCTGTCCTGGCCCCCCAAATGAGAAACCAAAGCGAAGTAGGCTAGAGATATGGCTAAAGCAGTTAAAACGGCTGCCTAGGAAGTAAAAAACCCCAAGTTCAGACCCCAATACTGAAAGAAAAAAGAGTCAACAATAACAGTTTCACAAATGTGCTTATCAGCACAATTTATTGTAGTCAAAATGTGAAAACAAGCAAACGTTCATCCACTGATGAATGTGGTATATTCATACAATACAGAATATTCAGCCAGAAAATAAAAAGAAGTACTGAGAGTATGGTATGTATACATATACATATACTATAGATATGGTGTATATATATATATATATAAGTACTGATAATATACTATTATATGTTAAACCTTGAAAAACATGATAAATGAACGAATCTAGTCATAAGAGACCATATGTCTTTGTTTCCTGGTTCTGATTTTATGAAATGTAAAAAACAGACAATTTCAAAAGACAAACAACTTAATGGTTGCTAGGGGCCAGAAGAAAACAAGTAACAAACTGGCAGTACCTACAGTAAGTATGGGACTTCTCTTTGGGTAATCCAAGTACTAGAATAATCAGTCCTTATGACTGTGCAAGGTACCTTGTAAGCCATCTTACAGCTTAAAAGAACAGATTTAATGGTATATAAATTTTAACTTGATTTTTTAAAAATAATCTTATATTTTTATTTTAAGTTTATTTCTTTTAGTTTTTTACTTAGTATTTATTTTATTTATTTGTATCCATTTTTATTTTTTTATTTTATATATGATTATAATTTTTTTTTAATTTTTTATCTTTAAATACCGGTCATCTGGGCCTGGGCACTGTCCCTCAGCTCTTCAGCTCAAGGCTAGCGCTCTACCACTTGAGCCACAGCGCCACTTCTAGCTTTTTTCTTTTTGCTTATGTGGTGCTGAGGAATTGAACCAAGCGCTCGACCACTGAGCCACCTTCCCAGCCCTTTTAACTTGATTTTTAAAAGTGTTTCAGATCTTTGTGTGTTAAGAAAAAAAAAAAAAAGGAAGGGCTGGGAATGTGACCTAGTGGTAGAGTGCTTGCTTAACATGCATGAAGCACCTGGGTCCAATTACTCAGTACCACATAAACAGAAAAAGCCGGAAGTGGTGCTGTGGCTCAAGTGGTAGAGTGCTAGCCTTGAACAAAAGAAGCTCAGGGACAGTGACCAGGCCCTGAGTTCAAGCCCCAGGACTGGCCAAAAAAAAAAGGAAGAAAATGATGTGTTAAGACACTTGGGGGGGGGGGAATTTCTCACCTTTGTGGAACAATAAAGAAGCAGCCAGGGAAGCAAGCAATCCAATAGAACATGGAATTTATTATATCTAATAGAACATCACAGTCTGCAGTATAAAATGCTTTGGGGAACTGATTGCATGTGAGAAACATGAATGATATGAGTGCTACCCAGTTAAGTTGTCTCCCTTACAAATGAAGCCTGGTTACTACTCAATCCTCTTTCTGAAGTGGGGACTAATCCCACACATAGAAAGGAATCAAGCTACCTTTCTTTCATAATTTTCCTTAAAACTTTTTCACTAACTGACCTTTTCTTCATTAGATAGGCTCAGTAAAAGTTGACTCAACAGATTTAATATAAATGGGGCATCTTTACCATCAACTTGACTTGATTTTAATCTCATTTCATGAATTTCATTATTAAAAGAAAATCAATTCTCTTAACTATCTTATATAATGTAATAACTAACTCATTGTTTTAGATCATAATGTTTCCTTATTTTCCTATGCATTAGGCTCTATTGTAATTTTCAAAAACCACAGAATAATTTTGTCAGAGACTGACTAGAAACTTAAAACTTGTGGTCTTTTTTATTTTTACTTTATATACACTTATCCAAAGTGGCATTTTATAGAAGATATATGGGACAGAAAAAAAGCATGTTTTTTCTTCATTTTTCAGCAAAGTGTTTTGTATTTCTCTAAGAGAGAACTTTAGAAAAGAACAGGCAGATATATAAATGAGTTTGTTTTGAAAAGCTTTCCTGCATCACTTTATCTTATTTTCTAGGGCATCTGAAACTGTTAGGGTGTAAGCAGACTGTCTGGCCAGCTGAGACAAAGTCTTGGCACTACTGTGAAATAAGATATGGCAGGGCTACTCTTTGGTATTGTGTAACTGGCCTAGTTAAGAGGACATATACCCATAATAGTCAAGAAAAGTATTGGCAATATGGATGCTAGCAAGTTATCAATTCATGGGCAGTATTTTTTGTATTAACAATATGCTTGCTAACTTCAGTAGACTAAAATATGAAGGATAAAGAATTTAAGAATAAAACTCAAGATATCCAGTATACCACCATTGCATAATTCAGTGTGAAACAGCACAAGCTTAAACATTCATCCTTTTAAACCTACAAGAATTATTTTGAAATTGTCTTTTTTATTTATACTGCAATTTTTGGGCTGGGAAGGTGGCTCAGTGGTAGAGCGCTTGCCTTGCTATGCCTGAGGCCCTGGGTTCGATTCCTCAGCACCACATAAGCAAAAAGAAAAAAGCCGGAAGTGGCGCTGTGGCTCAAGTGGCAGGCTCCACGACTGGACCCAAAAAAGAAAAAAAAAAAAAAAAAGTATTTATACTGCAATTTTCAAGTTGTACTTTACCTTACTGGTTCTAATATGATTAAGATTTTTTAAAGACTATATTGACATTTATAAAAGCATTCCAAGTACATTTTAGGGTTAAGTCCATTTACTTATTTCTACAGATACTAAGTTGGAAGAGAATTCAGGAAACAATAATATATCATGTTCAAATACATGATATTTGTATAAGTCAAAGACCAATAAAGATATTCTATCATTTGATACAATGGGTATATGTCTAGTGTTAAATGACAAGATAATATACTTATGTAGTAGGTAGGTATTTAGGCTAAAAAGAATTGCTAATTTACATATCAAACACACTGATACAGACACTTATGCCAAGTACATTACCTATAACCTAATTTTTCATCCTACCTTATTATCATATTTTCTTCTATTTTAATTAATATTCTTTTTTATTTTTTATTGTCAAGGATATATACAGAGGAGTTACAGTTAAATAAGTAAGGTAATAAGTACATTTCTTTCTTTCTTTTTTTTGGGGGGGGGGAGGGGACCCGGTCATGGGGCCTGAACTCTGGGCCTGGGCGCTGTCCCTCAGCTCTACAGCTCAAGGCTAATGCTTGAGCCTCACCTGAGCCACAGTGCCACTTCCGGCTTTTTTCTTTTTGTTGAGGAATCGAACCCAGGGCCTCATGCATGCAATGCAAGTGCTCTACCACTGAGCCACCTTCCCAGCCCTATAAGTACATTACTTGTCAAACTTGTTACCCATTCCCTCATTTTTTCCCTACTTTCCCTCCTCACCCTTTAATTAGTATTCTATACTGCACCCTGGCATTGTTGTATCAGGATTTTAGCACTGAGATTTTTTCATTGTTATTTTTAATTTTTAAAATTTTATTGTAAAGGTGATGTACAGAGGGGTTACAGTTGTATGTCTGGTAATGAGTACATTTCTTTTTGAACAGTGTCATTCATACCTGTTGATTCCTAATTTTAATGCTGTGTATAGCGTGTCTATTTTTCTTTCCATTTCTTTCAAGGAGTCTTGGATTTTCTTTGTCATTTCTCCTTTGAGCTCTTGAAATTGTTTTTCATCTCCCCATTTCTGTCATCATTTCTTTAATGATTCTTTTTTTAAAAATTTTTCCCCTACTATCCCTTTCCTCCCCACATACCCAACTCCTCCCTCCCCCATAATGGTTCTTTGTTTTCTATCTCTTCTTTATTCTTACTTAAGTCCTTCCCTGAAGTGTTACTGGCTATTAGATTTGGTTTGCTGTTTTAATTTCTCATGAATCTTGTAATCTTTTGTTGTAATTTACACATTTGGGATCATAGATTGTCAGAGCTGTGGCCCAGCTTGGCCTGTTTACTGCTGACAAGTGACAGCCCTAGTTTGGCTTTAATTAGTTTACACAGGGTAGGCTAGCTCACACTGTTTCCCTGGGCCAGCAAACACCTGTATGCATGTTCAGGCCTGAGCTAGATGGAGGGGGCTCCATCAGGTCTTCAGCAGAAACTGGAAAAGTTAGATTCATGTCTCCAAGGTGAATGTGCACTGGGCTGTTGCAGCTGCCCAGCCAATAGGCTGCTCTGGCTGCCAAACTACTCCACAGCTGAGCTGATCCTGCCACATGACCATCTGTCTCTCCATATTCTATTACTCCTATACTCATCTCCAGCTCTGGTGACCATTATTCCACCCTCCATGTCTATAAGATCATTCAATTTATGGCTGAATAATATCCTATTTTGTAAATATGTCACATATTTTCCTGGTTTACAATGTATTGAGTCAGCTATGTTCTTCAAAGAGAAAAAAATTATTAAAAATTTCTTCACTTAAAGACTTGGAAAAATTATATTAAGTGAAGTAAGCCAGGCCCAAAGAAACATATGTCCCATGGTTTCCCTTATTTGCAATAACTAGTATATGTCTGAGTCAGCCAGAAAAGGCCAGATAAATTGATGTTAGGGGAATGAACCCCAAGATAAGTAGTCAAATGTTTTTTTTTCCTTTCATGCAATTGTTTCTAACATATTTATAAGATGATTTCTTTGTTGCTTTGTATGTCCCTCCCCCACGGTATACCCCCTGCTTTCACTGTATTTGATGTTAGTATAATTTGTGGAGGGGAAGGGAAAAACAAATTGTTTAACTAGGGATACAGGTGGACCCATTGCAACAATGAGATGTACAAGTCGTTATGTCAAAAAATGAACTTTACAACTTTGGTGGGGGGTGGGGGGAGGATCAGGTGGGGGGAGAGGGGAGTATGGGAAAGGATGGGAAGGGAAAACAAAGAGGAGGCAACAATGCTTGATAAGCCCATGTAACTGTAACTCCTCTGTACGGTATTCTCACAATAAAAAAAAAACAAAGGGAAATTTATCAAAAACATGTATTTATTGAATTGATTAAATATATTTATATATCAAATTTACCAAATACACAGAAACACAAACACACACACAGAACCCAGACCCAGACCCAAACACACACACACACACACACACACACACACACACACACACACACACACACACACACACACACACACACACACACACACACACACACACACACACACACACACACACACACACACAGCCAGTTGCCCGTAGCTCATGCCTAGCTACTCAGGAGGCTGAGATCTAAGGATCAATCAAGGTTTGAGCCCAGGCAGGAAAGTTCATGAGACTCTGATCTCCAACTGACTATGAAAAAGCCAGAAGTAGAGCTGTGGCTCAAGTGGTAGAGTACTAGCCTTGAGTACACAAGATCAGAGAGGGTGCCCAGGCCCTGAGTTCAAGCCCCAGGACTGACACACACACTCAAAAAAAGTATATACACACATCTATACATAAATTATAATTAAGAAATTTTGTTAGACAAAAGAACATGCAACTGGGTAACTAAAACTGAGCAATTTACATCAGAATGGTACCTATGCCTAAATATTCTTTTTATTTTTATTTTGGTGCAGGTACTAGAGCTTGGACTCAGATGCTCATACATGTTCTCAGTGCTTTTTGCTCATGGCTGGCACTCTATCACTTGAACCATGTCTCTAGTTATGTTCTAAACATTGTAACATCCTTAGTGTGTTAGAAGTCCAGAACCAAAGCACTGCTTCCCAGTATTTGGATTTCTACATTTCTATAATCAAATCTTAATGAAGAAAAAGAATCAAGAATAGAACCAAATGACAGAACCAAGAATTGATGGCAGAACAAAAACTGACTTAAAAAGACAGTCACTAAATATGGCTTTCTTGTAGACAATTTCAAACCTCAGGGGTCGAAATTAAAAGACAAAACATTTTATTATTAAACTTTATCATTTTCTTTTCTCTAATTCCTGACTGATGGTTTTATACTTTTTTGAAACCAAAATGAGTAAGAAAAAATGAACAATATGAACAATGGAGAAATGTGAATTACTTACTGTAGATGCTAACAACTCAAATCATTTCATGGTAAAGCTAGAAATGGAAAGCCACTTAACTTCAGGAATAAAGATGCTCAATATTGTGAACTTTCACTTGTCATAGCCATGTGTACAACCTCATTACCTTACTACAGGCATCTCAGACCATCAAGAAAGAACGTTTTGTCTAGTATAATTCCATTTAGTCATTCAAGGAGCCTGTGCACTCATATATATTTTAATCATTGGTCACATTCACTTACCAATCCTACTGCTCACATAAACCAGTTTAAGGTGAAAATAGAATGGTGGGTAGAAGTAAAGATGATTGAAATATTCAATCCCCTAACATGAAAATGCAAAATAAAACCACTGAATTGTTTTACCAGAAGCATCTACTTTTAGCAAAACAAATTTAAAGAAAGAAGTAATTACAGTTGTAATTTGTGACATCATAAATAATCTACCTTGTATGAAATAACTGAAGCAATCTTAGGATAGTTAGAAATAGCCAAAGGCTACTCCTAAAGTGTTTTATGTTATTAAGTAACTTGGGCTTTCATACCAAACCTTTATTAGACATCCCTACCCACAGGTTAGCCTGACAGACATCATGCAGAGACTAGGACTGTGTGGAAAAGGTTACTGCCATCCATCACTGTGAAAAGTAATAGCTTTTTTAACAGTTGGAGAATTAGAGGTATGGCAGAGCAATCTTGTCGCAAATACAATTTGCCACCAAAAAAAGCGTAGGCGAAGTCCATTCATAACATTCTCTTCCTTTGACCACCTACATGTTAATTCATTATTCAAATGCCAAAGACAGCAGCAGGCACACATACTCAGCCAATAAGTCACCATTATAAAGACTGCATAAACATTTCCAGCTCAATCATTTAAGCATAATAGAATGAGACAGGAGCTCGTTTTCCAAGTATCTCAGCAATAAAACTTGTAACAGCTTTGAAAACAACATGATGTAAAATGTCCCCAACTAACCATTTTTTTAGTATCTCATGGAGTAATTTACATATCCTTCTCTAATTTCCTTTTCAATATTAGAAAACATGTAGCCTGACTAGAATCAGTAAGCATTAAATAGCTAAATAAAGCTCACAGTGATATACCATCACTTTGGAAAACATATCCCAACTCCCTTTGGACTCCAGATCCTGAGTGTTAGGAGCAGAAATAAGAAAGAACATTCTTTTCCTCTAAACAATGAAAAATCGAAGTAAAATTCTGTATTTTGTAACTGAAATGTCTAAGTATTTGGACCCTTTCCACTTTCTCTCTGCTACTAAGCTCCTGAAGACACAATTATTCATAAGGTCTCTTTGAGTATAGAAATCCTGATGACCACACATCTGTACTTGAGTCTTCTATGAATCTCTATTTTTAAGCCACATCTTTTTAATATATTTTGAGAACAGACATACTCATGTTCTTCTGTCAAAATTGTACTTTGGGCTCTATTATAATAACCTTAGGGAATTCCCTAAGTTATCAGTTCAGATTACTCTCTCTACCAACCAGCCATTATGGCACTGGAAAAAAAAGAGGACCTAGACGAACATCTACTAAAATTAACTTTAAGAAAAATAATCTCTTTCCTTGAGTCTTCATTAAAATAACTGGGAAGTAAGATACTATGAATGGAAAAAATGATTTTTATTTCATTTCATTGAAACAAAATGCCTATTTCTTTTTCTACAATCCTCTTCTTTTCTAACATTTTGGAAGACTGTACTCTCCCAATGAGCCAGTTTTGGTGTTTTCATCTGTTTCTAAACTTAAATATTACTCAAAAAACTATTATCCATTGTGGAAAAATCTGGAAAATCTTTCCCTATGCTTGCTATAAAATAATCTTCAATAGTGCTTTTTAGTAACACTGATATATAAAGAGAAAAAAAAAACACTTGTTTCCTACATTAAAAATCAATAGCCCAAAATTTATAGCCATAGCTAGTTATTCAACTTACTCTATCACATAGGAATAATTTAAAAAGAAAAGAGTTCAGTAGTAGAACACTTATCTAGCAAACACAAGGCCATGGGTTCTATCCTAGAATTGCCAAAACATAAGAGATACTAGATAATGACAGTTCTAACTCAACTCTTGCTACATAAACATGTAACTAGTCTCCAGCTAACAGCTGTGAAGATCACCAAGTTTTTCTGGTCATCTAAATGTACAGTGCTATGTATAAATCCCTGAGGATATATTCTAGAGTGATTTCATTTATTTAAAAAAAAATTAAAGTATAGTTTTGCCCTCAATACTCAGTAATGATTACCTTGCTTTTTTAAAACTATTAACTATTAAATTCATTATCCTACCAGTTACAGTACATGGTCATTTATAAACAATGTTTTGTTCTCTGATCATTGAGTATTTTCTCTCCATTCCTCTACCCTTTTCCAAAACACATATTGTAGTATCTTTAAGTATTTTTTTTTTTTGGTCAGTCATGGGCCTGAACTCGGGGCCTGGGCGCTTTCCCTCAGCTCTTCAGCTCAAGGCTAGCGCTCTACTACTTGAGCCCTAGTGCCACTTCCAGATTTTTCTGTTTATGTGGTGCTGAGGAATCGAACCCAGGGCCTCGTGCATGTGAGGCAAGCACTCTACCACTAAGCCACCTTCCCAGCCCTATCTTGAAGTAATTTTTAAAAATTAATAAGTAACTACTACTTAATTCATTCGTTAACTTTCAAACATTTAGAAGCCACCTACTCAAGTCATAGAGCACCAGCCTTGAGTGAAAAAGCTAAAGGATACACTTGGCCTATGAGTTCATGCCTCAGTACAAGTACGAAAGGAAGAAAGAAGGAAGGAAGAAAGGAAGAGAGGGAGGGAGGGAGGGAGGGAGGGAGGATTTTGTATACATTTAGTCAAACCAAGTCACAACCATGATTTTTTGCTACAAATATCAATTTTTTTTTTGCTGTCTGTTGATTATTTAAAAGCATTAGTTGACATTTGAGGCTCTTTTCTTCCTAAAAGCACTGACACGACTTTTCATTCTGTGAAAATAAATCCCAAGCTCTCAAAAAGTCATTCAAAAGTTAACAGAGATCAGTAATTTAGCCCCTAATCTTATGTCCTATATTCAGTTAACAGAAGCATAAACAACAGAAACCTGTCAGCTCAAATAGAAAAAAGAGGGATGGGAGTGTGTGGCTTAAAAGAGTTCCACCAAGTGTGCTTAGCCAACAGTAAAAACTGTGCAATGGTCCACAGGAAAATCACAGAGGGGATGGCAGAGCTCTCTTCCTATGTTCGACCCATAACTCCTTTAAAAATGCAGTAACTGGAAACAGATGGTCAGAAGAAAAAGTGGTAGAAGCAGAAAACAGGTAAGATTCTTAGTCCCAACTGATTCTTTTTTTTATTTCTTACTGATAAGTATCATAATTTACATGAATCTCCTCTTTAAGAAGTATAACCATGAGCCTTTTGGGGAGTAATAGTGGGGAAGAATCTTAAAATTGAGTAATAAGCTTATATTCTGAATAAAAAAAAAAATAACCAACCAACCAATCAATCAATAAATCCCTCCATTGGGGTTAACTGCAGCCAGTTATTTCCAAAATTTGGGAAATCAGTTTTAGCCTTGTAGATCTCAACTCTAATGGTTTCAACACAGACAACAAAACACAAATATTTATCTCTACTAGGCCCAAATATAAAGGTTTTGTTTAGTTCTTAAAACTGACAAGCTTCTATTTACCTAGAGGTATGCACATATTCCTACTGCCTAGAAAGGACTGGATGTTCAAAACAAATTTATATGTATTTTCTCTGGAAAATCTTCCTATCTTACCTTCCCATGCTTTAAGAGAAAGGAATAAAATGAAGCTAAGATTCACATTAGACATCCCTCTTCACATGATTTCATTTGATCTTCACCATAAACCTCAGATAATTACTATACTTACAAATGAGGATACAGGTTCAGAAATTAAACAGCTGGACCAAGATCATATAGGTAAAGCAAAGATTCAAGCACCAATTTGCCTAATTTCAAGTGTACAATATTTCTACGGTACTAAATTGCCTCTGTCTTACTAGAAAGGAATGCTTAATTAAACACAAAGCTACAAAAAGAGTTCTGGTTTATGTGAAAATCTATAAAAATGACAGCCTGGATAATTAACTCAATATCCAAAACTCTATTTACTGTCTATATTTCTTTTATATTAGCAATTAACTAATTAGATTAAAGGAACAATGGTTACTTTTTTTTTTACAAAGAGTTCTCAACAGATACTTAACATGCTATTTACTATATACTTTATACATTGATGTAATGTGCAAATGAAGTAGTTAAATTACAGAATTTCTGAGTTAACTCTAAGGAGTTCAATTAAGATACACTCAGAAATGATTCATTTTTTTTTGGTCTTTGCTTTTAATTAAATGACAAGATTTTCAACATTCTCTATTTAAGCTTAATAAGCCAGGATAGCATTTTGGCTATATTAACTTGAAAGTTCAATTCACAAGCACTCTGGAAATGTATTTTATCAATTATGTATAAAATTCTAGAGGAAACAATCCTTGACATAAATATATCCCTAATATCTTGAATATGGAAGTCATTCAAATATACCTTTCATTGCCAATTATTAGGAAAAAATGAACAAATTTTCTTTTATACTGATCTCGTTAGTTTTAAAATACATCCACAAAATCTTTAGCACTCTCCCCACTAAAATATGAAGCCTGGAGTAGGGATACCTTAGTGGTAGAGCACTTGAGTTAGGCCCCAAGTTCAATCCCCAAGCCCACAAAAATTAGATAAATGGACAGATACATAGATAAAAAATGAATTCTAATTCCTTCATCTTAAAAATGAAGTGTCTCAGTGACTCTAGGAAAAAGAATAAGGAAAAAGTGACAGCACAGAATTGCTAAGGCTCGGTAGGTCATAAGGGACATAGCAGCTTCCTCACTGCTGTCTTTTGGATCAATCAGTCTAGAGGAAAACAGCAGTCAAGACATATCCTGAGATCACTCAAACTTCTCTATACATAGGGCTATGTAAGTAGGAATGGAGTCTTCCTGGAAAAAGTCAGGGAGGAAGTAAAGTCTGCTAACAATAGTCACACAAGGGAGCATACTCTTACCCAGAACAAGCCTACAAAGATGACTGTAACCCAAAGACATCTTGACTACAATGTTAGAAGAATCCCCAAGCCAGAAAAACCATGTTACCTGACTTCTAAATTTCTGACACACAAAACTGTTTAAGATAATAAATATCCACTAATTTTTTAAGCCACTAAATTCTGGAGTAGTTTATTACATACAATAAACAAGTAATATCTCAATTATTAAATTTCTCACCTTGTTTCCCCAACTGCTTAAATTATTTTCCTTTACCAATTCTCATCAGAATCTTGAACAAGGGAGCTATTTATATAATTTTTTTAACTCTCCCAGTAGGACCCTGTCTCAATTTGGCAGTCACTTATAAAGAACATAATTAAATGAAAAGAAATGAAGAGTCTTTGAGATGTCCAGTACATTAAGGAAGATGAGAAGCTTTGGCAGATTTAAAAGGTACTCAAACTCTCCCCTAAGCCTTACTAACTAGTATGACTTATTTAAACCTCACATGGATTCCTTATTTCAGCTTTCATAGCTGGATACAGTGGCCTATACCTGTAATCCTAGCTATTGGTATAAAGGCTGAAGTTGGGAAGGTAGAGGTTCAAAACCAGCCCAGGCAAGAAACTCATGAGATAGCATTTCAACAAATAAAAAGTTGGACATAGTGCTAAGTTTCTGCCAATTCAACAAAATGGAGAAACAGAGATACAAAGATCACAGATCAGGCCTGCCAGGGCAAAAAAACAAAACCCTAATGAGATGTACAAGTCATGTCAAAAAAACGAACTTTACAACTTTGGGGGTGGGAGGGATGGAAGGGTGGGAAGGGGAAACAGAGGAGGAGGCAACAATGCTTGGTAAGAAATGTACTCATTACCTTGCCCATGTAATTGTAACCTCTCTGTGCGGTATTTTCACACACAAAAAAAAAAGGAAAAAAAGAAAGAAGGGGAAGGAAAGGAGAAGGGGAAGGAGAAAGGGAAGGCAAAAAGGAAGGGGAAGGGAGGCAGGGAGGCAGGCAAGCAAAAAGGGCTAAGGAAAATGGCTCAAGTGATAAGAGTGATGGCTTTAGCAAGCTCAAGACCATGAATCAGGGGGAAAAAGGTTTTAATTAGGGGCAGAGTAGAATTTTTATGGAAACATTTAATAGCCTAAAGTGCCTGTTGTGTATGACTGATAAATTTTCAAATCTGTGTGTTGGAAAGCAAGTTATAAAACAACTTAAATTACCTTTCCCACCAACTACCCTCTCTTCTCCTTCTAAAAAAAGAACCAACAGGGAACTGGGAAACTGAATGTATTCTGGCAAAATTTGTAAAAGTGATAGTTGGGTGTGATTTCTAGTAGAGAATTCTTAATATGTCTAAATCCCTAAGTTCTACCTGAGAAATAGGATAAAAGGAAGAAAAGGAATAAAAAAAGAATCTTTGAGGATATGGAGAAACTGCAGCCCTCCCATTATGTCAGTAGTAATGTAGAATGGTGCAGCTGCTATAGAAAACATCATGGCATTTGCTCAAAAAGTTAAAGATATAATTATCATATGACACAACTCTTAGATATACATACCAAGAGAATTGAAAAATATTTATATTACCACATAAAATTATGTTCATAAAACATACATGTTAACACAAAAAACTTGCATACAAATGTTTGCAGCCACATTATTCATAATAACCAAATAGTGAAACAACCTAAACGGTAGAGCACTTTCCTAACATGTACAAGGTCCTGGGCTTGATTCCTACACTGGGAGGTTGTGGGGTAGGGGAACTATGATTCATGTTACAATTTGAAAACATTATAGTGAATTTAAAAAGTCAGTGAGAAATGACTACGTATTATATAATTCTAATTATATGAAATACCCATAAATGGTGTGTTTGGAGAGTCAGAAAGCAAATTAGTGGTTTCCTAGGACTAAGAGCAGGAATTGATCCAAACTTGTGATGGCGATGTAAGTTTTCTAAAGTTGGACTTACACAAGTTTGTAAATGTACTAAAAATAAATTAACCATACAATTACAAAAAGTGAATTATGAAAAATTACAATTCTATGGTAAATTATTTATTTTGAATAAATTATACTTCAATGAAGTACCAAAAACATTTACAGAGTATTATGTTCCAAGTCACAAGATGAATGCAAAGAGGAAGGGTGGGGGGAGTTACAATCATAAAGTTCAATGCATATCCTACAACGTTAAGAAAATTGAGGGGTAAGGTTGGGAGGGATGAGAGAGAATGATAAAGGGGTGACATCAATCAAGATGTATGTACTCATAAACTGATTTGTTAAAGGGTAACTCCTTTGAACAGCTACTTAAAGATAGTAAAATATAATTTAAAATGGTTACAATTTTTAAACTTGTAATTAAAAATTGATTCTAATCGCTTCTCGGCCTTTTGGCTAAGATCAAGTGTAAAAATTGATTCTATTTTCTCTTGGTACTGGTAATGTTACCAATTTGAGATATTGAGTAACTCATTTAATCTTCACAACAAGCAGACAAGGAAGTTTCTGTTATCATTTCCAGGTCACAGATCAAGAAACTAAAACACCTAGAGATTCAGTAACTTGTTAGTAAGTTAATAAACTGCAGGATCGGGAATGGAACTATACTTTTCCTGGCTTCAAATAACAAAAAATTGATAGGTATTTCATTTGCTTTCAAAAAGCAATAAACACTTTTCCATGAATCAATATTTTGAACTCAAGAGATTTACAAATGGAAAGAAATTCTTTAGCTACTGACAAGATCATAAATAGTGCCGGGCGCTGGTGGCTCACGCCTGTAGTCCTAGCTACTCAGGAGGCTGAGATCTGAGGATCGCAGTTCAAAGCCAGCCCGGGCAGGAGAGACCGTGAGACTCCTATCTCCAATAAACCACCAGAAAACCGGAAGTGGCGCTGTAGCTCAAGTGGTAGAGCGCTCACCTTGAGCTGAAGAGCTGAGGGACAGCACCCAGGCCCAGAGTTCAAGCCCCACGACCGACAAAAAAAAAAAAAAAAAAAAAAAAGATCATAAATAGTTCAGTGGTGTTTATAGGAAAAAAACTTCCTCAAGGTAAGAAGAACTGGGGTGACAAACCTTACCTGACAATGAAGGAACTTAATTCCAGTATTTGTATAAAGGCCTTTTCAATTTTCAATTTCCCACTTGTTATTCAGAATAAACTATTTTTAAGAAACTAACAGTAACAGAACTCAATGACAGAGAGGAGAGAGTCTTCCAACTAGACTGGAGGAAAAATGTTTCTTTGGTATTCAAATATATATATGAAAAGTTTAAATTCTAGAATAAGTATGAGAGAAAATAAAGAGATTGTCCCTAGAGGAATATGTCTCTATACTAAAAATAACAACATTAGAAAACGCAATACTCATTTCATTTCCTATTTAAAACCTGAGTTTAATTAGGCATTCTCCCAAATATTTTAGAAAATATAAACTTCTCAATTAATCTGTCCCTGATCTTTCATTTTTCCTCTCCCCACCTTTTTCTCCCCTTCTCACTCTCTATTCCCTCCTTCAGTCTTCCATCTTACCTCTTCCTCTCTCTTTTATCCCCTACCCCACCAGCACAGTATTGGGGTTTTGAACTCAGGGCCTATCCTTGAAATTAAAAACATAAATCACAGAAAGCACTCAATAACAGGAATGTTGTATGTGATTTCTATTTATAAAACAGCAAGGAAAGAGTTCATGTTTTTGTCATTCTCCTGGGGGATAGGGACAGGATTTTTACTTCCCTCTATGCCTTTAAATGCTTCCATTTCAAAACAGAAAATATTTTCATGCTGCCTAATGTTTAAGAAGTCATGTATCTCACAAAAACTTAAGAGCAATTCAAAGCCAAAAGAAAATACTGAATATACATAAGTACATTAGTGCTGGATAACAGTGACTATTAGAAGGAAAAACACTTTAAAAACATGAAATATTTTTGAAAATCCTCTATTTTCAAACCATTATACCTGGTACATTCACAAATTCTGGAAATCTTAAAATTAATTATGACAGGTTAAACCGACTCTACCTGTAACCTGTGGATCCTACTCCAACTAAAGAAAAAGAAACTATAAAATGAAGAACCAGAAATTAAGACTATGACCCTAGATCTTAAAGTATCTAGAAAGAAAAAGATTAACACTGCAACTGCTCAAGATGGATGTTTGCTTCTCTTCTATTGAAAGTCATGCCTCAAAGCTATGAGTCACTTTTACTCAGAGAAGTAATGAGGCCGCAGACTGGACATGACAACACGGTGAATAATGAATGACATACACACATTTCTGAGCATAGATCTGAAGCATTACAACAATACTTATTACAGTTATTTATGGGAATTAAGAGAATGCAAGTTTTCCCTTCCCTTCCCTTTCCCATAAATTCCTATGGCTTAGGAAGAACAATTTTCTTTTTTAATATATATTTTTTATTGTAAAGACACTGTACAGAGGGGTTACATGAGTAAGGTAATGAGTACATTTCCTATCAAGCATTGTTACCTCCTCCTGTTTTCCCCTACCATCCCTTCCCTCCCCTCCTCCCCAACTCCTCCCTCCCCCCCTCCCCACCAAGTTGTTAAGTTCTTTTTCAACATAGTGTCTTGTACATCTCATTGCTACATCCTGTATCCTTATTTCAGCTTTTGGTTACTTCCCTTCCCCTCCCCAAATTAAAAAATGTATGTACAAGATGCAGGACACCAGAATCAAATTCAATGAAAACAGGGGTTATACCATGGGGAAAGAACATACAAAAGAAAAAAAAATCAAGTAGCACATTTAAAGTACATTAAAAACAACAGCAACAAAGATAAAACCTCTTGCATCCATATCTTGGGATTCATTTCACTTAGCATCATCTTATATAGTCATATGTACATAGCTTTTGACCTTTTCTGCTTGTCCTAGACATATACTATAGCAGTTAAGAAAACCATTGGACCTGGCTTAATATAATTTTTTCCAAGTCTTTCCATTTCCTAACAAATGGGGAAGTGTGGTTCTTACTGATAGAGGCACATTTTCTCGATCCATTCTTCTACTGAGGGGCATCTGGGTTGGTTTCACATCTTAGCTATGATAAATAATGTGATAAACACAGTTGTGATGGTAGCTTTAGTATGGCCTTGTTTGTGATGCTTTGTGTAAATGACCAAAAGTGGGATTGCTGGGTCATAGGGGAGCTCTATGTGGAGTCTTTTGAGGAACCTCCATATTGCTTTCCAAAGTGGTTGAACAAGTTTACACTCCCACCAACAATGCAGTAGGGTTCCCTTTTGGCCACATCCCCTCCAGCATCTGTTATTAGATTTCTTGATTATAGCCATTCTAACTGGGGTAAGGTGAAATCTCAATGTTGTTTTGATTTGCATTTCTTTTATGGCTAGAGAAGTTGAGCACTTCTTCATGAGTCTATTCGCCATTCTTATTTCTTCTTCAGAGAAGTCTCTCTTTAAGTCTTTAGCCCACTTTTTAATCGGGTGGTTGTTTCTTTGAGGATTTGTTGTTGGGGGATTTAATTTTTTGAGTTCTAAGTATATTTTAGATATGAGACCCTTGTCCATTGTACAAGAAGTGAAGATCTTCTAGTGAAGATCTTCTCCCAATCCGTGGGCTTTCTATTGATCTTGCTATCTCTGTCCTTTGCCATGCAGATGCTCTGAAGTTTCATGCAATCCCATTTGTCCAACCTTTCTTTGATTTGTTGTTTCTAGGTCTTTATTAAGAAAATTTTAGCCTGTGCCAAGGAGCCCAAGAGTTTCTCCTATTCCTTCCTGTACTGTTTTCAAGGTGTCTGCTTTTACTTCAAGGTCTTTGATCCATTTGGAGTTGATTCTGATGCAAAATGATAGTAAGGATCTAGCTTTAGTTTTCTACAGGTGTTTAATCAATTTTTCTAGCTCCTTTACTGACGAGGCTGTCTTTCTTCCACGGAAGAACAATTTTTAATGGGCAGTACAAGTAGAATTTCCTTGAAAAGGCAGCTCGATTGTAAAATGTATTCAGTCTTTGAGCTTTCCTGTATTTTATTTATATGATTCCAAAAAAAGAGAAAGTTTAATAAACCTTTCAATGCAATTATGCATACCTAAGAAGGTTTAAATACTGACTAAAAACAGTGGTGTTTATTTAAACCTTTTTCATATAAGGTACGTATGCACAGCATAGATCCCATCACAGCAGCTGCTCAATGCTATTATGCAACAATACAGCTGGAGTCTGGAAACCTGATTCTGTCTTGCTATATAATCTAGTAAAACAAATTATACCATCTTTCTACTTATATTATTTTGTAGTCTGTAACCCTTAAAATATATTTTACAGCTGGCACTGGTGGCTCACGCCTGTAATCCTAGCTACTCAGGAGGCTGAGATCTAAGGATCATGGTTCAAAGCCAGCCTGGGCAGGAAAGTCCCTGAGACTCTTATCTCCAATAAACCACTAGAAACCCGGAAGTGCTGCTGTGGCTCAAGCTGAAAAGCACAGGGAAAGCATCCAGGCCCAGAGTTCAAGCCTCATGATGGACCCAAAAAAAAAATTACATATACTTAAGGATTGTCATTTCAACAGGCTAGTTGAGGGCAAAAACCACATCTTCTAGTTTCTAATACATGCAAGCCTTCCTTATTTATGGATTTACTACATACCTATATTTTAACCAAGCTCAGTCCAAAAAAGAAGAAAGCCATACCTGAATTAAGGAGCTCAGATGAGGCAAAGAGCTCTAGTTATCACTAGTCATTTATGTTTATTTTATAGCCTGATTATTCCCAATTTTTCCTCAATGGCAGTCCCTTGGGACTATATAACCATGAATACTAAGGACCTGTTGTACATAACACAGGATAAGAAAACAGACTCTGGAGCCATACATCAGAATCCAAGCTCCACCATGGGCTTTTATGATCTTGGCCAAGATATCAAACACAAGTTCTAAACCATTAGGTGTCATTTTGTGTGTGTGTGTGTGTGTGTGTCTGTGTGTGTGTCTGTGTGTCTGTGTGTCTTTGTGTGTGTGTCTGTGTATGTGTGTGTCTGTGTGTGTCTCTGTGTGTGTGTGTGTGTCTGTGTGTCTGTTTGTCTGTGTGTGTCTGTGTGTCTGTGTGTGTCTGTGTCTGTGTGTGTCTGTGTCTGTGTGGATGTGTCTGTGTGTGTCTGTGTCTGTGTGTATGTGTCTGTGTGTCTGTGTCTGGGGAGGGGGGTTGTGGTGGGGGGGCCTGTGTGTATGTGGGCCTGTGTGGACGGGTTGGGGATGGTATGAGGGTTTGAACTCAGAGCCTGTGCTTTCTAGGCAGACCTTCCATCCCTTGAGCCATGTCACCAGGCAGGATCTCTTGAGCCCAGGAATGTGATGCTAGCCTATTAAGATCCCAAAAGAAGGAATTAAAGAAAGAATGAAAGAAAGGAGGAAGGGAGGAAGGCAGGCAGGCAGGCAGGCAGGCAAAGAGAAAGAGGACAGCAGAGGAGGGGAGGGAAATCCCACTCAGGTATATCTACAAAGAACTACAAGAATATAGTTGAATGAATTATTGTACTTCAATGTTCATAGCACTATTATTTACAATAGCCACAAAGTGACAACATCCGAGCATCCATTGACAAATGAATGAACAAATGGTGTCTACACATACAATATTCCTTCTAAGGAATATAATTCTGACATTTGTTTCAATATGGAGGAACCCTGAAAAGTTAATGAAATAACCCAAAACAAAAAGATAAATATATGATTCCACTTATATGAGGTTACCTACAATATCAAATTCATAGAGATCCAAAATAGAGAGATTTAATAATTATTTAACAGCAATTCTCCATTAAAAAAACAACAAACAGAGCTTCAATTTGGGAAGAAGAAAAAGTTCTGGAGGTGGATCAGGTAATGGCTGCACAAAAAATGAGATTATACTTAATGTCACTAATGTAACTGCATACTTAAATATCATTAAAATAAATTATATATATTGCCACTGTATATGTATTCTAATTATAAATTCATATATAAAGTAATTTATACACAAAATGCAGGTACATATAAAATATATTTAAATACTGATTAACTGAGACAAATCTCTCTATGTGACTCAGGCTGTCCTTGAACTCTCATTCCTTCCTTAGCCTGCTGAGTATTGGGATTACAGGTGTATGCCAATATACTTGGCAAATATTTATGTTTTAAATACATAGTAATTCTCTATAATAAATATGAAAGTCTTTTGGAAAGTTGTTGCTTACTTCCTTATAAAGTTAAACATAAGCTTTGTTACACGGTTACAAAATAAGGATATATGCCTAAAAAATCCTTGCACACCAATGACCACAGGTTTATTCATAATTGCCAAAAAAAACTAAAAGCAAATAAAATATTCATAAACTTGTAAATGAATAGCTATAGTATAGTCGTGTGTGTGTGTGTGTGTGTGTGTGTGTGTGTGTGTGTGTGTGTGTGTGTGTGTGTGTGTGTGTGTGTGTGTGTGTGTGTGTGTGTGTGTGTGTGTGTGTGTGTGTGTGTGTGTGTGTGTGTGTGTGTGTGTGTGTGTGTGTTTGCTGGTCCTAAATCTTGAACTCAGGGTCTGGGTGCTATCCTCAAGCTCCTTTGGTGCTCCACCACTAGAGCCACAGTATCACTTTTGTCCTTTTTTTAGTACACTATCAGAAATAAGAGTCTCACAGACTTTCCTGAGTAGCTAGAATTATAAACATGAGCTACCAACTCCTGGCTTTAGTATATTCTTCTAACACTACTCAATAAAAAAGAATGAAACTCTGAGATGTTAAAAAAAATTTATACAAGAGAATCTCAAAAGCATTATGCTAGGTTAGAGAAACTAAACAAGACAACTATGTATTCGATTATTCCATTTATGAGACAACTGAAAAAGGGAAAATAGGAAAATAAAAATTGGCTGGGGTTGGGAAAGGCCAACTATAAAGAGGCATAAGGTTAGCTTTTGGAACTATAGAAATATTCTCTATCTTGACTGTGGGGAAATCGAATGACTATATACATTTATCAAAGTTCACTGGACTACAAAAAAAAAGAGAACATTTTTCTTTATGTCAACTGTGTAAATATACAATAACAAAAAGTACTATTATCAACTTCAACTTATTAAAAACTTTTAATAACTTCAATATTTAAGACAAATAGCTGACCTGATTTTATGCCAAATATTTGGTATTAACTCACATCCCTAATTTTGTATTTTGTCTGTTTTATTTTATAAAATCTATTTTATTTTTGTAATGGTAATTCATTAGAATAATCATAGTAAATGGTGCACAAGAAATTGAAATAATTGGTTATCATATTATAAATAGTCCTTCTTTGGGAACTTATAAGATAGAAGTGGCATATCATTAATATTCATGAAATACTAAATAAGAAACCTCACATTTCCTGTCCTCTTTATTTTTGAAATGAGGGCTAATTTCAGAATAACTAACATCTGCAAGAGTGCTAGAGAAATGACAATGAATTGAGGACCACAAAGCAAGTTGGCCATGTGACTTATCCTGAATCCAACAGGAACTGAAATAATTAGAAGCATTACAGTTCTCTCTACTCTGCTTAAACAAACATACAAAGCCCTCAATTATAAAATTAAAGTCCAAGTTTCATTGTCAGGAGAAACTAATAAATTAAATCAGCACTACAATTATATATACTAGCATATCCTAAACTTCTAAAAGAAAATTTTTAAAGGAAAAACAGGTAACTTTGGTTTCCTATCTTCACAGACCTTCTAATTTACACATCTTAAGCAGAAAAGCAACATGTGTAATGTATTGAATCTTCTAATTAGGAGACTGAAATTTTTAATATGCATTTAAATTTCCTGGGTGATTCTCAAAACACAATTCCTTAGCACAAGAGATCTGCATTATTAGTAAACACTTCAGGTAATTTTTAGGGGGAATGGTCTGAGGATGTACTCTGAAAAATATTGGTCAATATGCTGAATTTGGTAACTTATTTATTTATTTGTTTGTTTGTTTATTTATTTATTTATTGGTCAGTCATGAGCCTGAACTCCCGACCTGGGCATTGTTCTTCAGCTCTTCAGCTCAATGCTAGCACTCTACCCCTTGAGCCACAGCTCAACTTCTGACTTTTTCTGCTTTTGTGGTGCTGAGGAATTGAACCCAGGGCCTCATGCATGCAAGGCAAGCACTCTACCACTGAGCCCCAACCTTCTTATATTTATTGCCATCATGAAATTCTAGCATTCTCTATCCACTGCCATATAATATTTGGTAATACTACTAGCCTCAAGTCAACTCATCTAAGTTCTAAAAATAAATGTAAATACTATACAAAAATTAAAACAGGCCAGAGTATTGTATAAGTAAAGAAATGGAAAGGAAATATTAAAGGACTAAAATTTGACAAAAACTAACCACTAACCTTTCCCTTATGCAAAAACTACACTTATCCTGGTGATTATTTCATATAAAAAACACACAAAAGAATTTTTTAAAAAGTATCAAGTGAAGTAAGCCAGGCCCAAAGAAACATAGGTTACATGGTTTCCCTTAACTGCAATAACTAGCATATGTCTAGTACAAGCAGAAAAGGTCAAAAGCTATGTACATACGACCATGTAAGATGATGCTAAGCAAAATGAACCCCAATATAGGGACACAGAGGTTTTATCTTTGTTGCTGTTGTTTTTAATGTACTGCTTGATTTTTTTGTTTCTTTTGTATGTTCTTCCCCCATGGTATAACCCCTGTTTGCACTGTATTTGATTCTGGTGTTCTGCATCTTACATATACATTTTTCTAATTTGGGGAGAGGAAGGGTACTAACAAAATGCTGAAACAAGGATACTGGTTGATCCATTGTAACAACGAGATGTTTAAGACACTAAGTTGAAAATGAACTTCACAACTTGGTGGGGGGCGGTAGAAGGGAGGGAGGGAGGAGTTGGAGATGTTGGGAGGGAAGGGATGATAGGGGAAAAACAAAGGAGAGGTTACCATGCTAGATAGAAAATGTACTCATTACCTTACTCATGTAACTGTAACCCCTCTGTACAGTATCTTTACAATAAACATATATTTTTTAAAAAACTTAATTCGTTGAAATACAGGTTTTCATGAACCACAAAAAAATACTTCTAACAAATTGTTTATTCAGTTCTTAACCCAATCTTTTTTACTTTCTTCCTAGACACATATTATGTGGCAAAATAAAAACAAGTAAACAACTTCTCATGTCATTTTTAATATCCAACTGTTACTACTACATTTCCTACTGTCTTTATACTTGAATATCTAAAAATACTTGAATTAGCATGTCAATTTCACCTTCTTCATTTTTGTCCTAATCAAAGCAGACAGCATCCTTTTCTTTCTGACTCAATGTGCCTCCCCAAATAATCCATTTTCTCAACTCTGGTATTGGCTTTCTGAGACCAATGAACATTCTCATTATTTGGCTTATTTTTTTTCTTATACCAGATAAAATAAATTGGATTGCTAATAAAGCACACTGGCAAGTTTTCCCACTTTACCTAATATTCCAAACCAATTCTGTTAAGCATGTCATGAATCTTACACTTATGGTACATTCAGTCATTATTTCAGCAGTAACAGAAGTCAGTTCCATAGATTGAATGCTCTTTTGAGAAGATTCCGGTGTTCTTTGTCTTCAAGGAACAGAGAGTCCATAAATTAAATTAAAATGAGGCAGCTGAAAAAATGGCCTAGTCCTATAGCCAAGCTTAGCTCTTTTGGGAGGGGGAGGGAAGGAAGGGGTCAGTCGTGGGGCTTGAACTCTGGGCCTGAGAATTGTCCCTGAGCTCTTTAGCTCAAAGCAAGCGCTCTACCATTTGAGCCACAGTGCCACTTCCAAACGTAGCTTTTAAAGAACATGTATTTCCAAAAGCTTACACACAGACACAGATACAGACATACAGACACACAGACACACACATAAATAATCAGAAAAAAAAGAACTAACAAGACTAAAATGAAGTGATATCAAAGAAAAAAGAGAGCTAGTACTTCATTTATTTATTGTTGTGTTTGTTTTAAGTCACATACAGAATAACAAGTTTAAAAAAAGAGGTTTAGGATTTGGAGAAAGAGACTATAAAAACAACTGAGAAAGAAAGCAGAACTGTTTGATTTCGATTAGTAAGAAGATAGATGGAATACTAGGGTTAGAATCAATCTAACTCTGAGCAAGCCATACCTATTTTATTCCCAGTTTATTCACCTATAACCTTATATATTTCTCAAAATTACTGTAATGAACATCAAGGAAAATGCATATGGTGCATGTCCAAATACTACATAAATGTTAATTTCCTAATCCATTAGAAAACAAAATCCAACATTGTTAAAAAAAAAAAACCCAGGAGATAAGCATTTATCCACTGAAGGTGATCTTAAAGAAAATGTTACACTGATTCTCATAAAGTACTTAAAGGTTGTTTTCAGAAACTAGAAGGAAGGAAGTCTGGAAACACAACTGAAGTGACTTGAAAAGATATTTCAAAATAGGTGTTTTATAAACTTTTGGGGGAAAAGTGGTTTCTGGGATGCTGCACTGATTCAATATAACAAGTTTAAAGAATATGAACAATTCAATCATATTCTATCTTAGATAATTTCAGCTGCTGATATAAAATGACTTAATTAGAAAATTTATAAATAATACAAATGCATTTTTCACATTTCTGGAGGCTAAGAAAGTCTAATATCAAGAAACCAGCTGATTCAATGTACTTCAGTACTTCATAGATGGTGCCTCTCACTTCATCCTCACATGGCAGAAAGAACAAAAAGGGCCCTCCCTTGAACTTTTTTTCCTCACAAACCTCTTGATAAGGGCAATAATGCCATTATAAAGGGCATGAGGGCTCACCATAATTTATTTATCATCTCCTAAAAAAAAATCAATACTATTTTATTGGCCATTAAATTTCAGCATATGAATGAGGGCGTGGCTATGTTCATCCAAATTCAATATGCTAAGCAACACTCATGTTCAAATCCTAATTATGCTTTATTTATAAGACCATGCTATTGTCCTCATTCAAGTTATGCTTCATTTTGAAATAAGATGAAATCTACATCAAAAGTGAAATAGTACCAGTTATTCACAAGATAAATTTAAAGTCATTTTGAAACTAAAATGGTAAATCATCATAAAATGCATACCCAGACAGAGTCGAACTAAACCTTATTGAGAGGCTAACCCAAGGGCTGAGGCATGAAACAACTGTAATTCCACTACTAAGAGGTAGGGATAAGGAGGATAGCAGTCTGGGCCAGCCAAAGCAGAAAGTCAGTGAGGCTCTATCTCAGTCATTAAGCCAAGCATGGTATGAGTAACTATAATCTCAGCTATGAAGGAGGTACAGCTATCACTAATATCTCTTAAATGGCTAAAATTCAAAAGTCGGACTACACCAAGTAGTGATAGGATATAGAGTGGAACTTGTATACACTAATGGTAGGAACATGGTTATAACCACAGAGGCAAACAACTTGTTTTGTTTGTTTGTTTGAACCAGTCTTGGAGCTTGAACTCAGGGCCTGGGCACTGTCCCTGAGCCTCTCATGGCTAGCACTCTACCACTTGAGCCACTGCACCATTTCTGGCTTTTTCTGTTTATGTGGTACTGAGGAATCAAACCTGGGGCTTCATGCATGCTAGGCAAGCACTCTACCTACCACTAAACCACATTCCCAGCCCAACTTGGTACTTTAAAAAAAAAGTATCTATTATATGATCCAGCCATTCCATTGTTAAATATCTACTCTAGAGAAATAAAAGCATATTTGCACTAAGTTTTGAACATAGATGTTCACAATGTTTTGTGTCACACTTAAAAACTAGAACAGAGGCTGGCAGCATATCTCAAGTGGTAAACAGTCTACTTTGCAACAGCAAAACAGAGTCTAATCTCAACAAGAAAGAAAGAACAAAAGGAAGAGCGAAAGAGTGAAAGAGAGAGAAAGAGAAAGAAAGAGAGAGAAGGAAAGAAGGAAAGAAGAAAAGGAAGGAAGGAAGGAAGGAAGGAAGGAAGGAAGGAAGGAAGGAAGGAAGGAAGGAAGGAAGGAAGGAAGGAAGGAAGGAAAAATTGAAACCTTATTATACAATCATTTAAAGAAAATTTGTATATATGTGTGATCACATAAGCCCATTCTGAGACTTGAACTCAGGGCTGGACACAGTCCTTGAGTTTTATTGTTCAAGGCTAGCATTCTACCACTTAAACCACAGTTCCACTTCCAGCTTTCTGTTAATTGAACATAAGAGTCTCATAGACTTTCTGGCTCAGCCTAGCTTTCAACCACTATCCTCAGATCTTAGCCTCCTTGAGTAGCCAGGATTACAGGCATGAGCTACAGCAGTACCTGGCTTAAAAAGTTATTTAAAAAAAATTTTTAAGCTAGAAACCTAGAAGTTCATCAACAGTAAACTGATAATATACATTCAGTGAACTACTACTCAGCAAGAGAAAGAAATTAACTATTGATACATATAATATGAAAGAAATCTGAGAATATGCTGGATAAAGGAAGCTAAAGCAGAAACGTGATTTCCTTTATACGAAATTCTTGAAAATCCAAACTAATCTGTTAAGACACAAACAAGGAACAAAGAAATGTTTAGACAAAATAAAAGCTTATTTTCTTGATTTTAATGATGGCTTCATAGTCAACTGCATATTTCAAAATATATTAAATTACATTCAAATCTGTGTAGTTGTTTTTATCAATTATATCTGACTATATATATTTTTTAAGGTATGAGCTGAGCCAGGCGCTGGTGGCTCATGCCTATAATCCTAGCTACTCAGGAGGCTGAGATCTGAAGATGGTACTTCGAAGCAGCCTGGGCAGGAAAGTCCATGAACCTAGTGTTTCCAATGAACTACTCAGAAAAATCGAGAAGTGATGCTGTAGCTCAAGTGGTAGAGTGCTAGCTCTGAGCAAAAGAGTTTGGTGTCCAGGCCTAGAGTCCAAGCTCCAGGACCAGCAAAAAAAAAAAAAAAAAAAGTCTGATCAGAACATTAGATTCTTAACTCACTTTTCATTGTTGAATTTGTGATCAACAGAATCACAGATTTTTTTTTTGCTGTAAATCCTGAGAATTTTTTATTTTTTTTATTTTATTTGTGAACATACTGTACAGAGGGGTTACAATTACATGGGCAGGATAATGCGTACATTTCTTACCAAGCATTGCAGCCTCCTCCTTTGTTTACCCTTCACATCCCTTCCCAGCCTCACCCCTCCCCCCAGAATCACAGATTTTAAATAACTACAACCTATTAGTAAGAAATGAAAGTATATTTCAAAATTGATTCACACAGTTTACTATGTATGGATTTTTTTCTCCCTAGATACTCCTAAGGATCCCTTTTTTCTTTTTAATTTTATTGTCAAGGTGATGTACAGAGGGGTTACAGTTACGTAAGTAAGGTAGTGGATACATTTCTTGTCGAACTTATTACCCCCTCCCTCCTTTTTCTCCCACTTTCCCTCCTCCTCAACCCCCCCACCCCACCCCATTGTACAGATCATTTCCAACATATTGTCTTGCGAATATCACTGTTGCATTGGCTTTAAGTTTTAAGGCCTTGAAATATCAACCACAGGATATAAATTTTAAAGGATATGCAAGGGAAAGTTCAAGAAGAACTAATTGATAAGAAATCAAATCAGGCCCACAGATCACACTGTCACTGCACTTTTATAAAGGAGTATGTGCAAATTTCAGAAATGCCTTAAAATATATCCTACTTGACTAAGCTCAATCAATATTTTGATTGATCACAGCCTGTGAAAGTATATTTGCTTTCCCAGAATTACTAACATTCAAGTGGAGAGCCACTTTAAACACAAATTCTGCAGTAAATAAAACTATGTCCCCCACATGAATATTATTCAGGTTCTTAAGATTTTGTGGTCTCTTAAATATCAATTTTCTTAATGGCTCAATCAAACATAAATATGCGCTCACTGACGCAGAGAAAGGCATGCTTATATACAAAGGCATGCTTTTATAGAAAAGGTTTCATATTTTGTATTAATGCTAACATACATCGATTTCAGAGAAGAGACTTTGTTTAAGCTTTTTGGAATATAGAATATTCATGCCACTCACCCATAGTTTTGTCATGTTGTCTGTAGCTAAGAAAACTTGGACAACTCTACGAAGATATTCTGTAAAATCATGACATTCACAGAATAACCAGCATAACAAATGTCCTTATTTTGTAGTTATGATGCTATGAAAACTCACAGGGTAAACTACAAGATCAAGGTCTAAATTAACACACATTATTTTTAGTCGGGTGCTGGCAGCTCACCCCTGTAATCAGGAAGCTGAGATTTGTGGGTCTCAGTTTAAAGCCATCTGGGGGAGGAAAGTCTAAGAAACTTTTATCTCCAATTAATCACAAGAAAATCAGAAGTGATGTTGTGGCTCAAAGCGGTAGAGTACTATCCTTGAGGAAAAGAGCTCAGGGACAATGTTCAGGCCCTGAGTTCAAGCCCCTGTGACTGATAACAAAAACAAGAACAAAAACCTGTTTAAAGTTTTTACTTGTGAAAAGCCAAGTTATATAGTGGTTAGAAGCATAGACCGAAGAGAAATCACCTGGATTCAAATACAACATCAGCCAGTAAGTCACTGTATAACCTCAGGCAATCTCATTTATATCTTTATGCCTCTAATTCCTCATCTATAAAATAGGGTAATAACAGTATTTACCAGATATAGTAGTTATAAAAATTAAGTGAACTAATAGGCCTAAACCACTTAAATCTGTCTGGCTCACAATAAGCACTCAAAAAATTTTACCTGTCATCATTCAATTACGCTCAAGATTGTGACCACAATTAGAGTTAACATTAACATATATGCCAGGCACCACTGGCTTATGTCTGAAATCCTAGCTACTCAAGAGGTTGAGGATCCAGAGGACTGTGGTTTGAAACCAATACAGACAGAAAAGTCCACAAGATTCCAACTCCTTAAGAATAACCATCATTAAAAAAATAATAAAATCATGATCAATAAAATAATTTGTTTTATCAATGATACCTGACTATGCAGGCTGGAGGTGTGGCTCAAGCGGGAGAGTGCCAGTAGTGCAAGCATGAGTTTCTAAGTTCAAAACTCATGCTGGCAAAAAATAAATATATATATGATAATTACACTAAAAATAACTAACATTACAGCTGATACATATCAATGTATGTACTAAGAATTCATGCAAAAGAAAGATCTGAATAGACATTTCTTCAAGGAAGATATGTAAGAGGCCAATAAACACATGAAAGTATGTTCAACATCAGTAAGTATTAGGAGAATGTATATCAAAAACACAGAAGATGTGACTTCACACCTTCCAGAAGGACTAAAATCAGGAAGGAAAATAACAAGCATTAACAAAGATGTGGAGAACCTGAAACACTTGTATATTGTTGAAAAGAATTTAAACAGTGCTGCTGCAATGAAAAACAGTTTAAAGGTTTCTCAAAAGGTCAACCATAAAATTACACTTCTATGTGATTATTTATAATGTAAAGCTAGACTAAAACAAATATTTGTACACCAAAACTCATAGGCACATAATTCTCCATAACTAAAATGTAGATATAACTCAAGTGTCCATAGACAGATAAATGGTTAGGCAAAATGTAGCATATACAATTCAATCATAAAAAAGCAATTTTGGTATATGCTACAAGAATGGACCTTGAGCTGGGGAGAGCTAGTGGCTCCCATCTGTTTCTAGCCACTCAATGAAAGCTGAGGATGGAGGTTCAAAGCTTGTTCAGGCAGAAAAATCTAGAGGCTTTATGTCCAATTAATCAGTAAAAAGACAGAGAGGAGAGGATAGGAGGGGAGGAGAGGAGAGGGGAAGGGAGCTGGACTAGAGGTGTAGCAAGCACAATTGGTAGAATATCAGCTGTGACTGAAAAAGCTGAGCAAGTGAGACTCTAAGTTCATGTCCCAGTACTGGCATTAAAAACAAAAAAGAATGGACTTTGAGGATATTATGCTTACTGAAGAAGCCAGACAGGATAATTTGTACAGTTTTACTTACATGAAGTACCTACATTAGGCAAATTCATAGTCATAGAAAGTAGTAAAGAAATTACCAACTGTTCAAGGTAGGGAGATGCAAGTGACAGTCATTTATTATTAAATGGTACAGAGTTTGGGGTTGAGATCATTAAAATTCTGGAGGTTTTTTTTTATTAATAATGGTTACACAATCCTGTTCATTGTATATTTCATGCCATTATACATTACAAAAGCATTAGATTGAAGCGGATCATTAAAATTCTGGAGGTTTTTTTTTTAATTAATAATGGTTACACAATCCTGTTCATTGTATATTTCATGCCATTATACATTACAAAAGCATTAGATGAAGCTTTGCTATGTGCATTACACACACACACACACACACACACACACACACACACACACACACACACACACACACACACACACACACACACACACACACAGCACTCAGGGCTTTTTTTTGGGGGGGGGGGTCTGATCGTGGGGCCTGAACTCTGGGCCTGGGCGCTGTCCCTCAGCTCTTCAGCTCAAGGCTAGCGCTCTACCACTTGAGCCACAGCGCCACTTCCGGCTTTTTTCTTTTTGCTTATGTGGTGCTGAGGAATCGAACCCAGGGTCTCATGCATGCAAGGCAAGTGCTCCACCACTGAGCCACCTTCCCAGCCCAGCACGTGAATGTTTCTTAAGTTTGACAGAAAAATGTATGCAGGGTATTTTGAAATTGTTGGGGGCAAACAGGAACTTCAAATGATTTTATATAATATGCTCACAGATAAATGAAATAATGTCATTGGTTACATAAGGGAAAAATTATGGCTAATAGTTAAGATACAAGAAAAGAAGACAATCAGCCAATGATATTACAAAGTGAAGCCTCTCAGGATGTCACTGTGGTATGACATTCTCAAATGTGTAACAAAACCACACAACTTGTAGTGCAAATGAATGAAAATATACTCTCAAACTGATTTAAGTTGAACGTGATAGAATAATTGAAAGCTCATGGCCTGAACAAAACAGTATAAAAAATCTGACCACACCAGATACTGTAAAATATATTTCTACTACAAAAGGAATGACTACGTATGGCACAGTTGGTTCTTAACTATAGTATCAGGCTAAATTCATTAAGGATAAAAACTTTAATTTTTATTTAAAGCAAAGCTACTATAAAATCTTGATTAAACTAGAAAATATTAAATTCTTGTTTTAGTGGCTTTCATAATGGTCATTTTTTAAGGTCTATTTACTGACACAGATTAGTTACTAGCCATTTGGACAAAACTGGCCCGCTCTAGAAAGGCCCCAAGTTTCCTATTTAGGGCTTTCTATTTGGAACTTGGAAATGAACATAAAATTGTACATGGCCCAGTTGAAAGAGAACCATGAAGAAGAAATCTCAAATTGTGTAGACTCTACTTCAACACAAGCTAGAATATACAAACGTAAACTGTAACCAGGTAAGGAGATTAATATCCCCTTAGTGACAGGACTATCAGACTGAAACCTTGAAAATGCAAACTCTATCCTTTTAGGACAATTTTTACAAAAAGATAGTGAAACTTTTTTGGGGGGGGGGCGGTTGTGGGGCTTGAACTCTGGGCCTGGGCGCTGTCCCTCAGCTCTTCAGCTCAAGGCGAGCTCTCTACCATCTGAACTACAGCGCCACTTCCGTGTGAAACATTTTTATAATGAGGACAAATTGAAAACAAGACATCTGGGAACAATCCTCACCTTTCAGAATATCCATAAGACCAAACCTGAGTTACAAGTTAACTCCCTAAAAACATTGTTGTCATTTACAATGATACTGTATTTCTATAAGCTAAATTAATAAAATATTAAGGACTACAACTGATTTACTAAGTTCATCAAGAAAATGTCTAATAAACCATATACTACAGTCATACCCTTCACATGTCATTTTTTTATATTTATGAAACAAAATATTTACATGCTTTATTCTACCCACATGTAACACAAACAAAATTACCTACAAGACTCCAAATATTAGGTGTATTTGTTGGTTTTTTCATTCCTATTTTATTTTTTATACGTTTTTATTGTAAAAATACTGTACAGAGAGATTATAGTTACATGAGCAAGGTAATGAGTACATTTCCTATCAAGCACTGTTACATCCTTCGTTTTTCCCCTACCATCCCTTCACTCCTTCCTCCACAACTACACTCCCCACCCCCCACACCTAAATTGTAAAGTTCATTTTTCAACATAGTGTCTTCTACATCTCATTGTTACAATGGGTTAACCTGTATCCCTATTTAAGCATTTTGTTTTTTCCCTTCCCCTCCCCAAATTAGAAAAGTGTATATACAAGATGCAGGGCATTGACATCAAATATAACAGGGGTGGGGTTCATTTCGCTTAACATCATCTTATCTGGTCATATGTACATAGCTTTTGACCTTTTCTGCTTGTTCCAGACATACACTAGTTATTGCAAATAAGGGAAACCATGGGACCTATATTTCTTTGGGCCTGGCTTACTTCACTTAATATAATTTTTTTCTAAGTCTTTCCATTTCCTAACATATGGGGCGATGTCATTCTTTCTGATGGAGGCACAGAATTTATATACATACATACATACATACATACATATATATATATATATATATATATATCACATTTTCTTGATCCATTCATCTACTGAGGGGCATCTGGGTTGATTCCATATCTTAGCTATGGTAAATAACCGCTCTGTCACTGTTAAATGTTAAACTACGTTGTTAGTCTCTAAGTTTGCTTTTTTTCTGTTTGCCATTATTATGTGCTTCTTGGAGTACCAGAATCATTTTGTGCACATATAAAGTTATTATAGTGGGGCTGGGAACTTGGATCAGTAGTAGAGTACTTGCCTTGCATGCATGAGGCCCTGGTTCGATTCCTCAGCACCACATAAGCAGAAAAAAGCTGCAAGTGGCGCTGTGGCTCAAGTAGTAGGGCACTAGCCTTGAGCTGAAGAGCTGAGGGACAGTGCCCAGGCCCAGAGTTCAGACCCCACAATCAACAACAAAAAAAAAGAAATAAAGTTATTATAGTGGGAAAATCTAACTATATAAATAAAGTCATTGTTGTGGATTTGACCTGGAAAAATAAACTGCTTTACTCCCAATCTCTCAAAATATGCCATTACACAAATGGATAAATAACTCTGTTTTTAAAGGACCATCTTAAAGCATTAACACTGAGAACATTTAATAAAGTGCTAAGTAATGTTTAAGGAACTATGTGAAAGGCTTTAATATATTTAAAGTAGCAATACAGCATTAGAACTTAAAATTATAAGCCATATAATAGTGGCAAGAATTGCTTTCCAGGAAGGTTGTACCAATTTGGCACTAAGGCTCACTCCTTTGAAAACATTTCCTAGTCTTCTAGGAATTCAGTGTAAAAGAACAGTCCAAAGTTCCATTGAAAGACTTAAACAATTAATTTTAAAGATTATTTTTTTTAAATGGGACAAAGGTATAGCTCATTTGCCTAGCTTTAGGAAGCTCTAGATTACTCAGCAATACACACACACACACACACACACACACACACACACACACACACACACACACACACACACACACACACACACACTAGTTGAAAAATACTAATGTGTAAACCAGGGTTACAGTTAAATAAGTTAAATAGTTAAATAATGTATGAGTTAAACTCATACATTAACAAAAATTATATTCTAATGTCATAAATCATCAGAAATGAAGCAGTGTGATGCTGGCATATGAATATAAAGAGATAAGGGGATAGAACAGAAATCTTGAAATAAACTAAAAGACAAATGGCAATCCAGGATAAAAGTAATAATAATAATCCTAAATCAATAAAGAAAAGATGGATTAATCAACAAGTGATGTTGAAACAAGCAACCACCTTTTTAAAAAATGAAATTAGATCAATATCTCATATCTATACCAACATGAAGGTTACACCAACCAAAAATTATAATGAAAAAAACTAAAATACTGCAGAAACCATGGGAAAACTGTATTATATACTCAGAATAGGAAATATATTTTAACTATGACATAAAACTAAAACTCCATAAAAGAAACAACGAATACATTCAACTACATGAGAATAGTTTCTTCGTGGGAGTGCAAGGGAACCCCAATATAAAAGTCAAGAGAGCAGTGAAAATACCAGGAACTAACTAAGATAAAGGTTTCTTTGCTCAATACACTGAGTTCCTACAAGACTCAAAGAAAAAGATCCAACATCCCAATAAAAATTGGCAAAAGTAGATAAAGTGGCTCCTAAATATGAAAATGTATTCACTTATACTTAATATAGATCAAGGATCTCTCTCTTTCTCTCTTTCCCTCTTCCTCTCCCTTCTCCTCTTCTTTCCCTCTTGCTCTCTTTATCCCTCCTTACCATGACTGAGACTTAAACTCAGGGGATCTAGTTCAGCCTTTTCACTCAGGGCTCCTGCTCTACCACTGAGCCATGCTTCTAATTCCAGCTTTTTGCTGGTTAATTAGGAATAGATTTCATGGATATGTCTTCCCAAGCTATCTTTGATTATAGATCATCATATCTCAGTCTCCTGAATAGCTAAAATCACAGGCATGAGCCACAGGTGTCCACCAACAGTATCTTTCAAAATCATACTCACACTTTTCACCTAGTAATTCTATGAACTTTTCTTATTTGAGCAAAATGACTTATTTTCAAAATTATTCACTGAAACATTGTTTGTCACAAAACTTGGGGACTGGTTAAATGAATTATAATTCACCCAGGTACTACACAGCCACAAAAAAAGAATAAGATGCTCTTTACAAACTGACTAGAAAATATGTCCCAGGTATAATAACTGAAGGATTGAAGGAAAAGAAGGAATAACTCAGCATACAGGTTACATCAGTGCTTATAATGGATTATCACACGTAAAAATGGAAAAAATACTTAGAAACAGTTAAAAAAAAGTCTATGATACCAATCCAGAAATCAAGCAAACAGGGTCCAGACCCCAGAACTCCTAGCTAACTAGTTCTAGACATTTCATTAACTAAAAAAGTGTTGATTTTCAGCCAGGTACCAGTGGCTCACACCTGCAATCCTAGCTACTCAGGAGGCTGAGATCTGAGGATCACGGTACAAAGCCAGCCCAGGCAGGAAAGACCGTGAGATTCTTCAATAAACCACTAAAACACCAGAAGTGGCTCTGTGGCTCAAGTGGTAGAGCATTCACCCTGAGCTGAAAAGCGCAGGGACAGCACCCAGGCCCAGAGTTCAAGCCCCACAACCAAAAAAAAAAAAAAAAAAAAAGTGTTGGTTTTCTTAACTACACTTCTTAGATCCAATTAATGAATGCATTTTTTGGGGGGGGTCAGTCGTGGGGCCTGAACTCTGGGCCTGGGTGCTGTCCCTCACAAGGCTAGTGCTCTACCACTTCCGGCCACTTCTGGCTTTTTTTCCCCTGCTTATGTGGTGCTGAGGAATCAAACCCAGGGCCTCAAGCATGCAAGGCAGGCGCTCTACCACTGAGCCACCTTCCCAGCCCATGAATGCATTTTTATATAGCTATTTATATATCTTCCTCTATGTACATTCAAGAGGTATGGAAGGATATGTAAGGATTTCAAATTATTTGTTGTGTAGAGGGGGCAATGATCACTTCCCAGAGAGCAAGTAGGAGTCCCAGAGAGGAGAGTGGGAGACATCTTAAGGAATATCCATTTGTACATTTTAAATTTCAAAAACAAGGGATACATTATCTATTTTTAAAATACAATATATAAACACATTTTTAAAGAAAGTTAATGTTTTCAGTAACATGAGAAAATACTGTCAAGAATAAAAAGTAGAATATAGAGCCTGACATCAAATATGTGTAAGAAATTACATCAGTCACAGAATAGAATAAAATACTAAATAATAGTTGTCTCTAAGAGACAGAATTCCAAGTTATTTGAAATTTCTTTGGATTCTCCAAATTTCAAATTCTGTACATTAAGCACAGATTATATTCAGTTCAACAAAAATATTAGTTTTTAATTATATGAATCAAGGCTGTTAGAAATTACAAAGGAAGGTAGAAACTTACTAAGCAGCACACATGAAGCATCTGTAGTTCCTTAAAACCTCACTTCCAATTGCAGTATAAAGAACTAAGAAAACAGAAATGAAAAATATCTAATCTGTCCTCTGCTCTACCGCTTAAGGATCACAGAGATTATTCTCATTTTTCCACTCTGTGGATGTTTTGTCCATTTTTGTTTTCTGTTACCTAGGTAATAGTGCTTCCAGCATTTCCCTTAAAGACTGTGAAACTAACAATCTGGTATTTCTCACTGTGAGTTTTCCTGACCTTCAGCTTTGAAAGGCCATCTCCCTGAGGGAGAGTAGTAAGATCTAGAAGCTAAATCAGGATAGTAAGGAATCTGAGGTTAAGAGTTCTAATCCTAACAAACTGTGGGATTTGTCTCTGATTGTGGGAATAAGTTATACTTACCAAGCCAGTTTCTTTATTGTGTAAACTTTAAGGATTATTTTGAAAAGTATTCGGTAATATTGCCTTCACAGTTTAGCTTTCCATACTGTTCTTCTAAATTTGTTTTCTTGTCTTACTTTAAATACTTCCTTCTCTAAATTTTCACTATCCTCAGTTAATATCTGCAAGTATTACCAAACCCTTAGATTCAGAGACGGAGGAAAGGGGTACATTAGGCAGCCTACTGAAAGTGACACAATGAAAATAGAAACTTAGCAATGTTAAAGACAATTTATGAAGAATTAAAAATCCAATCAAGATCTAAACTGGCCCCTTATAAGGCAAATGAGCAGTTATTAGAAGTGGAGATGTGGCTCAAGGGGCAGAGCTCTAAACTGTGAATGAAAACAGGCTGGAGGATTTGAGTTCAAGCCCCAACACACAGACTCAGACAGACAGATTCTCTCTCTCTCTCTCTCTCTCTCTCTCTCTCTCTCTCTCTCTCTCTCTCTCTCTCTCTCTCTCTCTCTCTCTCTCTCTCTCTCATACCTAACAGTAAGAAAGGTAAAACTCAGTTCAATATCTGAATTTCTAGGTAAGGAAGATGGTGACTAGCAAATACTTATACCATCAAGGTTCAATTCGTTTCTTTACTGTGTACTCATCAATAAATAAGTTGTCCATTTTATTTGCTTATCATATACTTCTTCATGACTGCCTTCTCACTCGAAAAGAAACTAAATTTATAGAGTAATCTGCCTACTGGCCTTGGGAGAAAAGGTGTTTTAAAAACATCAGATAGCAATTATCCCTCTACTAAGACAGGGTGAAGCAATTTCGCTAGTGCCTTCAGCACACTTCAAACTCCTCCTGGCTAACAAGACCAAACACCTCCCTAGCTACTTAAAAGTTTTTTTCCAAAAAGGAGGGACAAGAGAAAAACCAGCTAAATTTTTTCTGGATTAACTCAGTTGTCAGTTGAATGCTTTTTGTGGTTCACCTACTTAAAAGATGATCCCATCCCTTCATGCTACTAAAAAGCACAAAGTTACCAATTATAAAAATCCTCTGCTTCCACTTCTCATTCTCTTTCTAATAAAGTAAAGAATCAGAAACCACTTGCCACTATTTCCTTAGTAATCTCATGACAGAAGACATACACTAAGATATAAAAGAACAGTCCAGCATCTGTGAACATGAACACAATATAAATGAGAGCACAATATAAATGAGACACAAATTCGCTCGCAAAAGATTAAAAATGGGGCTATCGGAATTTTAAATAAATAGTACATTCTGAGGCATTCTTGGACCATCTCGCTGATTTCAATGGAGAACTACTCCTTTCTTACTTTTTTTTTTTTTTTGGTGGGGGGGTCCGGTTGTGGGGCCTGAACTCTGGGCCTGGGCGCTGTCCCTCAACTCTTCAGCTCAAGGCTAGTGCTCTACCACTTGAGCCACAGTGCCACTTCTGGCTTTTTTTTCTTTTTGCTTATGTGGTGCTGAGAAATCAAACCCAGGGCCTCATGCATGCAAGGCAAGCACTCTACCACTGAGCCACCTTCCCAGACTCCCCCTTTTTTTTAAGCTTAGGATCCACCTGCGTCAGCGTTCTGGTTCTGGGGCTTGAACTCAGGGCCTCCTAGACTCATTTGGCTTTTTCCACTCACTGCTGTCACTGTACCTCTTCAGCTATGCCTCTACTTCCAGCTTTTTGCAGATTATTTGAACATAGTCTATCAGATTTGTCTGGCTGGGCTGGCTTCCAACCTCAATCCTCAGATCTCAGACTCTTTCTTGAGTAGCTAGGATTATAGGCATTAATACTATAACCTAGCTCATTGAAGAACTCTTAAAGGGTATAAAGTGTATTTGGAGATCATGAGATATTAATGTATCAACATTCATAGCCTATGACAGACTAAATATTGAATAGAGATTAAAATCCCAAGAATTTCTAAAATATTACTACTCATTTATAAAGCTTTTTATTGAGGAAATGCAAGTGATAAATGCATTATTTGTTGTAATACTTAAATAATACAAACATGTTAGGGATTTACCTGGTTATACATTCCCTGATGTTTTTTCTATAGCAATCACTTAGAGCATGCAAAATTTTCAATCTTTGTTGACCAATTTATTCATCTATGTTATTACAAAATACATATTTAAAGTATGTCATAATGAGTGATTCACTTTGAACATTCAAATTAAATTATATTAAGAATATTCTGTGTAAGCCAGTCACTTCTAGATCACAGTAGACAAAAATGAAACAACTTCCTGGACTTGTTACAGGAACACAGTCTCTAGAGATGCCATAAAAAGTATCTCACCTTTAATCTTAATTCTTAAAGAACAGTCAATATCATATACTACAACCACCTAAGAGTTCATGAAAAATGTTTACCAAATCCCCGCTGTTGTGTTTCTGGAATTATAGGTACTTGATGCAATATGATTGATTTTTTCTCTTGTGTAATATAGTACCAGCCTTTATAAACTTTCCAGCAGGACCCTTTGTCATTAATAAACAATGAGACACACGCTAGCTTAGTGACGTTATTCTTTTTATTAGCTGAATATTTCAAAAAGCCCTATGACTAAAATTTTAAAAAGCACAAGATCTCTTGTTGATAACTATTTCTCCTCCAAATCTCAAAGAGCATATCTGTGCACACTTGTAGATCTGTTACACAGGTGAGTACAGAGCTCCAGTTCAGGCAATAGTAGACATGAGTATCTTAAATTTCTCCCAAAGTGAGTCCTATAGTTACCATCTATTCATGGTAAAATAGTTAATTTTAATGTTCCCATTGTTTACCAGAAAGCACAGACAGTGAGGCTGGCTTTGCCGCTCCCGTTTCCTTTTGCTAGGCTGCTGAGCTTTTTCAGCCAATTGACTTTGCTTTGAGGCTATAAATATCTGAAAAATGTTCTGCATTTGATGCTCTTGGATACTGCATCCATATTTAGCTGTTTGTGGCATGCCTTTGTTTAAGCTACTCTGCCACCATAAGATCAGTCAGGTTGCGATCTAGATAGTCAAAAGACAGATGAATCAACATTCAAGAAACACTAGTTTACTAGGAGCAAGGTACCAAGCTGCTAGACATGAAACAAGGAAGACAGTAAAGAGACAGAAATATAAACAAGACTGATGTCAAAAATGTTATAGTCTTGATAGGATGGGGGAACGATTTATTGTAATATTGAAATGAAACATTTTAAAGACAAAAGGAAAAGCTCTGAGCATATTCCAAAGAAGTTCTCCAGACATAGCAATACATGAAAGTTTGGATAAAAGTACTATTAACCAAAGATCTGAACCTGTCAACACCAAAGTAAAAACAGTTTCAGTCTTCAAATTTTGTGAGCCAAACTACAAAAATATTGTTCCTAAGAGTTTCTGTTAAGATATTAAGATATTCCTTGGGGTGAGAGGTTACTTTTGTTGTTAATTGTGTGTGTGTGTGTGTGTGTGTGTGAGAGAGAGAGAGAGAGAGAGAGAGAGAGAGAGAGAGAGAGAGAGAGAGAGAGAGAGAGAGCACCAGTACCGTGGCTTGAACTCAGGACATGGTGCCATCTCTTAGCTTTTTCGCTCAAGGCTAGTGCTCTACCACTTAAGCCATAGCTCCACTTCCAGCTTTTTTGGTGATTACTTGGAGATAAGGGTCTCATACTTTCCTGTTTAGGCTGGCTTGAAACCATGATCCTCAGATTTCAGCCTCCTAAGTAGCTAGGATTACATACATAAGCCACCAGCACCCAGCTTGTTGTTTGTTTACATAATGATTTCAAACAGAAGTATATTACAGTAGTTGAGCTGCAGCCAGTGGCAAGATACACATAATATACAGCTTCTCATTATACCCTCTCTCGAAAAATCTACGTGGTTATTTTAGGCTTGTTCTCCAAACAGTATGAGATGGACCTGAGCAATAGCTCCATCCCACTTTCCTATCTTGTGAAAACATTCCAAGCATATGTATATCTCATTCTGACATTCCTCCTTTCAAAACTCAGTTTACTAACCTTCTGATAAAATTGCTCTCCAGAATCCCTTGATAATCATGATTAAAAGCATTAAATTATGGGCTTGCTCAATGACTGGCTCCAAAAGTCAGGATGAAATTTGCAGTCTAAGTTGTAGGTAAATAATGACACAAGCCACAAAAATCAGCCAACTTTAAGGTTAAAGGGACCATAGCTACTAATTAGTATAGATTCCACAGTTTTTGCAGAAACCTAGAGTTTGACAGTTATAACTACTTGTCCAATGTTATTAACAATCTGAAAGCCTGAGTAACAACGCAGGTCTCAACCCCCAGTTGTATACTCCAGTTAGATTCTCAATTGTATACTCCAGTTAGATTCTCAATTTCTGGATTTCTTGAAGACATGTTAAATTCTTTAAGATAGCCTTTAAACTGTATCAAGGAACATAGTAGACTGAAGATAACCTGGGTTTTTAACATAAAAAACAGACAAGAAACAAGAAAAATAAAACAAACTAGTATTCTCCAAATTGATTTTCCATATTTCAAAAGATCACAAAATAAGCAACTTAAAAACTGAGAATACAGACAATCTTCAGAGTTTTATAATATTTGCATCATGCTAAAGACCACCGTGTTCAGCATGAGATGTAGCAGTGCTAAACTGTAAGTATAAACAACTTTTACTTGTTTCACTAGTTGACAGAAATGACAAAAAGAAAAAGGAAAAAGTGATAATGCAGTGGAAAATCTGCAACTTGACACAGAAATGCACCTTATTAATGTGTGTATGTGTGGATTAATACATGTATGTGTCTACCTATTAGTGCAGATTCAAATTCCATACTTCATGCAGAAACTTAAGGAACAGAGATTTAAAACTGTTCTCTCGAGGTTAGACAACAAAGTTGTGTCAAAGCCAGAAGGCAAAGCCTCATTTTCAAGCCCCAACTTTACACTCTAGACTCATGTTCTCCATTTCTAGATTTCTTTTTACTCCCTCCTCAGTCACTCTCTTTGCAGTAATGAGGTTCAAATCCAGCTGAACATGTTAAGCAAGCACTTTACCATAACCACGTTCCACATCCCCAGCTCTCAATTTCTAGATTTCTTTACAATAAGTTAGAGTGTGAGTGTGTGAGTAATGGGTGTGTGTTGATATTTGTATTTACATGCCACAAAGCAAGACCTATAGTGGACTGCAAAAACAGTAACATATAGGTCTCATGCAAAGAATGACAGTTAACAAAGTCTGGAAAAGCCAGAACCTTAGATACTGAAACATGGCCTTATCTCCAATATATTAAAACAAAAACAAAAACAAAAAACTGTATACCAAAGTATATAAAGAAGAAAAACAGAATAGGAAAATGTCACCACAACATAATTCATATTTATTTTTAGACACTCATCAATCTTTGGTGAAAGTGATCAGCTAAATAGGATTAGCAGGCAAATGGAAAGACAGGCACCAAATTTTTTAATCAAATCTGCTGAGAATGAACTGGTGACCTTGTATCATTTTTAACTTCTTCATTTTAATTCTCTCAATTAAATAGAATAACATCAAGAAACACTTAAAAACACCCACTGAAGTAAGTACAAGGTGGTACACATAAAAGTTCCTGAGGAAATGATTTTAAAACTTGCCAGTATTTATGACTAAAGGGCCACTAGATTACTTAGTCCAATCCATTCATTTTACAGATGAGCAATCAGAGGCCAAAAAAGTGACCTAATCTTCCTCCAAATCATTTAGCCACTTAGTGACAAAACTAAGACAAAAACTCAGATTTCTGGATTCTTAGTTCAAAGATCTTTCTGATAGTGATAGACATGAAGTCCTGAAACCACAAAAACTATCCAGATCGGTAACTTTTAAGCCATGGTCACTCTTGATCATCAAGAATATAACCTGTTCAGAAGTAGGAAAGAAAACTTTAAAAAAAAATTTGTAACATACTTGATCTACAGGCGTAGATCTACATGACAGCAGGATAACATTTCAACGCCGTGTTTGATCCCACAGGCTTCAAATTTGCCATCTTCCTTTCAGCCACATTACTAATGCCTTTTCTGTGGTCATGTGAGCAAAGTGATAACCATCTTCCCATTTCAATATTTTGAAAAGCCCCAGCTAAACCCTAAATGCCACGCTATAAATCCTTACTTAGGCTCCGAGTTTTGAAAACCAGCATGGTTTTAAAGCTGCCACAAGCCCTACCTTAATAGAATCTCATCATTCAGTTTTAATTAAAAAGGCGGTAACCAGGAATGCAGAAAGAGAAAGTTTTAGTGTATTCATCACTTTTAACCTGCTGAGTGGCAACCCAGTCACTTCACAGTGAAAACCAGAAACAATAACACACTCCGAAACAATCTGCGCACTCGGAATAAGTGGGCTGCCTTTAGAGAGTGAGGTTCAGGGAGAGGTTACAGATACGGTCTGTTGTCACCAAATACACATTTTGAGTTTTGATATCGACTTGTTCTTTTTTCTTTTTCATTCATTAGCTTATTCTCTGCTAAGCCGTTATCTTTCTTTCCAGTCCTGCTTTACCAAGAGAAAGGGATGAAACCCTATTCCCTTGGTTTTATGGCTTGTTCCTTCATACCTTCTACAATATCGGGTGGCAGCTGTCTTGAAATAACCACCTAGGAGCTAGATCTGGATACCTCAACATACTTACAGCGGGTGTCAGAAGAGGTCCAAAGACCACACTGAGTCACACCTCTTTACCCAGGTGCTAATAGGAGGTGGGAAGCGAACCCGGGATGGAGGGGGACTGGAAACGGGAAATGAGCCTGGAAAATGCACGGTAACCCAAGCAGAGACACGACACGCGAGCCTCAAGAGCGGCCTGTGGTCCTTACCGTACACGCGGACCCAGCTCTGTTGCTGGCACACCGACTCCAGAAGGATCCGATCCAGCATGCCACCGGCCACGGCTCCGCTGACGGGGACCAACGCGTCCAGATCTTCCGGGGGCAGCGGCGAGTCCGACTCCAGCCCTGGGAACATCTCGGGCCAGGACAGCGCCTCCGCGGCTCCTCCGGACGAGGGCGAGAGCTCCATGGTGCCCCGGAGGGACCCGGCGGCGGCGGCGGGGAGGGCGGCGGGGGCGGCGGGGCGGGCGCGCGGCTCCGCGCCCTGCTGCCTGCGGGAAGGGGAGGAGGACCGCGCCGCGGCGGGGACGAGGAGCCGGGCGGCAGCCGGCGTCCGCGCCGCTCACCCGCTTCCCCGCCGCCCGCTGCTGGAGGGCCGGGCGCCGCAGCCCACCTGCAACCCGAGGGTGGGACCCGGGGCGGGAGGCGGCTCCAGCGTGGCCCGGACTCGCGGTGGGCGCGGGCTCAGGTGCGGGTCCCACCCGGGAGGGGACGTGGAGGGAAAGCCGGGAAGGGGCGGCGCGCGCGCCCGCCCCCTCGGAGCCGCCCGCCCTCCTCAGCCCCCGCCGGCGGCGCTCGCGGCCGGTCCTCGCCGACGCGGGCCGGGGATGGAGCGCGGCCGGGCAGGGCTGGACTCGGGGGCGTCGCCGCCGGGCGCCGTCCCCTCCGACCTGCTCCGCAGCTCGAGGGGGGCGGTGGCCCCCCCGGCTCCGCTGCACGCCGCCGGCCCCGGGCTCTCCGCTCCGCAGCGAGCCGGCCCGCCCCCCCCCCCCTAACGCTGAAATCCCGGCTCCGGCCGCCGCTCGCGCTCCGGCTGGCGCTTCACTGAGGAGCCCACAAACCCCGCAGCCGCGGCAGCGCTGGCGGCGGCGGCGGCGGCGGGCGGCATCCCAGGGTGATAGGCCAGAGCAATCGAGAGCCGAGAGCCGAGAGCTCAGCCTTGTCTGCAGTCGAGAAACGAAGCGGAGGTGGAACTGCCGCCGAAGGCAGAAAACATCGGCCGCCGAATTACTCATCGGGCCCGCGCCGCCTTCTCCCCGGCTGGTTTTGCTGTGCTGGATCCCGGTCTCCATAGCTCAGCCTACTGGAGGAGGCGGGGAGGGAGGAGGCTGCGGGAAATTTGAAAAGAGGAAAGAGCTCTCCTTTCTTCTCACCCCTTTCCTGTTTATTTCTTCAACGCTTCTTTCTTATTTGGAGAAGCGATCGGAGAGACTACTTTATTTTTACAATCACCCTAGGGGGACCGCCTCCCTCCTTCCCAGAAAGGAAGCTAGCTGGCAGCCGGTCTGGGGTTGTGGGGTCCGTGCAGGCTCCGCGCTCTGCGCTCTTGTCCTTGCCAGAGCTGGACTCGTCGTGGATTTAGAATAGCGTGCTTCAGAAGTGTGGTGTGGACGGATGGACAGGCCTCGCAAGAACAAGAAATGTTCCAAAGCCAGCATTACCCAAACATGCTTCTCTTCTTTGCCTTTGATCTTTGTGCAATATGTTGGCCCTTTTTCCTCTAATGATGTCACGTGTTTTATTTTGGGCCTATTTGTAGACTGTCTTCCCTCGCTTCCCTTTGGCTGTACTTTATCCCCACCCCAAAGCAGGATTCACCCATTCGGGTATTGGAGATTGCTGGGAAAGTAATACTAACTCTGATTTCAAAACTGAAAACTAATAACCTGTGATTTGCACCTTGTAGTTCTTTCGTGAACAAGGCTACTTGAACTGGAGCAGGGTTTGTTTTAAATACATGTTGGTGTATAACTTTAACAACTTTAACAAAAAAAAAAGAAGGTTGATCTACAAAATCATCTTAGTTTTCTAGTTTTGTGTTATTATAGTGTATGGGGGGGTGGAGTTTGACAGTTATGAGAATGAATTTTGTAATGTTCTCCAAAATCTTAGAATGATATCATTTCTAAACTTCAAGTGCCCTTAGAGATAATTTCATCCTATCTCTCCTTCAACAATTAGAAACAGGAAGATCCAGGTCCCTCGGCAAATCAACCACCAATACAGATAGGTCTACAACCTCTCAATGAGACTTAATCCTTCACTTTTATTTTTTCAAGAATTCTCTGTGATTAAACTTGGCAATATTCTGGAGTGTTTCTTTCCAATATTTAAAACCCTGCTCCCTGAGCATCTGACAAAGTAGTTTTCCAAGTCTAAGCTATATGTATTTCAGTGAATAAGAGGTTGAAGCCAAATTACAGTGCTCAGCACTAAGCAGAGATACAGCATTTTCATTTAGACTAAATTTCCTGTTGGCTTTGAGCAAACTATAGAGTTACGTGAATAGTGGGTTTCAGATGTATAATGGAATATCTCTTTATTAACAATAAATAAGGAATTTATTGGCCCAAGCAATTATCTCAAAAACAGCATTAGAAGCCAAGCACTGATGGCTCACACCTGTAATCCTTGCTACTTGGGAGGCTGAGATCTGAAGATTGCAGTTTGAAGCCAGCCCAGGCAGGAAAAGTCCATGCAATTCTTCTCTCCACTCAGAAAAAGCGGGAAGTAGCGCTGTGGCTCAAATGATAGAGCACTAGCCTTGAGCAAAAGAAGCTCAGAGACAGCACCCAAGCCTGAATTCAAGTCCCAGGACTGAAAAAAAAAAAAAAAAAGCACTAAGAAGGTATACAAAATTCAAAGTGTTCTTTCCAAACTTACTCTCTCATAACCCATTCTTGAGTTGAAGACAAAGCCTCAGCCAAATTCCAGTAATCCTACTTTCTTCATCTAGACATTAAATACTGATCCCAACTTCACTTCTGCATCCTCAGCTCAGACTATTTGTAGCTCATCATCTAAGTACCTAAGTACTAGTATGTCTGAAATTTGTCTAATGCTCACTACTCAAAAAGAAAATATTTTCACAAACTGAACAATAATTGGATGAGACTAGCAGAGCCAGTATTTTTTAAATCATCATTTAGCCAATGAGAAAAATTGAAGCAGAGAATCCTATTAAGCAATCTTTTTAATGGTATCTACTTAGTTGACTGAGATTAAAACTCTAGTCTCCTCATTTTGGTGTAGGGCAGGTACTTAGAGTTTGAGTTCAATGTCTTGTACTTACTAAGCAAACAGTCTATCACTTGAATGATACCCCAGATCATTTTGCTTTAGGTTGTTTTTCAGATAGGGTCTCATGCTTTTTGCCTAGGCTAGCCTCAGACAGCAATTATACCTCCAACATAGCTGGAATTACAGACATGAGCCAGTATATCTGGCTTGTTTATTGCCATGAAGGCTCTCACTTGTTTCCCCAGACTGGCCTCAAACTGTGATCTTCCTGATACCAATCTCCCAAAGAAGGTAGGATTATAAGCATGAGGCACTATGCCCAGCATCTGATTTTTAAGTTTACTTATTAAACCTCAATTATTCCTCTAGGGTGATTTTCTTTAGTGAATGGAATTACTCCAACATTTATGCCAGCCATCTCCCTTCTTTCTTTTTTCTGTAGAGCTTTGAACCCTAAGCTCTTAGAGGTTATTTACCTACTTACTGTCATTGCAACTCATAACTCCAAGAATCAAACCCAATACCCAGGGCAAATAGGAACTAAAATTGGGGACCAATGGAGGAGAACAAATAATGAAGTACCTAGTTATTAGTATAAAAAGCAAAAGCTAGCAATAGTGAAATTTCCAAACAAAAGAAATCATTGGTTCTTATTAAGAGATGAGAGTTTGGACTGTTGGCTGTCATTTCTTGAGAACCAGATGTGTGTCTAATTTTCTCCTCCCTTCCTTTCTTGAATTTTCCTTTCATGTTAAAGGGACTAGGAGGTTCCTTTACCCTTGCTTAAACATAGAGTTACCTGCCAGTCCTCTCTTTGCTGCTAACTTGCATAAATTCAAATGTTTTCTGTTCCTACTGACATCCTCCCAGCTGAGACCTGGCTAGCTGCCTTCCTTCCCCTGACTGTCCACTTCCACTTTATCTTCACACTTAAAGGGACCTCCCAATCGTGGTCCCAAATCTCTATTGCTACTTCACTCTTCGCTTATGTTCATAAAGCTGAAACAGCTCCCTGTTCTCCACCATATCCAGCACTTTTCTTGCCACTTATCACCACTGAATTGTTTTATCTACCTGAAGTATCCTTCCCTCTATCTCTGCCTCCCAAGAAATGATTCCTTCTAATGCCAATGTCCTCCTGTATCAAATCACTCCATGTCCATATCCATATTCCACAACATTTGTCCCTGCCCTTCCTCTGGAATCAATCATGGTATCTAGGTAGTATAGTACTTGGGTAATACTGAATATCTACTATCAGATTATCATATCATGAGGGGAGGGAGCTTGAGTGATTCATGTATATACCCCACAAGTATCTTTCCCATATCAATCCTTCAATGAAGACAGTCAGGAAACAAGTAATTCAAGAGGAAAAGAAAACGTATATTTACCCACAGACATATAAAACTGAAAAAGATACTTTAAAACAGTTTAATGAATCCAATCATGCAACTCTCGCTCTGTCTTCATTTTTAAAATAAATATACTGTGAAACTGGGGGAAAGCAAAGGAACAGGTGAAATTGTCCAAAAAAGAAAAGGTAGTCATTAGATAACAAGCTTATGATATGGTTACCCTTCTGAACAACACCTTACATAACAACAGAATTACACCCAGAGTTCAAGCCCCACGACTGACAAAAAAAAAGAAAAACAATAGAATTACATCAAAATAACAATAAAGCACACATAATTTTCTTTAAAAACCGTAATGCCAGGTGCTGAGGGCTCATACCTGTAATTCTAGCTACTCAAGAGGCTGAGATCTGAGGATCAATGTTCAAAATCAGCCCAGCTAGAAAAAGCATGTGAGACCCTATCTCCAAGTAACTAGCAGAAAGCTTGACTGGAGGTGTGCTTCAAGGCGTAGAAAGCTAACCATGAGGGAAAAAAATTGATCAAGAACTCTAGGTCCTGAGTTCAAGCCCCAGCACTGGCACAAAAAATAAAAAATGAATAAAAATAAACACCCCTATCTTTCTCAGGAGGCTGATTCAAGAGAAAAATCATCTGAGTTTACGAGTTTGGAGACTAGCTAGGGCAACATAGATCTCATTTCGACTGTAATTTTTAAAATGAAAAGTTAATAAAGTTCACATAACTGTGAGTCCAGTGGCTCATGCCTGTAATTCTAGCTACTCAGCAGGCTGAGATCTGAGGATCACAATTCTAAGCCAGTTGGCAAGAAAGCCAACTAGACTCCTCTCTAATTAACAACCAAATAAAAGTGAAAGTGGAGCTCTGACTCAAGTGACAGAGTGCCACTAACCCTGAGTACAAAAAGCTAAGGTAAGTGCCCAGGCCCTGAGTTCAAGCCCCAGTACCAGCACAAAATAATCATAATAAAATCTAGACCCCAGAAAACGATTTGACTTGTTCAAGGTTATATAAGAAGTGGCATAGAAAGGATTAGAATTCAGATCTGTGAATCTCAAGTCATCAGCCCCATCAGAAGATTGACTCTGTCTTATCCTTTCACCGTCCTTCTCTAAATCAATGTTTGTTGATGAAAAGCTTTTTCAGTAAAGTATTTTTTTGCATATTAGTTACTCTTAACGCATTTGTGCCACATTCCTGGCCTCACATATAATTTTAGTAAAATTATACTTTAAAAAAAACACCAGAGGACCAAACAGAGACATCAGAAAACATCTGGTCTGATTCATCAGGGAGCAGCAACATTTCTATTTATACATGAGCAAGGCCCTATCTTTGTAGCTCTCAGCTGTTGCTCCTTGCTCAGTATGTTCCCCTTTTCAACCTTGTCAAGATAGCATCCTATGGCTGAGATTTGAGTAGCAACAAACACAATAAAAGAAAATGATTTCCCTACTTCCTAGAAGGGGGGTTGGTATTTTAAAGGAACTTTTTCTCTACTTTTCCAGTCTTTTTGTTCCAGAGTATAGAACCCCAAGCCTTAGTGGCTGAGTGACTGCCATTGTTCTATAGCATTCTTCGTAGAAAAATGTTGGATAAAAAACCAAAGCTGGAGCAGTAAGTCAAGCTTGGAAGAATGTCACATTAAAAATTTTTTTTTTAAGTAAGTATTCTAAATGACATTGGTGTTGAGAATTTAAGAAGCATTAACTCTCTTCACAGCCACATTTGACTAAAAACTGGAAACTGCAGTCTTAGTTAGGCATCAATACCAAAAGTGTGTTTAGTAGTCCTCCTAAGTTTTGTGGCTATCCTTTTATACTTAACTCATGTTCCCAAAGAGAAAGCCTCTGCTTATACCAACCAGTGACAATGACAATACTGTTTGGAAAAAGCAGTCAAACAGGCCAGAGAGAAACAAATCTCCACGTGTTACTTCTTGGCTAAAACCCCTTCAAAATAATGACCTCACCTCAGCATTCAACCATCGGAATGCAAAAAGAATAAAAACACTCAGAGGGAACCACAATGACTTCTGACATCAGACCTAATTAAAACCTTTTAAGGTCTGAAACACTGAAAATAAGGTGCCCTACTCCACCCCACATAATTTAAACATAAATGTGTTCACAAAAGCAATAAAATGATGATACTTTCCCCAGAGATTTCAACTACAGAATTTTCAACAAATGTAAATATAAAATTCTTAAAAGGTTTGTGGGGAGGGGGAGAAGTATGATGTGTGTGTGTGTGTGTGTGTGTGTGTGTGTGTGTGTGTGTGTGTGTGTGTGTGTGTGTGTGTGTTTCTACTTTGCCAGTGCCCTCAACCTCACATCTGTTGAGTAATCCAACTTGGCTTAGAATACATAGTGCCAAATATCTACTAACTAACACAAATGTATCATAGAGGTAATCTTTAGAAAATTAATTTCTGTGTCCTTCCAGTAACCATAGAAACACCAAGTTACTTCATCCTAGCCAAAGAAAATGGTCACTTCCTTGGCTTTGTGGTTGTAATGGGTAAAATTTAAAACTCAGACCCCAGTGACCCTACGGGAGAGATTTTTTTTAAATGATTCTATTGCTCTGTTATATTGAGAACAGTATTATCACAATTGCTCATTTTTTGGAACTTAATATGATCTGTTTTGATAGTTTCTTTGTACAATAAAGGTATCAGTGTCAAGATATTAATCATAATAATTGGAACCTATCTGAGACCTTTGTGACTAAAGACAAAAAAATATAATCTGCCATCCAAATATGGAGATGGCTATAGCAGATCCCTAAATGTCCATTCATTATTGATCAGCATGGATCACTAGTACTAAGAATAAGAAAAAATGTGAGGGATCATTTTTCTGTTGGCCTATAATAAATCTTTATCAGGACAATAAGGGAGTAGCTAAAAGTAAGAAGTAAATAGTGAGAAAATCTACACTGGAGTTTTAAGATAGCTGAGGTGTAATACCTGAGTGTTGACAAGATACAATATATACCTGAGTGTTGACAAGATACAAAATGTGGTTCTGGGAAGCAGATAACTGAAGTTGATTGTGGGCAAAGCAAACAAGGCTCAAGTAGGTATAGATATTAAGAAGTTAAGGTTATGGCATCAGTACTTGACATCAATTCCTAGCCTGATGTTAACATGTAAGATTAAGAGTATAACTATGAGTTATATAGTCTGTGAGGAATGAAGGGAAGAGAGAAGGAGATTGTTCACAGACAGGGAAAAGAAGATGGAGGGAACTCATTCAAAAAGGTGGGAAGCATTTACTTGATAGTATGAGAGTCTAGGAATAGCAATGGAGTCAGCCAGCTGCCAACCCCTGTATCCTAACTTCTACAGACACTAAATCACAGTGTATGGACGAACGCACAGCCTCTATCGGAAAGGTAAATCTTGGCCTTGAAAGAGAGTCCTTCAATTCAAGGCAAGAAAATGGAGAGTACACTTCCAAGGAAAAATACTGAGAAGATGCAGTGATCTATTTAGATTGGAGTAATGGTTTCAGATAGTTCAGTAAAAAAAGGCTGAATTGTTTCTAGCAATGGGCACATAACTGAGAAAGGGGATGTGGACAGGCAGATATGAGAAAGAATTGAATGAACATAGGTCATCAGAAACATTCCTGTGAACCTTTATGTATTTGCATATGGTAACAATGAGCCTAGTTAAGTCAAGGGTTCTCTCTAAGGTAAAGTTTCAAGTCTGTTTATCCATTCATTTTTATTCTGGTTATTCAGCTTCTCCTAGACTCAGTTTCCATGCCCTACTTGGGACTAATTATTGACCATCTCAAACACAAACTTCGTAGGACTTGGGTATGGTCTGAATGTCTCCTAAGGATCTTCATAATGAAAGGGTAGGACCACAGGTTAGCACTGGGAAGTGATGAAAAGTTTGGGAGTGATACCTAGTATAAGGGCCTTAAGTCACTGAAGATGTGGAATACCTTGTTGGTTCTCAGTGGAAGCCCTTTGAGTACTCACAAGAGGATTGCTATAAAAAGAGCAAGCCTGGATTCCTCTGGCTTCTGGTTTTCTTTGTGCTACTTTTCCAGATGTGTGTGCTTGCTTCTGCTTCCATCAGGATGTGCCATCATTCACTGTCCTCAACTAAAGGTCAAGCTAACGTCCCCTAACATGTGCATGTGTGCGTGTGTATGTACACACACACACACACACACACAAACACACACACACATAAACACACACACACACACACACACACACACACACAAACAATCTTGTGCTTTGAACCTCCAAACCTCTTAGTTTCATAGTTTTTCTCTTAGCTGCCCCAGTTATTTTCTTGTAGTAATTCTAATCAGTATAATACAAGGCTTTCCATTACCCTGCATCTTGCCTTGCTGCCTCCACTCTGGATTATTTTTGCTTTCCCTGCTTCCCTTTCTCAAACAGCTAAGGTCCAAAAAAATAGAAAATAAAAAAATTACGTAACCCAGAATCAGTCATGGGCTGCTACAGATTCAAGCTAAGTTGGATTCTCAGAAACTCCACCAATGCCTTAACTTGTCTTTCCTCTCCCATTACTCATCCCCCCTCCCTCCATGAATGTACTTAGTTTTTGTTTTTCTCCTTGAGTCCTAATAAATTCCTCCTATTTTGGAAGAAAACTGAGGCACTGAGCAAGACCTCTTTCAACATCCCATGCCTCCACTATCTTTTGCTCCTCTTCTTCAAAGGCCAGAACCTCCCACCTCTTTCGGGGGTTAAGTACTTGTTTTCTGGCTTTTTTTTTTCTTTCAATCACACCTTCAACACTGACTCATTCCTTGAACTCGTATGTTCATCTCTCTCACCACATCAAAAAGCTCCTGACCAATGAAATGCACTGATGTCTGAAACTTTCTCTGCAATGCATCCAAAACGTAAGCTGTATTAATAGATAGATGTGGCTAAATACGTGATAAACCTAGGAAAGGTGAATCTTGACGTTTGGGGAATCTTGGAATTGTTTACATGGGTGTTCAGAGAATATTTCTTCCAGCTTTTCTAAATGTTTAAAAATTGTCATAATAAAAATGTTGGGTGGTAATTTTTCTAATGAACCAGAACCATTGTTGAATAGTTGGGGGTTGCTAGATGACATGACCATGCACATTCTCCCAGCTCACAAAACATAAAGTCTATAAATAAGAACCACCACTTTATTCTTTAACTCTTATTTCCTTTGTAGGGAACAGGAAATGTTTTTTTTTTCTCTCTCTCCATTTCCTACTACATTCATCCTGTAAAACTAAAATAAAGACGTCCTAAATCCTGTTTTAAAAAACTTTGAGTGGCCGGGCACTGGTGGCTCACACCTGTAATCCTAGCTACTCATGGGAAGTGTCACTGTGGCTCAAGTGATAGAGCACTTGCCTTGAGCTGAAGAACTGAGGGACAGTGCCCAGGCCCAGAGTTCAAACCCCCTAGCTACTCAGGAGGCTGAGTTCTGAGGATAGCAGTTCAAAGCCAGCCCAGGCAAGAAAGTCCATAAGACTCTTATCTCTAATTAACCACCAGAAAACCAGAAGTGGTGCTATGGCTCAAGTGCTAGAGTGCTAGCCTTGAGCTGAAGAACTGAGGGACAGTGCCCAGGCCCAGAGTTTAAGACCCACAACCAACAACAACGAAGCAAGTTGCTGATGGCTCATACCTGTAATGCTAGCTACTCAGGAGACTAAGATCTGAGGATCATGGCTCAAAGTCAACCCAGGCAGTAAAGTCTGTGAGACTCTTATCTCTAATGAACCACCAAAACTCAGAAGTAGCCCTGTGGTTCAAAGTGATAGAGTGCTAGCCTTAAGCAAAATAGCTCAGGAACAGCACACAGGCCCCAAGTTCAAGACCCATGACCTTCCAGCCCCACAAACACACACATGTTGAGTGAATGGGGCTTCCAACCTAGCATCTCTTTCAAGTCACTATTCAATTCTGATTCTTCCCTTCTTCATCTAAACTTTTTGAGAATAAACTTTACTGTTTCTACTACTTCTTTAGCCCCTTGAAAGAAGAAATGATATGCTATAAACAGATCGGAAATGCCTTTAATACTCCAATCCCATTCATAGCTAACAAGATGTCATCATTACTGTTGGTTTGTATCTTCCTCGACGTATGCATGCAAATCCTTTGATGATTTTTTTCTATTGAATTTTTGTTTTGTGTCTTTCTAATGCTTATATACATATGCATAATATATTCTAGAATTTATCTTTTACATTTGGTTTTATGTTCTAAAGATTTATCTGTGTAGATACTTGTAAACCCAGTCCATTAATTTTAACTGATAGTTTTGTCTCATAAAAATAATCTACCATTAATTTAATGCATTTTATTATTCATGATCATTTCTACGTTCTGAATTATCAGAAACAACAAAGGAGCAAGGCACTTCTCTGTGTTCATAGATATTAGTGCCTTTCTAAATATATGTCAAGAAATTGAGTTACTGTGTGTAGTAGGGTTACATATTCAATGTCACAAAATACCGGTAAGTTTCTTCATATAGTGATTGTGAAAATTTACTTTCCTAATCTCAGAATATAAGTGTTTTTCACAATCTTGCCAGTATTTACCATTATCAGAATTTTTTTAGTTTTGCCATTCTCATGTATATGAATGCTCCAATTTAAAATTTTGCATTTTCCTTTTCTGTGGAGAAGTTAAAGTATTTTCATGTGCTATTAGTAATCGGGTTGGCAAACTGATTTTTTTCTATTACAATTTTTTTTATTGTGAAAATACCATACAGAGGGGTTACATGTACATTTCTTATCAAGCATTGTTGCCTCCTCCTTTGTTTCCCCTTACCATCCCTTCTCATCTTCCCCCCCTCCCACTCCCTATTACCCCCCCCCCCGACAAAGTTGTAAAGTTCGTTTTTCAAAATAATGATTTGTACATCTCATTGTTTCAATGGGTCCACCTGTATCCTTATTTAAATGATTTGTTTTTTCCCTTCCCCTCCACAAATTATACCAACATCAAATACAGTGAAAGCAGAGGTTATACCATGGGGGAGGGACATACAAAGCAACAAAGAAATCTTCTTATAAATATGTTAGAAACAATTGCATGAAGGCATAAACATTTGAATAGTTATCTTGGGGTTCATTTCACTTAACATCAACTTATCTGGCCTTTTCTGCTTGACTTAGACATATACTAGTTATTGCAAATAAGGGAAACCATGGGACCTATGTTTCTTTGGGCCTGGCTTACTTCACTTAATATAATTTTTTCCAAGTCTTTAGAACAGGGTATTGCTATATAGCTGAGGCTGGTTTCAAACTCAAAATCCTCCTTAGCTTCCCAGCTTCTCAAGTGCTAGAATAACAGACATGCACCACCATACCCAACTTCTTTTTTTTTTTTTACTGATATATAAAATGTCTCCCAATATACAGGTTTCATCTCAATCTTTTGGTGTGTGTGTGTGTGTGTGTGTGTGTGTGTGTGTGTGTGTGTGTCTCTGTGTGTCTCTGTGTGTCTCTGTGTGTGTGTGTGTATCCTGGGCTTGACCTCAGGGCCTGGGCACTGTCCTTGAGCTTTTGTGCTCAAAGTAATCACTCTACCACTTGGGCCACAACTCCACTTCTGGCATTTTTGATGTTTAATTGGAAATAAGAGTCTCAGGGTTATTTTGAACAGATCTCAGCCTCCTGAGTAGCTAGAATTACATGTGTGAGTCACATGTGTGGCTTCTTCTGTATTTTTTATAAATGATAATTTTTTTCCACTCTTACCTTTTAACATTGTTTATGGTATCTTTTCTCACATAGAAATTTCAATTTTAATTTATCATCTTTTTTCTAATGCCTTTGGTTTTTCATTCCTTAAATGAATCTATTATCCTCAATTATCTTCCTCCTTTTTTACACTGAAGTCTTTAATCAATCTGATATTTATGTGTACAGTGAGAAATCAGGATCTAATTTTCCCATTATGAATAGCTAACTGACCTGTACCATTAATTGAACAATTCAGCTTTCCTCCCTGGTTCACAAGCTCGACCACACAGCAAGTTCTCATTCATCCCCACTTTCCTGTCTGATAAGATCACTTATCTATTGGTGCTTTGATACCACACTAAGTCCTTCACTAAGTCCTTCACATTTTCACTTTTATTTTTCAAAATTGTCTTATCCATTTTTGTCCCTGAACTCTTTCATGAACATTTTAAAATGAGCTGGCTAAATTCTAAGCACATCCTGTTGGAATTCTGTTTGTAAGATGCTAAATTTACATATTCATTAGAATTAATTACCTCTCGATAATATTGTTTCTGTTCAAGAATGTAGAATAGTTTTGCTATTTGATATCCTTCAATGGTGTCATATGCTTTCCATGTATATTTTTGGACATTTTTGTTAGCATTTACTTCTAGGTGAATTGTGGCTTTTGTTGTAGCTATAATTTAGATAGTGTTACATATTTTTTTTTTTTTTTTTTTTTTTTGCCAGTCATGAGGCCTGAACTCTGGGTCTGGGCACTGTCCCTCAGCTCTTCAGCTCAAGGCTAGCGCTCTACCACTGGAGCCACAGCGCCACTTCCGGCTTTTTCTGTTTATGTGGTGCTGAGGAATCGAACCCAGTGCCTCATGCTTACAAGGCATGCACTCTACCGCTGAGCTACCTTCCCAGCCCCGAGTGTTACATATTTTCTAATTGGTTATTGCTGCTGTACATAAACACTATTGATTTTAAAATATTAATTTTGTTTTCATCAACCTTTCAGAACTCTTTTAAGAACTGATAAAATGTCAAAGGATTGTCTTGAATATCTCGTGTAGAAGATAATTGTAATCTGTATATAGTAATTATTTTGTGTCCTCATTTCAATTCATATTTTTTTCTTATCTTACTATATTGGTTTGAATTCCCAGGACCATGTCAGATAGGTAAAATATCTGTGTCTTATTCTTGACATTGAGAAGAGAAGAATGTTTCCATTATTTTATCATTATAGATATGTGTGTATATGTATATATGTATGCATACATATATATACATATATGTATATATAGAGAGAGAACCAGGAGTTTGAAACCATCTTAAACAATATAGCAAGACCTCATCTTTAAAATATATACATATTTATGAATATATACAGATACATATTTTATATAGACATATATATGACACACTTTAGTGTTTTGCTTTTTGTTTCTGTTTCTGTTTTCCTCTTGGGAATGGAGCCCAAGGTCTTGCTCATGCTTGGCAACTGATCTGCCAGTGAACTACATCCTCGGTTCTCATCATTTTTTCATACATCTCTCATCATTCCTTTTTGACCTTCTTTCTAGTCTTATCTTCTCCCTGGAATCTCCCTTGGCCATCACACTTCTCATTTTACAGATGTTCCCTAAGTGATCCGAGGTATTCTAACTGTTTCATCTACCATCTGTACAGAGATGTCTACCAAGGCTGCACCTTCAGTGCTCATTTCTTTCTCAGTTCTAGAGTTTTCTGGCTCATTCTGGCTGTCCCAAAGCCACCTGGGACTTACGATGGAATACTGTTGTCTTCCATTAAACAAGTTCCCTCCCTCCCTCCCCGCCTGCCTGCCCGCCTGCCCGCCCGCCCGCCCGCCCGCCCGCCCACCCGCCCGCCCGCCCGCCTGCCTGCCTGCCTGCCTTCCTTCCTTCCTTTCTTCTTTCTTTCCTTCCTTCCTCCCTTCCATCTTTTTTGTCTTTCTGTGCTTCTTTTTTTAGTACCTGGGATCAAACCCAGGTATACTTGCTAAGTAAGTGCTTTTCCATTGAGCTACATCCTAGTCCTGGGCAACTTTGTTTGTTTTCTCTTAGCACAATTTTAGCTTGTCTTCCAAGAGGGAACTCTTTGGTCTTTGCTCTCCTTCATCTTTCAAATCCAATCAGTTGCCAAGTCCTGACAGTTTAACTTCCTAAACACAGACCTGTTCCTGCCTCTGTCTTCATTAGGCCTGCTTCAGACAGGACTTTCTCCAGCTTCTCTTCTGACAATTTTCCTTTATTTTGTCTGTTCTAAATGTGGGCAAAGTTACAACCCTTTTCTAACTGTTCTCTTTGTTTTATATAAACTTTTGATTTTGCCATGGCACCTTTCTGCTTTAAAACCCTGTAGCACTTCTACATTGCAGACAAGATGGTGAACACTTCTTAATAAGAGTCCACCATCATCCATCTGTTTTCTTTTTTTCTGACGCTCATATGTAGCTGGACCTTGTCTCCAGTAATTCAGAACTACTTGTGGTCCCTTGAATAGTTTGTGCACTTTTTCCCCTCTCCATGACTTTGCTCATAGTGTCCTTTCTAGAAGGTACACCTCCACTGCCATTTCCCTCTGTTGTGTCACACCCTGCCACACCCCAGCTTCCCTCCCCATTTCTGCTTAGCTATTTACATCCTGTAAGATCCAACTCAGCTGTCAGCTCATTCAAAAAACCACCCCAACCCTAACCTTTTCCAAGGGCTTCACTAAGTGCCTTTCTCTTAAAGGCAAGACTATTTTTATATTTTGCACTTACTATATTGCACTGTAATTATCTGTTTATGTATCCCCATTGAATTATAAACTCACTAAAAGGAACAAATGGGTTTTATTCATACTTAAACTTCCAGAAACTAGCAGAATATCTGGCTCAGGAATATTTGTTGAATTCGGAAATGATTTAGTTGAATTGGACATGCTCTTTACAGAAAACTTTTGTTTTTTTAATTATCAATTATATTTTAGTTTTCACTAACTTCCTACTAAATAGAATTCATAAATTTAATTTTTATTGCTCTAGATAACTATTTCTAAAAATAAAATGACAAGAACAAAAACAGTGACCTCTTAGTGTGGTCTGGGGTTGGAATATGGAACTACCAGGGAAAAGGCAAATCAATAAGGAAAGAATGGTGACTGGAGGTCAAAATTTGAGCACATACTTCCTATTTTCTTAGTCCATTTAAGATCCTATAACAAGATGTCACATACTGTCTTGCTTATAAACAACAGAAATTCATTTTTCATAGTTCTGGAACTTGGAAATCATAGATCACAATGTTAGTTTGGTCCAGTTCTGCCCACAACAGAGTCCTTTGCCTGACTATAAACTGATACATACTATTGTATCCTCTCATGACACAAAGAGGGCAAGGAGGATCTCTGGAGTCCTTTTTATAGGGACACCAAATCCATTAATGAGGGTATCACTCTAATCAACTAAATACCTGCCAAAGACTCTACCTCTTAATACCATCACATTGAGGGATGGGATTTCAATATATACATTTGGTGGGGAGTGGATATAAATAATAGTCAATTGCTATTTGTATCCTTATCTGGAGATTTCCAATAGCACTATGATGAGGTTGAGAAATATATATCAGCAATATCAGACTTGGCAGTTCTTCTGGGCTGCCCATTCTCTGGGTAGCCTTTGGATTTGATTTCTGGTCTCTGATGAATTCCCATTCTTTGCTCTGTATCTTGCAGCTGTTCCTTTATGTTCTTTTGGCACTGCCCCAAAGGCTGGGTTACAACCCCTCCTCCTTGATTTCCCATCCCAAATTCATGAGAGGCAGCTGTGTGTGGTAGACTCTTCCAGGAAATTCAGAGAGTGTTGGCCATACAGGAGTGGTAGGGACTACATGGCAAATATAAAGACTTTTCAGCAGCCAATTTTAAACTGAAAACTCCATTGTTTTGTTCTATTTCCACCCAAATGTAAACCTCCTGGCATTTTACTCAGCCTCCTCCCTCACTGTTACTTCTCCCTTACCATTTCTCTCTTTTCCCCCTATCTCCCACTAATTTCTATGCAAAATAATTTTTTGATATCTTTGTTTCTTTCCAATCCCAAATACAATCTCACCTACCATCCCTTGGACATCTCTCAGAATATTATTCTAAACCAAGATAATTCATGGTGATAGTCTACAAAATAGTATTTTTTTCATTTCTTTACCACATTCTATTTATGTTTGTTTCAACAAACATGTAAGTTCAATATTATGTTTATAAATGTAATACTGATCATGTAATCCATGTGACTATTTCTTCTTTGTCATAAAATCTTACATAAAGAAACACCTTTAGTCATAGGTAGTGATTTCTACTTCAATGTTCAGGTTGGAACAATCAAATTAAGTAATAGTTTGGATAGAGTTATATGTGAACAAGACCTCAAAGTATTCCCAACCTGTGCCTTTATAGAAACATTCCTTTTAAAATTATATTGTATTATATTTAAGTAGTTGTACAAAGGAGTTACCATTCAACATGTCCATTTATGAGTATAATGCATCTTGATCAGCATTACCCCTTTCATCATTCCCCTTATCCTTTCCTCTCCCACCTTTCCCTTCAGTTTTCCTAGTTTCACAGGATATGCATTGAATATTATGACTTCATCCCTCTGCTCCTTGAGTATGATAGATGTATATGTGGGAATCGGAATGGGATGCTTCTGCAAAACAACACATGTTAAAGGTTATGTCACAACTAGAATTCTTAATAGATTTCCAGTTTTGGAAAGACTTGAATTCCTTCTTTCCAACAAGTATTTGTCAAGAGTCTGTGATAAGCTCTGGGAACTGAATGGAGGAAAATAGAGTTGAACTCCCTGCTCTCGGGGAGCATCTATTCCGGGGGTTACACAGACAATAGGAAAGAAATAGATAATTATGCACTGTATTAGTTCTATGAAGAAAGTCAGTTGGTGAGTTGACAAAGAATAAGTACTGGTAGAGTCTGTACTCCCAGCTGTATACCTTTGAAAGTACTCTTCCAAATTTGACCTGTTATCTGAGTCCTAAGTGCTGAGAAGGAGCCAGTCATGCAACAAAGGGGAGGCCAGTTATGAGGCCAGGGCTGTAGTCCTGGTAAGTGATAACGATGGCTTGACAAAGTTAGTCCATTTGAGAGAAGGAAGGAGATATAGTTATGAAATAGGTTATACATAAGGAGTTAACAGGGATAAATCATCAAATGTAACTTCTATGGTTGTGGCTTAAACCAAATAGTTATAAACTAGATGTGACTATCTGAGTGAATGGTTCTTTAACTTCTAGATACCATAACAGATTTTTTTTCTTTTAGAAAGACTTAAATTCATTTTTTTCCAACAAATATTTGTCAATGTGAGGTGTGGGTGGGGAAATACAATGTTCCATTTGGGGCCTAAAAGTTTGAGATGCCTCTTTGCCATTCAATGGAGGCAGGAATCTGGAGTTCTGAGGAAAGATTAGGTCTGGAAATATATATTTGGAGTAATCAGCACACAGACACTATTTAAAGCCACAGTGCTGGAAGAACTGTTTGAGTTAGTGGGGTATACTTACAGAAGAAGACTCTGGCCTGAGCATTGAAACATCCCAACAATTAAAGATCAGGTAGAGAAATTGAAGAGAGAAAACAACTGAGGAGAAGCCTATGAGGTAGATAAGGACAAGAAAGCATGGTACCTCAAATTCAAGGAGTAGGCCAACAATTAAGGTAGGGACAGAGTCACATTTATTCTTTATTGCATACCTTGTATAACAGTCCCTCCAATATGCAAGCTTACTTAGCTCAAGATACAGGTCAAAAAAAAGTTTCTAGCATGAAACACTTCAGGAAAGGGGTTTACAGCCTATTGGATCTCTGCAGATGTAGTAGATCAAGGTATGTCACATGTGATATGATTCTTTCAGACTTGTAATTAAACATGTAGTTGTAATGGGTCCACCATTGCAACAATGAGATGTACAAGTCGTTATGTCGAAAAATGAACTTTACAACTTTGGTGTGGGGGGGTGGGGGGGAGCGGGGAGGATTGGGTGGGGGGGCAGGGGGAGGATGGGAAGGGATGGGAAGGGGAAACAAAGGAGGAGGCTACAATGCTTGATAAGAAATGTACTCATTATCTTGCCCATGTAATTGTAACCCCTCTGTACAGTATTTTCACAATAAAAAAAGAAGACAGACATATAATAAATACATTTACCTATATTTAAAAATAACAAAAAACATGTAGTTGTAGGCAGTGAAATAATGGTTCTGAGATGCTTCTATTTTGGTGTAAACTTGTTGACTGATTCTTAGTAGATAACTCCACAAGATCTTGGTGATGAGAACATAGTGTAAAAGCACAATTATAAAATTGGTATGGAAGTTTCACAATTTCTGTGGTATAAACAAAATTACCTTTGTTAATTTGAACCTAATTCTTTTTTTTTCCAGGAGAAACGTAAGCATTAGAATAAGGAGTGGTCCTTTTTGTCACACAAATCATGGTGATTAAGTAAAAGAACTGATGGGGAAAAATGCCACTTTTCATTTTTAGCTTATTATAAACAGAAATGACAGAGTAGAGAACACTTCCCACAGGAAGTGCTGTGTCAAAGAGGATACAACCATTTTGATACAGGCTGTTTTCTCATAGTCAATCTGCTGACACACCGTTTTGATACAATCATTTTGATAGCAGGAACATCTTGATGTGACTGTCTTGATGTGGCTGTTTTGATATGGGAACATTCTGACTCTGATTAAAAACAAACCAGTAAATTGGGGAAAAAATTAAAAAATTAAACCAAATTAAATTACCTACTTCTGAAGTCCCACCTCAACTCTTACCTCCTACAATAGAAGCCACATTGCAGAAATAAATAGTACAACCATTGAAAGGAAAAATATCACCACCAAGGAAGGAGGGAACCGGAATGATAGACCCAACCCATTAATGCAACTAGATGAAGGAGAAAGACCATTCTCAGAAAGGTTCATTGACTCCACTTCTTGAAACAATCCATGAAACACATCCATATTCCATGGAAAGGGGCTTCAGCAACCCTGCTATGTGACAAATCTCTGTCTCCTTTTCAAGAGCTTGCAGTAGCTGATATGACCAGACATTTCTTTCATAGGATATGTGCCACTGAATAGACAGAATGATTGAGCAGAGAGATTAAGAGAGCCATAGTGATGTACTGAAAACAGGAAGCAGAAACCCCAGGTTGCCAAGTGACAGATGTGGACATGGAGAAATCCAATGGTTGAGTTTTGAACTGACTCAAGGTTAATACTTTGCTATTTAAGAATGTCTAGAGCAAAAAAAGGAAAACAACTTGGTCTTGCTGTCTCACTCATAAGTCTCAGAAATCTAAGTGTTCTATCTTGTTGCTCTTTACAGTTGAATGGAGAATATAAATTGATGTCCTCCAACATATATTCTTCTCTCTAATAATTTTCTTTTTAATAAAGCTGGAAGATTTACTCTAGGGAGCCAGATAAATCATTAAGATGATTAATGGTATTATTTCTCTAGTTTCAAATGTTTAAATCACTTGGACTCATGAAATAAAATATTAAATATTTCAGAAAGATAATCTGTATCTCCGTCATCATATCTCTTTAAAGATTTTTATAATGGCATTTAATTAAATTTTAAAATGTCCATGGTGAGTATTGAATGATATGCACTATGAAAACCTATAGAGTACACATGATTTATTTTCTAGAAATATGAATTTCTTCTTTTCCCAAGCTAATTTGCATTATCTACCACTGAAAGACCTTTCTATCTTGTTTTTATCTCAATCATTTCCAAATACTCTTTTAATTTGGATCATCAAATACATATTAAATGTCAGGTACTACAGGGGAAGAGTATAAATAAAAAAATAGCTCTTCTACTCAGGAAATATATTGAGGGAATTAGATTTCACTACTAACCATAATTCCTGAAAATCAGAGATGTTACTGGGTGTTCTATGTAACTATTTAAATATCATCTAACTGGGTGGGCGGGAAATGTAGCTCAGTGGTAAAGCATGTGCTTATTATGCTCAATGTCCTCGGTTCTAGCTTTAATATCATATAAAAACAAAAACTGCAGGGTACTGGTAGTTCATGCATGTACTCATAGCTATTCAGGAAGCTGAGGCCTGAGGATTGCAGTTTGAAGCCAGCCTGGGCAGACAAATCTGGGAGACTCTTACCTCCAGTTAACCAGCAAAATGCCAGAAAGAGAAGTGCTGCTCAAGTGGTTAAAGCACCAAGCTTGAGTGAAAAAGCTAAGGATAAGTGGGAGGCCTTGAGTTCAAGCCACAGTACAACAAAAAATCCCCCTCCCCTAAAAAAAATAGCTCAAAAGAATAAAAAACACAAAAAAATGTTTACTCAGATGTAGCTCCATGGTAAAGCACTTGTCTACAAAGGCAAGGTTCTAGGCTCAATCTAAGCTAATCAAAAGTAAATATCATTGGATAAACATTAGATGTCATAAATTAGCATGACCAAAATTATTTGGGTAGACAATGGCTATAGGAATTAAATGCCATTATGAGAAGGAAAGAGAAAAATGACATTTAACTATGGATGGCCTACACTGCGGTTGGCATTGTGCTCTGTTTTACTGTATCTTGTCTCATGTAATCCTCTCAATAGCTCCATTGACAAATGAAGAAACAGCAGCTCAGCAATAATAAGGAACTTCCCCCAGAGTCAGTTTTGATTTGGAAACTGAATTCAAATCTCAAGGAATCCACATTCTTCCAGTCACCTCAAAGAAGGCTTCCAGTCACCTGAAAGGTAGGTTACAGCCCAAGTAAAGGAAGAATCAGCAGCTTCTGATGCGGACAGGACACATGTTCTTTTCAATGTCCACATGGATCACAGTGGCTACTTGTAAGTGAAACTTTGTAAAATTATTAATGTCAAGTTATTAATGAATGTCACAAAAAAGAACTAAAATGTAATATTTACCTTTCAAAATGACTGTATCATTCAGCTTCTTGAATCTAGAAAGGATCTTTTCTTCTAAGAAAAAACATTAATAATAGTCAACATTTATTGAACATTTACTAGTACTAAATACATGTGCTCTACACACACAGAGAATAGAAGTTGAAATCAAAGATTTAAAATCAAGTTGGATTTAAATGTTCTCCTCTTCTGCTTTTTCTCTCCCTCCCCTTCTGTCTTTTCCTCATTTTCAAGGCATTCATTCTGCTGGAGGACAGTAATCGTATTTTGAAAATTCCCATGGGGAGGCCCATGTAATAAGAAATAAAGGCTTCCAGCTAACAGCCACATAAGTCAGCCTGGAAACAGGTCCTCCAGTTCCAACCAAACCTTCACATAACTATAGATAGCCAGTGGCTTGATTGCAGTTTCACGACAGAACCTAAACCAAAATCATCCTATGAAGCCAAACTTAGACTCCCTAAATAATGAGAAATGTTTGCTTCCATTTCCATAGCTAAGGTTTAGACCCATAATTAATTTTGTTGAGTTGTTCCTTATTCCTATGAGCTTGGTTCTGGTTAGTTTGGACTTCTCTAACTACTTACTACTTACACACACACACACACACACACACACACACACACACACACACACACACACACACACGTACACACACACGTACACACACACACGTACACACACACGTACACATACACACACGTACACATACACACACACGTACACATACACACCACTACCACCACCACCACCATCACTGGCACACTTCTTTATCAGCTTTTTTCCCTTTTCTAGGAAGGAGAAAATAATTTCTATTCTTTAGAAACAATCAGCTTTCCCAAAGACAATCTTTCTCTTGCTATTGGATTCAGATTTATTTCTTTAATCTTCTTAACGGATTTAAGAGTTCCCAAATTTTGAAGACTCCTTTATGTTTTTTATTTGTCCCACTCTGCCCTCTGCTTCACTCTACATCTCTCTCTCTCATCTCTCTTCAAGGAATAGATTACAAGGAATAGATCTAGGAATAGAATTAACAGATAACTTAGAAGTTAGTGTATCAAGGCTGGGAACCATATTCTGTGCTGGTAGTCCCAGATAATTTAGAGGTTGAGCCAGAAATGTTGAACTCCAGGAGTTTGAGAACAGTCTAACTAACATAAGAAGACTTTATCTTGAAAAAAGTATATATATATACATATATATGTATATATATACATATATGTGCAGGTGTGTATAATATATGTATATATGTATCTAATATATATAGTACATATGAACTCTCTTACCAAAATATGCTATATCTTTTAACGATCTTATAAAGCAAATATTCTTATCATTTTATTATCATATCCTTATCATCCCTATTTTACAGACAAGATCCCTGGCTAGTAGGTCCAACTAGGACTAAGCCCCAGGTTGAACCAACTGGAGCCTGTGCTTCTTTTAGCAATTCCATTTCCTTGTATTCACGATACTGTGTAATATTTGATTATAACATCAAGATGAGATTTGTATCCATTGTAGACACAGCACTTATAGTGAGTTATGAATAAATATTAATTTATTAATTCCAGGAAATATGTATTTATGTTATGTCTAGTCAAGTAACTGACATGTCTACCTACATTGTAAAGAAAGAAGAAAGAAAAAAGAAAGAAAAAGAAAGAAAGAAAGAAAGAAATTGAATAGAATAAAGTAGAATAGAATTAAGTACTTCCCAGGTAAAGCAGGAAATTTGGCTACAGGCATATGTCACAGTAGGGAAGTTTCTATGACTTGACTCCGGACCCAGCTGGGACTCTGTAACATGCTCTCTTTCATTCTCCAAAGCAATACTCTCACACATTCTCTCTCTGTAAATCTCCAAACATCCAGTCCTTCCACCCACAGCAAATGACTCAATGCCTATTGCTAAGGAAAGTACTGGCCACCCTACAGTAACCATTTGGACTTCCCACCAGGACCTAAAGTCTGGCCTCCCACCAGACAATGGGAAATTTTCACTTCTCTGGACTTGAAAATCTCACATTTCCTCAAGAATCTTGTTTTCTTAGTTTTTTTCCCTTTCTTAGTCTTTCCCACCTTTCTGTCTGCTATTAAGTCCCTTCATCAATATTTTAAAGTCTTTGCTTAAAGCAAAAAAGAAAATCAAATAAACAAAACCTCTCCCATAGCCCTTTCTCTAGGTTCTCCTTCTCGGTCTTTGGAAATTGTTGCAGTTGGCATAACCACTTCCCTACCTCCCACTTCTCGCCCCACAAAGTCTCAGTTTATGTCATTAATACTTCCCCTAATCTGCTGCCACTAAGGACACCAATAAGCTTCTTAATGCAAAAACCTAGTGACACGGATCACTCCATTACTCCTTCACCTCTCAGTGCTTGACACTGCTGCTGTTCACTGCCTCTTAAGAATCAAAGGAGAAAAGCTAAGTAAATCACGTAGAATGGTGCCTGGAACATAGCAAGTGTTAATGAACCTTGGGTGTTACTACTTTTAAAGAGGTATGGTATAATTTATCTTCATTCAGCTACTCTCTTAACAGTTATGAAATGGAAAATGGAATGAATATTTTCATCAAAATATCACACTAAAAGTTGTAACATTAACACACAAGTAAATATTAAATATGTTACAATAAGCACCTATGCAAACATTACACCAACTTGGGCCAGGGCTTGTAGATCAGTGGTAGTGTGTTGTTAGAATGCATAAGGCCCTGGGTTCAATCCACAGCACCACATATACAAAGAAAAAGAAAGAAAGGGAAGAAGAGAGGAAGTAAGTTAGTTTCCTTATTTGAAGGGAGGAAGGAAGGAGGAAAGAGAGAAAGAAAGAAAGAAAGAAAGAAAGGAAGAAAGGGAAAGAAAGACAAAGACAGAAAGGAAGGAAGGAAGGAGGAAAGAGAGAAAGAGAAAGAAAGAAGGAAAGAAAAGGAAAGATAGAAAGACAGGGAGGAAGAAAGGAAGGAAAGAAGGAAAGAAGGAAGGAAGGAAGGAAGGAAGGAAGGAAGGAAGGAAGGAAAGAAGGAAGGAAGGAAGGAAGGAAGGAAAGAAAAAAGTTACACAAACTTTTCCACTGGTCATTTGAAGTGTTTTGGAAATTAGGTCATTCTATTTCTACCAGAGCACTAGGGAATTGTCCTCCCTTGAGGAAAGTGGTCTGAATCAAACAGGACACCTCAAGGTTCCTGAAGACATCATGACTGAATCTGAGGTAATGTTTTCTTTACATAAGTGTCACTGTTAAAAGCATATAAACATTAAGGTAACTATTTCAACATGTTTTCCACTAATCCAAGACTACTAGGTTCTCCAGCCTCTCAGTGTTAAACATATCTGCCATCATGCCCAGCAGGAGGTTGGGTTCTGAGGGGATTTGCCTTTTCTAGAATCACGGAAGAAATCCTTAGTTCAAGTCTCATAAGATTAAAAATCAATATTTCATAATGGAAATAGTGCCTCCAGGTGTTTGTTTGGCCATGAAGAGATACGGGAAAATAAAACTGTTCAAAGGGCTAGAAATGTTTCTAAGGACTGGGTCTAGAGGGAACAGAGAAGACTTAAGAGACATTTCAGGACATGGCTCATATCTGTAATCGTAGCTATTCAGGAGGCTGAGTTCTGAGGATCATGGTTAAAAGCCAGCCCAGGCAGGAAAGTCCATGAGACTCTTATTTTAAATTAATCTCAGAAAAAGCTCGAAGTGGCACCGTACCTCATGGGGTAGAGTGCTAGCCTTGAGCAAGAGGAGCCCAAGGACAGTACCCAGAGTTTAAGCCCCAGGACCTGCAAAGATAGATAGATAGATAGATAGATAGATAGATAGATAGATAGATAGATAGATAGATAGATAGATAGATAGATAGATAGATAGATAGAGCAGTTTCCCCACTGGCCTCCTCCCTGCCTCTTTTTTTTTTTTGGTCAGTCATGGGGCTTGAACTCTGGACCTGGGCACTGTCCCTGAGCTCTTCAGCTCAAGGCTAGCACTCTACCACTTGAGTCACAGAGCCCCTTGTGGCTTTTTATGTGGTGCTGAGGAACCCAACCCAGGGCCTCATGCATGCAAGGTAAGCACTCTACCAAGGAGCCACCTTCCCTGCCCCTCCTCCCTGCCTCTTGTTGGGACAGACAGACACTGATGCACTATTTCTGTCTTCATGAAGAGAAGCTGGCGTCAGAGAAATGACTTTGATAGGATGTACTATAAATACAATATTAATCAGAGCAATTTGCTCTTCATTGTGCCCCATTTCCCCATATCCCAAAGTAACCTTGGAAGAAAAGCAAAGAAACAGCATTACATGAAAGGGTGACATTGGTCTAGCTGCATTATACTTATACACTGATTTGTTGAATGGTAAATCCTTCACACAACCAAGTCCAGATCCCACAGGCAAATTATCTGTGTGGATAAAGGTGTTAAGGAAGATGAGAACAGGAGTTTAATCACATATAACCAGACACTTTTGCTCTTTGTAATGGGAACACAATCTTTACTCCTAGGACGGTCATCATGTTGCTGAGTTTGGAACCAGGAGAAAGTGAAAATGAGTAAGTACCAGCCTATTGTCATTCATGAGAAAATCACTTACCATCACAGCTTACTGGCATTCATGAGAAAGCCACTTACCCGCACAGCCTACCGGCAGCAAGAACTGCACATTGTTACATCAATTTATCCCTCACTCTCACTGGACATAAGCATTATTTTTCAGAGCAAATGAATGCTTGATTTCAAAAAGGATCAGTACTCTAAAAGTCCCCCAAATAAATGTTCTCAAAAAAACATCGCACCTGGTGTAAAGAATATTTTCAGCAGAAAGGTTGAACATGGAGAGGGAGCCCTTTGTATAATATCCTCTTTGGCCAATTTAGCTGCTGTTTTACTAGTCAAAAGCCAGTCTTTCAACTGCCAGAAACGGCTTCGACATGAGACTGACTCTCCCTCTCTCTCTCTCCCCCCCTCCCTCTTACACAGACACAGACACAGTCTCATACACAGACCTAGTCTCTCTCTCTCTCTCTCTCCCTCTCTCTCTCTCTCTCTCTCTCTCTCTCTCTCTCTCTCTCTCTCTCTCTCTCTCTCTCTCTCTCTCTCTCTCTCTCTCTCTCTCTCTCTCTCTCCTCCTCCTCCCTCTGCCTGCAGTGACCTGCTGAGTAATAAAGGTTAGTGTTGTGGACTCTCTCTCCCTCCCTTCCTCTCCCTCTCTCTTTTTCCCTTTTTCTGTTTTCAAATCAGAACTAAGCTGACAGTCTTCTTGACGGTCTGACAGGGAGGGCAAGGGCAAGCTAAAATCCACCTCCAGCTCCCTGGGGAAAGCAGACTCATTCCTGTCAGCAGGTGAGTCAGACACACAAGGCACAGGCTAAGATGGTGCCATTTTGCTGTTAATGTTCCCACCACCACCGCACAGAAATAAATAGTTGGAGAAAATGATCCGGGATAAAAGAACGATCCGGTTGGGAGTCAGACTGAATAGAGGCCCCATTGAATACAGCGTCATTATGCAACCTTTCCTTTCACTGATGGATACCAAACCCTCGGTGGAACCAATTGTGACTGGGGAGGGCTGACAGCCCTGGGAACCAGCAAAGCTGGCCTTTGATTTGTAGCTCAGGCCTAACACTGAATTGTTAGCTGAGTGTAAGAAGGAGAACTTGATTGGCTCCCTTGTATCTCAGTTTTTAAATCTGGAGACTGGGTTCAGTGAACCTGACAATTGAATATTTATGTATGTGCCTGCGTTGGAGAGAACATCATGGCATTGTTTTTACTCATTTCCAAGGATCTCAGCATATCTGTTTATCACACCTGAAGATTTTGCCTTTACATCTTGTCTCTGGTTACTCCTGGAGGGGGATGGTGATTGGCTCAATGTATAGATAGGTCCATCTACGAGAGTCTCAAACAAACAAACAAACAAACAAATTTCCATAGGAAAGGATTGCCCTCTAACAAGCTGCCAGGGTTACTGATTTCTTAATGAAGGAGATGGAAGTTACAATTACAGCTTTACTTTATACTATTTATCATCTTGGGTGTTTTAGCTTTAGTTGTTTAGAAGGCTATATACAGCTCACTGAGAATATACTTGAAAGGAGAACCTATAGGATAGCTTTCATTCCTGAAAGTAGGGAAGTAATTTAAAAATTTCAGTTGTTTCATCACAAACTCCAGAATTCGAAACACAAAATCCCAACAAATATTACTTTACAATTCAGCATTTCGCTACCTCATCAAATGTCTACATTAAATACCTACTTTGGACCTTTCTCCAGATCTACTAAAACCAACCCTGGGGCTCTTTGGGCAAGTGTACTTGTGATGAGCACACTGGATGACAACTACAGATAAGGTTACTTGGATGAAATGAATTCAAGTGAGTCTAGTTCAGCTTTCTCTTTCTCAGCTGTTTTTTTTTTCTTTCTTTCTTTTAGTTGGTCAGGCTAAAAGCCATGGAATTGTCCTTAATTGAAATCTTTTTTTTTTTTAGCAGTCACAGTAAATTTATTTAGATTATGTTTTCACATATTTTTTCCTTTATATTTTTTTTATTGTGAAAATACCTATATTGGATCTATCAGTAAGCTTGTTGGCTCTACTTTCAAAATATATCCAGAAAAAATATGCATTTACACCTTTAAGGTTCACCTCTTTTGCTTACAACCTATCACAGTCTATTTTCTTGGTAGTAGTGAGAGTGATTCTATCAAAACTCAAATCAGATCATTCCATTCCTTTGCTCAAAAACCTGCTATGAGCTGGATGCCCATGGCTCATGCCTGTAGTCCTAGCCATTCAGGAGGCTGAGATCTGAGGATCATGGTTCAAACCCAGCCATCCTGGGAAGGAAACTCCGTGAGGCTCTTATCTCCAATTAACCACCAGAAATCCTTTATGGAGCTGTGGTTCAAGTGGTAGAGCACTCACCTTGAGCTGAAGAGCTCAGGGACAGTGCCCAGGCCCACAGTTCAAGCCCCATGACAAAGAAAAAAAAACAAGACAAAAAAACCCTCCCAAAAACTTGCTATGGCTCTTTATTTCAAGTCAAAGGTGAAGTCCTTACAATGACATACAGGGCTGATTTAGAGCTGTCATTACTCTGTCCTCTCCTCCTATCCTGCCCGACTGCAGCCACCGTGGTCTCCTTATAGTTCTAGGCACATTTTGATCACAAATCCTTCACAATGCCTTTTTCTTCCCTTCTTCCCTCTTTTTTTTTTTTTTTTCCAAGTACTAGGGTCTGAACTCAAGAACTCAGAGCCTCATGTCTACTCCACTGGCTTGTTTACTCTGTTAATACTCTACCACTTGAGCCATGCCTGGTATTTCTGCTAGTTATTTTTTAGATAGAGATGGCTTTGAACCTTGATTCTTGAATAGCTAAGATGACAGGAGTGAGCTCACAGGCACTGCCTTCTTTTTTAGGAAAAGTTTTTCTCCCTCAGTATCTGCATAGCTAACTCTCTCACTTCCATCAAGCATTGTTCAACTTTTCTCCCCATTACCTTCACCTTAATCTCCTTCATGTTTTCCCTAAAGCATTTTAGCATTACAATATTTTTTAATTTAAATTTTATTGTAAAGGCGATGTACAGAGGAGTTACAATTATGTAAGTCAGGCAATGAATACATTTCTTTTTTCTTTTTTCTGGGGGGTCCGGTCGTGAGGCCTGAACTCTGGGCCTGGGTGCTGGCCCTCAGCTCTTCAGCTCAAGGCTAGTGCTCTATCACTTGAGCCACAGTGCCACTTCTGGCTTTTTTCTTTTGCTTATGTGGTGCTGAGAAATCGAACCCAGGGCCTCAGGCATACAAGGCAAGCACTCTACCACTGAGCCACCTTCCCAGCCCCGAATACATTTCTTTTTGAACACTGTTATTCCCTCCCTTATTTTCTCCCAGTTTTTCTCCTTCTGAACCCCTCCCCCACAAGTTGTATAATTCATTTCCAGCATAGTGTCTAGGAGTATCATTGCTTTATTGGTTCCCCCTTTGTCCTACTGTTTCTGTGCTTCTCTTTCCCTTCCCCAAATCCAATAAACATATACAAAAAGTACAGAAATAAAAAATGGTGACAAAAGAGAATAAACCAAAGAAAAGAAAGAAAGAAAATAACTGCAAACAATATGATAAAACAACTTCTTGTTTCCATTTCTCTGAGTTTATTTTGATAAGCATCATTTTATATGGTCATATGCACATATCTATTGAGCCCTTGTGATCCTATCCTAAGAATATCCTTTTTTGTTATCACTATGTGAATGCTTAGAGTAAAGCTACCAGTACAACCACATTCATTGCAGCATTATTTAACCCAGAGGAACGTCAGTGGATGAATGGATGAAGAAAATGTGGTATATACACACAGTGGAATTCTATCCTTCTATAAGAAGACCCAAAGAAATATAGGGGCATAGTTGCTCTCATTTGTAACAACTAGAATATGTCTATAAATCTACAATTAAAATCCAATTAATAGTAAAAGACAAATAATTATACTTGTACATGATTAATTAGACAATATAATTTTATAATTGACTACTGCTCATCTTCCCTGGCAAGGCTACTAGTCCTACAAGATCTGTATTTATCCCTTGCATATACCAGGCATCTATCATACTGCCATAAGTGCTCAATAAATATTTGTAGCATTTGATAAATGGAGATTCTCTACTGCAGAGAACATAGACCAAGTAAATGATATATCATATAGTCTGCATCTAACTGGGTTTGTCATGATAGGGACCAGCATAGCTTAGATGATACTTTAAGACATTTGTGGTGCTGTATCCTTCAAATAAAATATGCCACCATGTTTTTCAAATTAGGAGTGAAGAGTTGTTGAACTGACATTCCACAGCTAAATAAAAATTGTAGCTAGAAATTTTACTTTAGCAACATGTCTCCATGTTATTGAGTAGGAAACCAGTGAACGAGATAAGGGCATTTGTCCTATGAGCTTCAGTATCTACCAGGTCAGTAGGAGTCAAAAGCCATGCTGCTGGACGGTCATTCTCTGAAATGAGTTAGTAATAGAAACTCAGTCCAGTGCAGAGCAAAGGTTAAGGGACAAAAGGAAAAGATTCCCCTTCATATGTCTATTTTTACTTTATTGGCCTTTATCACAATCTGCCCCTCAAGTGGTTTAGCCCAGCAGGGCAGATAGATCAAGAATATTCCAGCAGCCATGGGAGCCATGCTCTCCTGCTGGTAGAAACATGTAAACTAGTCTCTGGAAGCCCTCCATCTCCCCCCTCACAGGACAATGTTGTTAATTAGCTGCACCAGATTTGCCAGAAAACAAAAGCTCCCCACCCCTCACAGGAAAAGCTTTTACAGGAGATATCTCATTGGGGAAGTGCCAGGCACACAACGGGGAGAGGAGAACATACAGGCTGTTCTGAGCTCTGCAAAGAGACACAAGCTCTGGATTCTCTAGGGAGCTTGAGAGGTTAGTCCAGCACATTTTTGCTCCATGTGACCAGCATGTGCTTCACATTCCCAGAGGTGGCCAACTTCAGAGCCCCCGTCCCCCCCCCCCAGCCCCTTTCCTTCTTTGCCCTCAGCCACTGGCTGTGGTTAGGAACCTTGGGGGTGGCAAATAAACTTGAATAATCTTCAGCATGGAGCATCTGGGAAGCAGTAGGGAAGGAACTAGGAGTTTATTTCAGGTGACAGACATAGAGCAGGCCCCTATTTTTTCCTGAGACTAATAATATTTCTGGAATGGAGATGCTTGAATCATATGTCTCTTCATATCACTGTGTGGGAAGTTTCAGTTATGAGCCCAACAATCAAAGAGATGATGGTTTTTTAGGACTTGGTGAGGGATCGTGCAAATGAGTGTGGAAGTATACTGTGGGTGGGGGGGGGGGGTGGGGGGGGTGAGTGGAAGCAAAAAAGGCAGTTATGGGGGTGGGTAAGGACTGCTTTGCCTGAGCCTGTTGGGGAACAAAGAGAATGGGGCTGAAAAGTCTTCTCTCTACAGTTTTGTTCCCCTATTGAATGCTTTTTGAAAACCCCCGAGGAGGGGGGGAGTGTTTAAGTGCCTCTTCCTGAGTAAGTTCATTGTCAGGAGAGGAAAATCCAAATGCTCAAAATATTCTATTTTTGTGCCTAGAGGCTCCAGTCCCTGCACACAGACTCTTCCTTGCTCGGAAGGAAAGGAAACTGGGTGTGAGGCTTCCTGGTTCCAGAGGCCAGAATTGAGGAACCTATGTTATTCGAAGTCCTGTTCTCCATAAGGCTTCCATTTTAGGAAATAAGGGTATAGCACGGGCTACTTTGGAACAAGCCTGAGGGTGGAGTTGGTTTAAAAAAAAAAAAAGAAAGAAAAGAAAAGAAGAAGTGCCTCTCTGATCATTCTTTAGGCAAACAAGCTTGGAACTAGACCTTAATTAAATCAGGTTTGAACAGCTGCACTAGTATTAGGCTTCTTTGGTCATTAAAGTTTACTGCCATCTACTGCCTCTCAGCTACCATGTAGATAAGGCCCAGGAGGCTGGGTTAGAGTTGTATGTTTTGATGTGTGGGCCAAGTGAAAGTCCTAAGTCAGAAGTAAGAGTAATAAAACAGCAGCTACCGAGGTAGATAAAGCCTCTCTTGGGTAAGTTTTATGTAGGGTGCATCAGATGTCTCCCTTCTGCCTGGCCTTCATGATGTCTCCCTTTTGCCTTGCCTTGCCTACACTACCATGATGAGTGCTAAGGAGAGCCAAACTGGGAAACAGCATTCAGTCTGCTCTGCCTCTTTTGCTTTGCCAGAGATCACTCTTTGCAAGGATCCTAGGTAACCAAGAAAGGCAATCTGACTTGTGCTAGTCACATTTGTTAGGTTCTTCTTTTAAAAAAATAATATTACTGTTTTTATTAAGGTGTTGTACAGAGGAGCTCGCATTTTATGTCATATAATGACATAAAAATGTCATTATATATATATATATATATGTATATACATATTGACAATGTCATCCCTTCCTTCACTTCCTTTATTTTACTTTAGGTTCTTTTTGTCTCCTCTACTATCTGGCATGTGAAACTGACCTTAAAAAAAGAGGTCTGTGTTTTGAAAAGGCTTCAAGGGAAGCTGGTGAATAGGGACAGAGGAAGGAAACCGGAAAGTTCCAATTAAAGGGAGAGACTGATTCCTAGGACTCTGCTTGTTTATTAACATTCCAAGGTAGTACTGACCCTGGCACAGGCCGGATCTCCTAGTATTCAGACTTGATCACAGCACCACCACGATTGCTACTCTTAACCCTTCCAGTGACCTGAGGATTAGATCTGGACATTCCCATTAGGGTATAAGCACCCCCTGGTCTGTTCTTGTCCACTTTGTGTACCCCACTGCCCCTCTACACACATACGCACACTCACACATGCATGCACACAGAGAGCCAACTCTACTGATTTCCTTTCAGTTCTTCAAATATGATTTGCTTCCTCTCTTCCTCAGTCTTAAAACATAGCTTTCAACTAGCTACTTAGGAGTCTGAGATCTGAGGATTGTGGTTTAAAGCCAGGCTGAGTAGGAAAGCCCATGAGGAGACGCCTATCTCCAATGGATCAGCAAAAAGCTGTGGCCCAAGTGGTAGATTGCTAGTCTTGAGTGAATAAGCTATGAGACAGTGCACAGGCCCTGTGCTCAAGCACAGTATTGGCACAAAACAGCAATAAAAACGTGCCTTTACTTTCTGGTTCTAGCTCCTCTATTAAATGCTCCCATTATATAGTTCCATTCCTGGGAAGCTTTCTTTCACCACTTTGGTTCTGGGTTTGTTTTTTTTTTTCCTATAAGCACCCACAAACCTACCTGTCAATGCACAGTTTTGTAATTACTTATTTATCTCTACCGGACTGTGAACAGATGAAAGTATTCATCTTTCCAATGCGTTAGTCCCAGAGCTTGGCCATGCCTGGCATACAGTAGGGCTATGCAAGCATTCCTTGAATTAATGGACACAGTGTCAATAGGACAATGATGGTCAACAGAACTTCTCAGGTTTGCTTTGCTCTTGCTGTGTTTAGTTTAGTTAAGTACCTGTTGCACTACAAGGGAGGACTGAATTAGGAAGACATGTTGAATTGGGCATTCTGACCTCCTATTCTCCCTCTTACTTTGTTCCAAGGCTTTCTCTTGCCAGACCTGTTCTATGCCCTTCTCAGGGATCTCAGTCTGCAGTTATCCCAGTAAGCTTGTGGGGCACTCTGGAGGTTTTTGTTTGTCACAGCATGGTCTCTGTCTCTGTCTGATCCATTGATTTATTCTTTAAAAAAAAAAAACTATGAATCTGAAATTGCTACTAATTATCTCATTTTAAGTCATTTTATAGCTTTACCTAAATACATCGTATTTATTTATTTATTTATTTTGCAGTAGGAAGATTGTCTAAATTCTTGCAGTACCTGATCTTTCACGGTACACAATTTACAAATAGCTCATTTTTCTTTAGGAATTGAATTTCTTACAGCATCATTTGGAAATGAATTCAAGGTATATTTGGTGATATGGCAATCCTGGTCTACTGGATTGGCTCAGAAGCTGCAGCTCAGAACTCTGTGGGCACCAAAGGTCTGGGCCTTTGGCATAAGCAGGAAGCTTACAGCTGGGGAAAAATAATGTTCCAGGGTGCCCTCTAGTGATGCATGGAGCCTCTGGGTCAGAAGCCATGTCCAGAGACTTGGCCTTCAGCAGGCAAGCCTGGTAAAACCGTAGATGCCAAGGCTCTCTCCTGAGTATGGCAAGCCAGCTGGGAGATCAAGCCTTTTAATCAGCTCTTCAGGAATCTGATAGGCACCATCCTCAGATCACACGTGTTGGGAAGAGTGACTAGGTGATGCTCACCGGAAAAACAACAACAACAACAACCCCCCCTCCCCTCCCCCCTGCCACACACACACAAAACTCCAGGTATGTAAGTAGAGTGCAGCAAGTTAACTTTTCTATTCCTGGGTGAGTTACTGGCTCCATCCAGGGGTGGATCATTGAGCAAACATTTTAGGGAAGATCATGCATCCTCTTTTGATGTCAGTCCCTGATGCAGTGGAGCTCTAATGAAGGACAGTTCCCTCTGGTCTTTTTGTGCTCTTCTTGACAGTGGGGATGGGGAAGCACCTGGTTTCAGTTGAGTTTCCACTCCATGGTCAACACTGTACCCGATTCTACAAATATCTTCCTGCAGGAAGTCTCTGGAATCATAGTGAGGGAAGTATTCTTTGTACCATTCAAGTAGAGGGAGAAATTGCTGGACAAGTGACTCAAGCATAGACAACAGCTAAGACTGACTTGTGTATGTCATTGCTTTGATTCTGTTAAGTAAACTCACTAGAAAAGTAGAGAAAGGGAAAAACATATCTTTTGCTTGATTGTGGAAAGGACAAATTTGTACTCAGAAACCCAACATATCATGTCTATAGGTGACAACAGATCATCTTATATCATCTTTTTGAACCCCTGCCTGTACTTTTTTTTCTCTCCTGCTAGACAATTTTAACTGAAGGCTGCTGCTGCTGCTTTAATTAGGACCTCTTAGCACATTTAAAGGTTTGTTGAACCTTGCAAGGTGATAGATAAATTACTCTGTTGTGCAATCTAGTACTCAAGTCTAATTTTTTATGTAATTTTCATGTGCTAATTGCACTTGTTAATTTATTGCAATGGTAAAACCACATTTAGTGAGTGTCTGCCATGGGTCTGGACCCTGTACCAGATCCCAGAAATAAGATCATGTTAGGCTCAATGTCAATCCCACAGGGGCTGAGCAGAGAGGGCACATTATCTCTGATGCAATGTGATGAGCCCTGATGGAAATATGAACCCTGGGTTAGGATGGCACCAGGCATTTATCTCTCTTTTCCAGGAACAGGTTGAATAGAGAAATTTGATTACAGAAAGCTCTAATATGCCAGGCGCCGGTAGCTCACGCCTGTAATCCTAGCTACTCAGGAGGCTGAGATCTGAGGATCATGGTTCAAAGCCAGCCCTGGCAGGACAGTCCGTGAGACTCTTATCTCCAATAAACCACTAGAAAACGAGAAGTGGCACTGTAGCTCAAAACAGTGCCACTAGCCTTGAGCTGAAGAGCTAAGGGACAGCGCCCAGGCCCAGAGTTCAAGCTCCATGACCGACAAAAAAGAAAAGAAAAGAAAAGAAAAGAAAGCTCTAATATTCTAATAATTAATGAACATTAGCATTTTCACGGAGATTAGTTTAAAATCACATCCTTAATGTTCAAATTTTCTAGGATAAGAGGTAGTAAATCTCTCTTCTCACAGATAATGTTTTCTTTTAAGGCCCCTTTGCCCTTTATAATATCTTGAAAACCAACTGTGAGTCGCTGGGCTGATGCCATCTGATTTCAGTCTTGCTTATTTGCTTGTCTAGAGAACTTTAAGCACAGATTCACAGAGCCCTTAATGAGAAAGCTCATTAAAAAGCGGTCTGAAATGGTGAAACAAATTACATGCACAACACAGCCCACTCTTTTCCTCTTCGCTTCCTTCTCCCCTTTCCAGACTGCAGCATTGCAAACGACCAAGGTGAAGTGAGTCATCAGGTTGGAAAAAGACTCTGAGGAATGGCTCTGTCTTTACCTCTCTGCTTTGATGACATTTCTCTTGCTTCACTGAAGCACTAAAATGTTGCCCAAACAGCAGGAGGGCCCTGTACATGTAATGATGGCCTTGGTAAAGCCTTTGATTGTGTGTATTTGGGTGGAACTTGAGCTTGTAATTGGCAAATGCATACATTGTCTGATTGCTGAGTCTCTCCCTAGAAAGCTTGTTTTATTCTTGGAGAAGTTGAATTTCTTTTCTTTCTAGGTGCATCTCTGATGACTTTTGGGAGAGTTCTTTAGGAATATTTGTATTCATGGCACAAAATGTCTTCTTATATCATTCTCTACCAGCTCCTCTGTGAGGAAACCTGAGGCAAACCGGAAGTTGCACAAGCTAGGCTAGACTTCCTGCCTTCTGATTTAAAAGGAAGTGATGATGGTGACTGTCCACTGGGAGGAAGAGATGGGAAGTGGGTCTCTTTTCTTCTCTTATCCTGGAGTGTGCAAAAGGAAGGCTACAAATACCAAAGAATTCTTCTACGCCGAGTAACTTGGCAAAGTTTGTGGGGAAAAGGAAATCCTTCCCCACCATCTTGCCCCTTGGTTGATAGAATCCACCCGGCTTGAGGCACTTATAATTAAAATGCTTTTAACATTGTTATTTTCTATGTTAAGGTAGGGAAATTACATCCTTGAAAGGGAAAAGACTAGGGTTTAGCACCTCCGGATAGCTGCTTGACTTTAAAGAACTTCTCAATACCTTTAAATCTCAGTGTCTGTCATGTGCCAAATACTGAGCCAAACATTGACAATACAAAGCCAGAAATGTTGCTGTTTCCACTCTGAAGATTTTCATAATTCCCTGGGAAGACAGACACATCAAAATAACCAAACAATGTGATAAAGATTTATTAAGTCTATGGAGGAATCATTCTACAATGGGAAGTGTATGTTTTTGAGATGGGGGAGAAAAGTGAGGAAAAAAGTGGGGGGGGGGGGGGTTGGGAAGGATTCACAAATCAGAAGCCTGAGCAGAATTTTGAAGATAAAGAAAGAGAATTCACTTAGAGAGCGGGGGAAGGAGAGAGGTGGTGCTGGAGTACTACTTGGCAACATTAAGAGGTGGCAGAGGAGGATACTCTGAGGATCAGGATGAAAAAAAGCAGGTAGAGAAGATGAGGAAGAAGAGAAGGAGAAGGAGGAAGAACAAAAGGAAGGAGGAGGAGGGGGGAAAGGGTGTGGAGCGGAAGAATGACTGTCAAAGCTACCGAAGACTAGCCACAATGGCGACTGATGGGCATCCCTGGGAGTGGGCAAACTGGAGGTCACTGGTGACTTTAGCAATAATAATTTCAGTACTGTTTGGGAGAATGTTCATGGTGGGATGAGTGAAGAAAAGCTGCTGAAGGTATTCTTCAAGTTTAATGGAATGGTTGAGTGGAGATGAATAGGCTGTTGATGAGAGAGTAATAAGGAATGAAGTAAGATTTTTGTCATTTCTATATAGGACAATGTTATAAGCCACAAGGAAGGAAGCAGTGGAGAGGGAGAGGGAGGAGTTAATTTAAGAGAGAGAGAGAGAGAGCTGGATTAAATGACTAAATTCCTACCTCTTAGAGTCCTTCTGAGGATTAAGTGAGATCTCCTAGGAAGTAAGCCATTCCTTAAAGAGGTATACACATGTGTCATATGATTATCTTTTTGTTGAAATACTCCCCTCCCCCATGCTTCATCATAAGACATTTGAGCTCACTTATCACTTGGCCACCAAGATAGGCAAATCTCCCTCTCCATAGCCTTTTTGTATGAGCAGTTTTCCTATTTCCTTTTGCCACCACTTCAGACATTTGAGTCCAAGAATGATTTGAGCCCTCCTTGACATTTCTTCCTGCCAAACAACACAGCCTACCAATTCCAGTAGATCACAACAGGAAGCTGGGGTTTGATAAGTGAGACGCGATTAAGGCAAAGACAGGAGCCTCCTCATTGTTATTAGGAAGAGCGACCAACATTGAGATCTCTTGGGAATTTTACTTTGCCAGCTTATTAGTTTTTCATCAGACATCCAAGGAGCCACAGGGGCCAAAAAAAAGTAGACTGTTTTCTCAGGCACACCTGTGACCCTCTTTTCTATCTCAGTTCAGCAACTGAGGTCCCATGGGGCAGAATTTTGTATGTTTTTGTTCACTACTGTATTCCCAGTGTCTCAAATAGTGTCTGGCACATGGTGGTGTCTAATAAATATGCGTTACGTGAATGAATTCACCCATTCATCCTTCCATTGATTCAATAGAAAATGCGTGTATACTACTGGCTAACTACTAAGCTTATCCTAGACAAACCAGGATAAAGAGCACTCATTATCATTTAAAAAATGCATATTCTGTTTCAGGCACTTTGCATACATAATTTCATGTAATTGTGATCATTTTACAAATGGGGCAAGTGAAACTTGGAAGTTATTTGGCTGAGAATACACTTTAACTGGGAATGGATAAGGCTGGAACTCCTTGTTGCCTGGCCCCAAAAGTAGCCCTTTTTCAACACCAGCCTTTTCCTTCACCTCACTCAAGCCGTATCTGACCACCTGCAATTCCTTAAGTATGCCAAGTTCTTATGTAAGCAGTCTTTTGCCTGAGACACACTCAGCTATATGCCCTCTGGCGGGCTCATTTTCCTTAATACTTTTGTGAGGTCCTCTCGACATGATGCTCCTTCCTCTGAGCTCCCACAGGCTGCTTTGCAGCCCTCCATCACCAACCAAATCGCAAGCATTTAGATGCCCATTCATGTGAGCCTTGCTGAGGCTCAAGGGCAGTGACTGTCTTTTCAATAACTGCTGCTATTTACTGAGTGCTGCCAGGGACTTGCTTTGCCCCCAGGTGGGAATTCCTAGTCCTGTTTTACAGATGAAGAAATGGAGGTTCAGAGAAGTCTAATAACTTCCTCAGGATCACAATGAGTGTGGAGATAAGCCAGGAATTGAATGTGTGGACCCACCTGGCTCCAAAGCCCAAATTCCTTTCTCTTCACTAAGCAATTCTCAAAATCACCTGTGAGCTCACGGTTTTGCTGTGGGGATAGAGAAAGAGAGGATGCTACCTGAAATTAGACCAGTGAGCTAATACAGGTTTATACAAAGTCCGTCGTGGGGGGAACATATGGAAGGGAAAAATTTGTTCTCTCTGGGGGAGGTGGGAGCTGGAAAGACATCATAATATTGCCAGAAATTTTTGGGAATTTGTTAACTGGTTCCGTAAGGATGATTCAAAGTGGAAAAGAGTTTTCTGCATCAAATACTGGTGGTTACTCCTGGATGCTGCTGAAGCCATGGCCCAGGTTACCACTGCTTCCAAACTGCTCCTTCTGGGTCCCAGAAATTTAGCCCAAATGCCTGCTGGTACCTGCTTAAGTAACGACTGGTAACCAGGCAACCAAGTCAGAACATGGTTTTGTTAAAATCATATTGTGAATGTGACTGCTTTACATAATCACAGTTTTAATCTTATACAATATACTTTGAATTTAAATGAAATCAATGCACTTCACCTTATGGCTATACGGAATAAGGTAGTAGCCCCTAATTATATGTTAGCATCTCTTTCTGCTTTTGTCCCTTCACTGCAGGTATCCCTGGGAGGCTTTAGATTCTCCCTTTCAGGGAATTAATCTATTTTCTAGGCCTGAGTGACTGTAAAATTCCTATAAAATTAAGCTTAAAACTACAAGCAAAGCATGGCTTTAAAGAATGTTACATAATAGCTTCTTTGTCTGCTCCCAGGACATTTGTGAGGGAAGCACAGTGGGCGGTCAGAGCCTGTTGGAGGGGGCTCTGGCATCAGGCAATTAGGATGATGCTCAATGGCTCCATTGCGTAGCTGTGTGGCATTGGGCAAGTTACCTAAGTTCCTTCAGCCTACATTCCTGATCTATAAAATAGTGAAAAGAAAAGTGCATAGGACCATTGGGAGAGGTAATATAAAGTTGTGCAAAAGCACTTGGCAATTTTTTTAAATTAAAAAAAAATAAGTAAGTAGCCAACAAGTGCTACTTGTAATATTAATAATTATTACTCTTACTATGAACAGGACAAAACAACTTGGTGGTGATTTGAACCATGAAGCACTATGAAAATACAAAACATTTTTTCTTATTCTTATTGTGTAATAATAAGGAGGGAAAGCTAATGAGCAGAAAAGTATCAGAAAGACAATCGGGAAAATCAGATCCTGCTTCTCCTAACACCATGTAGTAGTGTGACATTGAGCGAGTCTATCTGGTTATACCTGGCTCCTTGCCTTTGCTTCTTATAAATGGTTAGATCAGATTATATTGAAGATCCATCCCAGCTCAGAAATCCTATGATCCCATGAGTACTGGACCAAATAACTTACATAACAAATCTTTACCCATCCTGAAATCAGGATGGTTGTTATGAATTACATTGATCTGAGTTAAAAACACATGTCTAAGGGTGATTAAAAAAAACCAGCAATTAATCTCAATCCCAAATAATAAGTAAAAGTAGTCCAGGGAAGTGCATGGAAAAGGCCAACTAATATTACCACCTCCAAAGTTTTGGAAAACATCACTGTGGCAGAAGATAATACTTTGTAACGATAATGGCTGTGCTGAACTGGACCAAAATGTGAACAGGTTGTGCATAAGGGTTTGTAAACATAGAGGAGTAAGTGGGTGCAAAGACCCTTAAAATGTTTTGGATTTGTGGCTTTGGATAGTGATGTCCTGCTGACAGCCTTCCCACAGAGATTGCAGGGTTCCTTATTTCCAACCTTCCTAAAGTACCTGCCAATGTACTAGATGTGGCAGTAAACCTGGAGGCTACTCAGACAGCTCACTTTCTTCTCAGTGAGCTAAGAATCAACAGGATAGCACATCTTCATGATGGAGAATAGTTAGTTGCACATTCTCAGCCTAGTTCTATATGGACTTACATTGTTATTAGCTTATATTGTTTATTCTATGAAAACAGAGCTGTTGTATACTCAGTTTTGGCTTGATTCTCCACCCTCAGCCCTCCAGCAGATTCTGGATGTTAAATATTATCTCTTCATGCACACTGTACCAGAAGGAAGAGTCATCTGTTACTCTTTTACTTCCTTAATGAGACTTCAAGCTGGTCTGTAGGGGAATTATTAATCTTTTTTTTTTTCTTTCCAGAGGACTGATCAGTTCAGTCCTCTGTTACTGCATGATCATAATCTCTCCCAAGACTCAAACTTTATTCTTCCTGTTCCCTCTTTTCATTTCCCTCTCAAATAGAATAACCAGAAACAATAACCAAAGGTAGACAGTAAGGTGTGGTGGCAGAATGTTGATGGATAGGCTTAAACATTTCATTTGCTACCATAGCAACTACTATTAAAGGCCCTGTCACCTCTGACTGCTCCTGGGAAATGTGAAAGTTATTTTACATGTAAATGCTTAAATCACCTCAATTATCTAAAATACCCTCATTTACCTTCAAGATGCTTCTTAAGGGTAGTTTTGCTATTTTCTTCAGAACTTTTCAAAGATGTACAATGTGGTATTGATAGATTTATACACCATAGTCCCTGAGAATGACAAGTATATTATGAAAACTGTAATAGAAAATTATCCCATAAAAGCATTTCATTAAAAATACAAGACATGATACTTCTAATCCTCTGGAAAATTAATACTAGATACCTGAGTGCTCATTCAACATTTCATTAGGTATACCTGCTAAATGCCTACAAGTATCAGGCATTAAACAAATACTGTAAACATAAAGATTAAGAAATGGTTGCTGCTTTCAAGCAGCTCAATTAAAAGTTGCTTGCTTTATTGCTTGCTTATAGTAATATCTTCTGACATTAATATAGCTAAATATTTTACAAAACACTTTGCACATGTAACAATTCATTTCCTACTCAGGTCAATCAATACTGGATTGGAGCTTCATAAATTTTAGATTTCTTATTCCTCACTGTTGTTTGGCAACCAGATGTGTGTGTGTGTGTGTGTGTGTGTGTGTGTGATGTGTTTATGTGAGGGCGCATGCGTGTGTGCTACTGGTGCACACTGGGGCTTGAATGCAGGGCTTGGGCATGGCACTCTGACACTCTACCACTTGAGGCATCTCTGCTTTTAGCTCTTCAATGGTTAATTGGAGAAAAGAGTCCTATGGACTTTTCTGCCTTTGCTGGCTTTGAACTGTGATCCTCAGATCTCAGCCTCCTGAGTGGCTAGGATTATAGGCATGAGCCAGTGGCACCTGGCTGTAATCAGATCTTTTTTTCAGTAATGGGGATGAAACTCATGGCTTTATACATGTTAGACAAATGTTCCACCATTGATGTACATATTCAGCCTTTGGTTTTATGTACTTAATAATTAACACTTTACAAAATGCTCGCATATCTTATTGGAAGCACAAGCATTTTTCATCTTCTTACCTTTTAGTCACTGTTCCCTTTTCTCCTGGTGTTTGTGTATGGGCAGAAGGCTAAAATGACTTCTCAGATTTCCTATAAGTGCTATTATAAGTAACCTATATTTAATACCCAACATGGGTATTTCTTCTTAGATTTCTTGCCCACCAAATTCTCTAGGCCATAATCTTCGTAGTTCATTCCTACTTCTTGTTTGGTCCCCATTCTTCCTGTTTTTCTTTGTTGACCATGTTTGCTCAATGCCTTCTTTTGTGGAAGAGTTCATTGAGAACAAGAACTACTAAGTGCCACTGTTAAAAACCATACCAACAACTAGCAGGGTTAGAATTGAACCTGACACACACACACACACACACACACACACACACACACACATACACACCACACATGCATGTATATAATTTTTTTGAGGTACTTGGGTTTGAACTCAGGGCTTCAAGCTACTTAGGCATACTTCCATTGAGCCACACCTCCAGTTCAGTTTAAAGACCTAAACTCTTTGATCCCATGTCTACCAGGCCAGAGACATATTTTTTCCAGCATGGCAAACAGCTTTCATAAATATTTGTTTACTGTTGTTAACAGAGTCTACCCAGTCTTATATTTTTGGCCCTTCCTGAATGTGCCTGCTCACTTAGGAAGTAGGTGGCCATTGGATCATTTATTGAGAATCTACTAAGTGGTGTCCCTAATATAGGTGTTTGGAGTTACAAAAAACACAAGACTGTGGCCTGACTTTAATTAGAAGTACTCTGGATTTGTGTAGGATCAGTGAACATCAGATCACTGGTAACTATTCAGTATTTTTAGTGTAATTGAGCCTGTGTAAGAAAATTGAGAAATTGAACAAGAATTGGTAACAAGAATGGAACATCAAAAGATTTATCTACGCATTGAGGACTTTTTTTTGTCTCTTCAAAATGACCACGGAGAAGAACCTTCGCGCAATGGAATCCTTTCACTCGGGCTTTGGTTTTTCCCTTCCAGGGAGGCCTGGGAGCCAAGGGGATCCGACCTTCCAGGACTGAGCCAGGGAAGCCAGGAGTATTGCCAAAGCAGCTGCCCCTGGCTGGACGCAGACCGCCGGCCTCGGCGGGGCCGGGGTCGGGGCGCGTCCCCGGGACGCCTTTCCGCTCTCCTCGGGGCGGGGCCGGCGCTGTCCGGCCCTTCCTGCCACGCTGTGCCCGCGGGCCTGCGGCTCGCTCCCGCAGCCATGGCGGCGCTGGCCGGCCGACGGTGCCTTCCCCGGGTGTGGCTCCGCAGGTGCAGTCCTGGGGCTCCCCGGAGGCCCACTGGGCAGCCCCGGGACGCACCTTGCGCCCCAGCCCCAGTAAGTTCTCTCTTGTTCCCTGTTACAGGAGACCCGGGCAGGGCCACGGTCAGCACTACCGAGCCGCGCTTTGCACCGAGCTGAAGCGGCCCCTGGCCATTGAAGAAGTGGCCCCCCGTCCTGTCCAGCCTCACGAGGTAGGGTGCCTGGCCCAAGTCGTGGGGATCCCTCCACACCCGAGTCATCTCCACCACCGCAGGCTTCCCGCCTGAATCACAGCCCCGGTTCCCAAGCTAGGGGGGCCCAAGTTGGTCCTGAGCTGCCAGGTCAGAGTCACTCCAAGTTCACAGAGTGGGGGTCACAGGTGCTTAGGGAAGAGTGCCCCCCAAACACATGGCTAGGACGCTCTCCCCGGAAGGCTCCGGGGGATGTTGCCTTAGAAACAAGAGAATTCCGATGTACACACGGCTTTGCATAACTGCCTGCAAATTGTTGATTTCACACCCACAAACGGATCCTTACTTTGCTTTGTTCCTCTTCAGGGTCAAGGTCAGGTTATCTGCCCCAAAGCAGCCTGAAATCCCCTGTGAACGCATGCCCTGTGCCCTGCGATGATGTGGGCTGGCACTAGCTTAGTTTCACGGAAATGAGTCAGTCACGTTGGCCTGGCCTGCTGACCGGTCTGGTGACACAGTGTCACCTGGTGTGCAGAACGAGAACCTTCCACTGCGTGGGGCAAACAGCGAGGCTCATGCCGGGAGCCCCATCGGGTCACTCAAAAGGATTATTTGGATGAACACAAGCGGGAAGTCTGCTTCTTAGGATTCACATGCTGGGAAAGCGCATGCCTTTGTCTCCCCTCTTCTCCTTGGTGTTTTTTTTGAGATACGATCTGTACCCTATGTAGCTGAAGCCAGCCTTGAACTCTCTTCTTGTCTCAGCCTTCTGAATGCCGAGATGATAGATGTGTGAGACCTCTGGGCTGAGTCATTCTAAATCCAGGTGGAGTGTGCTGTAGGTCTGAATAATGAATGTGACATTTATCCAGCATGCATTAGCTAAGGCTGGGCTCCTTGTTTCTCTTATTTGTCCAGATACTGCATTGTAAGGAATTAGCTCATGAGAGCGGCAATTAGGTTATTTTTATTCACCATTAAATCCTGTGGTTTAAAATGAGACTTGGCATGAGGCAGAGGCTTTAAAAAAAATCACAAAATGAATGAATTTTGTAGATTAAAAAAAGCATTCTTGACAATATGGCCATTTCTGAAATAAATTGACAAACATTGTCAATTTCATGTCCCAGCCATCATGACACTTTCTTCTGGGACTCCAATCCCTGCTGGGATGTCATCTAGCCTAGTGGTTTTCTGAAGTGCATCATGATCACATGAGATGGTTAAGCAGATTACTTTGGTTTTGCCCTGAGTGTCTGATTTGTGAGGCACAAGAATGGGAATTTCTAACAGGTCCCAGGTGATCTGATTCTGGTAGTTTTGGGCCATCTTCTGACACTCACTGGCTTTGCAAGATGTAGAGAAACTACTGGTCTTCCTTCTGCTGCTATAGTTGTACCTCATGATGCCTTTGTCCTGAGCATAGAAGCTGGAGATCTAGGCTTGCCTCCAGGATTCCAGATTCCCAAACCAGCTTGATTATGTTATCCTTCTGTTTAGAATCCCTTTCTAGCTTCCCATTGCTCCTAGTATAAAGGTGAAGATCCTCAATGTAGACCTACAAGTCTTTACATGATGTGGGCCCTTGACCTCTGCCCTGCCCCCCTTCTCTGTCTTCTCTGTGTTCTAGGCTCCCTGGTTTTTATTTTCTTTTGCCCACATGCACACACCATTGTTTTTTGTCTGTGTCAGTTTTTTCCTCCAGTCCCATTTTCTATTGTTAACTCTAAGCTGTTACTCAAATGTTACTTTCTTAGTTTTTCTTGACTTCCCCATTTATGTGCTTTTTTTAGTCCCTCCATTCCTATTATTAAAATGTAGTTTTAGTCTTCCAACTCTATTTTTAGCTTCACAAAGAAATTGTGTCCATTTTGCCTCCTGAGGGCATGCTGGATCTTTTCGGTGCCTGGTATTTAGTTGTCATTCATTCATTCATTGATTCAATCTTTTTGAATAATTGAGTGAGCTTTGTCTTCAGCATACATCCTGTTCTGTTCTGCTGCTCTGTTTTCTTTACAGGTCAGAGTTGATGTCCATTTCTGTGGAGTCAACTTTGCTGATATTTTGGCCTGCCGTGGTCAGTATCAGGAAATGGCCCATCTTCCTTTCACACCTGGTGAGTAGGGGGAAATGAAGGACTGTTTCAGGAAAAGATCTTGCAGGTTTTCAGAAGTGCACACCACCCTTCCAGACAACACTCTGGTGGGTTTTGTCTTGCCATCAGTGAGATATCTGTGAGATATTTCAGCATCATTGTTAGTTAGGATCACTAGATTATGAGTCCTTGAAGAAAGTTACACAAATAAATGTTCATACCTCAGGTGTTCACTAGAATTGTGTTCATCAGAATCATTTTTGATCTAACTCAGGATCTTGTGCTTGCTAGACAAATACCCTACCAACTCTCCCACTCAAGTAACACCCAGTGCTATCTCACTTGAGCCATACCCAGTGCTCTACCACTTGAACCACACTGTAGTCCTTTTGCTTTTAGATTGTCTTTTGGACAAGGCCTCAGGTTTTTGCCTGCACCAGCCTCAGACTGCAATCTTCCTTGTTTTGCCTCCTGAGTTGCTGGTATTTCTGATGTGCACTACCATACCTAGCTTGTTTTGTTGAGATAGGGGATGCTAATTTTTTTCCAGGCTGGCCTTGAACCATAATCCTGAATCATTAACGGTCCCTAGTCATTCCTGTTCTTTCTTTAGTATTGCCTCAGTTTTGTTTTTTCTTTGAAGGATCATAAAAATCTATTTGCAGGTAAGACTTTCAGCCTCATAGCACGTGCCCAAAGAAATCTAATGCCAGAGTATCCAAAAGAAAAAAAGAGTGTTTTCATTTTTTTTTTTTAGCAGTTCTTGGTCTGATTTTCATTTTACCCAATATTATTAATTTTAGATCCTGAATATATAGGCAAATAACTTGTTGAGGAAGTCTTTTTTTTTAAAGTGATGTAAGAAGAGCTTAGGATGTTCACAGTACATGCATATTTCATTTCATTTCATTCCATTTATTTACTTATTTTGCCAGTCCTGGGCCTTAAACTCAGGGCCAGTGCATGGTCCTTGAGCTTTTGTGCTCAAGGCTAGCACTCGACCACTTGGAGCCACAGCTCCATTTCTGGCTTTTTGGTGGTTAATTGGAGGTAAGGGTCTCATGGACTTTCTTGCCTAGCCTGGCTTTCAATTATGATCCCCAGATCTCAGCCGTCTGAATAGCAAGACTATTCAGCTACTAGCATCCAGCTACATGTATATTTTATGTGAATATATTATTAGAGACATACTAATTGCCACATAGTTGCTATATTTTGGCCTTAGAATATTTTTTGTCTTTTTTTTTTTGGCCATACTGGGGTTTGAGCTCAAGGTATCAAGCTTGCTAGGGAGGCACAGGTAACCTACACTTGATCCATACCCTAGCACTATTTGCTTTTAGTTTGTTGTTCACATAGGGTCTTACAGTTTTGCCTAGGGCTGACCAGACACTATGATCTTACCTCTACCTCCAGAGTATTTAATCCTGAGCCTGGATTCCAGGTGAAATTCCAATACCACCATGTTCTACTTTGGTTGTGTCTTAAGAGTGGGATGATTTCTTTCTGTTTGTATTTGCCACAATGTTGTATAGTGGGGAAGATGTCACACAATTGAATTATTTCCCTGTCACCTCAAGTAGGAATTGTGTGAACATGAAATCTAGGAATTTCAGAGATAGAAGAAGGACGTGCAGAGAACATTAATTTACCCAGTTGAACTGAGAACTAGCTGAATAAACACAGTTCATGTCCTTGAGGGCCTCATAGCTCAGCACAGGATACATAGAAACAGATAAATACAGTTTGAGGAGCATGACATTGGGGGCCCAAGGCCTGGTGATCACGGTCAGAGTACCTGTACATTTGTGCTTCTTTGTGCTTGTGTACCTTCTTGAAATGATCATTTGGGTCAAAGGTTAAGAATGGTACTTCCATAGCTTTTTCGGGTGTGAGCATGAAATCTTACGCTCATTCTTCTGTTTGAGGAGCAATACTTTATCCCTCAACTTAAACAAACTGGTGAGCTGGCCTATGGATTTGGGTTTACATGTCTCCATGTACTGACTTTAAGATAACTTATCTTTAAATGATGTTCTAGGAATGGAGTTTTCTGGGACAGTACTGGAGACAGGAACAGATGTCAGCACAGTGAAAGAGGTAACCAATGTGTGGGGACTATGAGAAATGTGTTAACCTCTGTGTGTACCTTCAAAGTCTTGCTGCTCTGAGCTTTTCCAGCAGAGAACAAAGGGAAATTGAGGTAGGAGGGTAAGAAACAGATTCTGAATTGGGGGAAGAAATCTTAGGCTTCTAGTTTCCTTAAACTCTTTATTATGAAGAAAAAGTAGCAACTCAGTCTTCAAGTGACTGAGAGGATCAAGGATTCTCAAGTTTGAGTCTTATATGAAAGAAGCTAGTACTGGAATTCTAATTCATGGCAACTTTTTCCTTCCTTTCCCTCTCTGTTGTCTAAAATATGCTCACATAGGTTTGGTAACCAGCTGTTTTATTTGATGAATGTTAACTCTGAATATGTATTAGGATTAATCTGTGTCTTATGGAGTCAGAGGTATATTTTTTTCTTTCATTCTTTGATTATTTCAGGAGGAGGTGATAGAATTTAAGGGCATACATTTGAACATTCTTAATGCTACTTTCCCTTTAGGGAGATCGAGTTATTGGTGTGACTGGCTTAAATGCTATGGCTGAAGAATGCGTCACTGACCAGAAGGTATCCCTATGTCTCAACATTAAAATCTTTTTTCTCTTTTGTTTTCTTTAATTTCCACCCCTCCCTTGTTCCTCATCCCCTCTACTCTTCCCACTTTTCTTTTTTACAGTTATTTTGGTGGTATCTTGCTTCTCAATCAAGCAGTGTTGTTTTCTTTTTTTCAAATGCTAATCTCCTCTCTTCTTGGTGTAACTGTCCAGGCATGGAGTTTCATTTGTGTGGAGTGTTTCAGTGCAAAGGGGCTTTTATTATTATTATTATTATTATTATTATTATTATTATTATTATTAGTGCTTGAGCAACTGGCTAGATGTCCAGTTGGAACTTAGGTTGTTTTGGTAGAAAAACTGGTTTGGAAAATTGAGCAGAACATAATGGACTTGTCCCCACACTCAAAGCTTCTGAAATACATAGCTTTGGGAATGTAGCCAGCCAAGGTGGCTCTTTATGATTGAGCAGGATGTGAATGGTGCCCCCTGGTGGTATCCATTACATGGACTGCCCCACACCCCAGCTTTACTGAGGTAAAGAGTTCATCCGTGCTGGCCATAGTTTCCCATAATAATTTGGCTTCTTTTTGAAGCCAGATTCCAGTCTTAGAATTTTGAGGTTGGACAGATACCCAAGTCCTCTAACCATGGCTTGCTTCGGCTTGAATTTCCTCTGGACTTGGTTGCAGGCATGTATTTTCTCATTTCCAATTAGTCATTCAATCAAACCATAATATGTACTGGGCAGCTGTTGTAACTAGGTATGTATGCTTAATATCTAACTCACTGTTATGTCTCCCATAGAGCCTATGGCAGGTTCCAGAAAAGGTCTCTCTACAAGAGGCTGCTGTCCTACCTGTATCTTATGGCACTGCAATTTTGGCTCTAGACCATCGGGCCCATACACAGCCTGGGTAAGGACTCTGTAGATGGTAGAGTGCTAGAAGGTACAAGTGTCCCAACAAGGCTTTCCCTGCTCTTTGCCGTCTCTTCCTCTTTGCTTTCACCTTTCCCTTCTCTTTCTCATCAGCTCATGTTCATTTTGGTTGAGGAAAGGCAAAAGGGATGCAATCACCGAGACTGGGGTGTGGAGATTATAGGGGCATCCTTTTGATTGGGATTAGGACACTGGGAATTTGGTCAAAATGACTTTGGAAAAAATGGTTCTCTCAAACCTAACCACATTAAGGATTGTTCCATAGGAAAATCTTAAAAGTTTAGGGAGTTGATTTATTCTTATTTATTTTTGATGGGATCTTTGTATGTACCTCATGTTGGTTTGAAATTCACTATGTAGCCCAGACTGACGTTGAACTCATGATTTTCCTGTCTCAGCCTCCAGAATGAAGGATTACAAGAGTGTACCACCATGCCTAGCTCAGAGCTGTCTTATTTAAACTCCTTCATATTAGTTTCATGGAGGCCTGTGATACTTGTTTCTGTGAGATGTGGTCGGGTGTGCCAAGTAGGGCATTTCCAACTCAATGATGGCGAAGCTTCCCCTTTTACCTGGGAAAATGCCTCTTGATCTTTTCAGAAAGCTAACTCTCAGAATTGCTCCCAACTATTGGGATTAATTGAACAGTAATCATTCTGTGACTACTGCCTTCTAAAGTCAGGCAGTATTTATGAAAACCATTTTAGGACAAATTTTCTGAAGTGTAAATTGGATGGTTGTGCAAAGGCCATTGCCGGGAAGGAGAGACTGCCTGGAGAGATCAAGGGATCTTTGTCCCAGGACATCTTCAAAACTGGACCAAATTAGCACTGACCCAGAAGCTACATAAACCTTCCATCTCTAAAGGCTGGTGGTAGATGTTTATGAAGGGTTTGAATGAAATGATCTGTAACATTCTTGCTCTACCTGGTCTAGTTTTAACATGTTCCTGAAGTCATGTTATTGGATGGAGTTTGAAGGTTTCCACAGTAACATTTATCCTTCTCTGGCACAGAGAAACTGTGTTAGTGACGGCAGCAGCTGGAGCCACAGGACTCGCAGTGATTGATGTGGCAACAAATGTGCTTCAGGCCAAGGTATTTGCATGTTAGAGTCTCTATTAGAAAAACACCTCTAGTTTGCAGACATGGAATCTATCTATTCATTTATTAAAAATTGTGTGCTGGGTTGGGTGCCGGTGGGTCACGTGTGTAATCTTAGCTACTCAGGAGGCTGAGATCTGAGAATCGTGATTTGAAGCCAGCCCAGGTATTAAAGTCCATGAGATTCTCATCTCCAATTAACCACCAAAAAGCTAGAGGGGAAACCATGGCTCAAATGGTAGAGCACTAGATTTGTGCAAAAAAAAAATGCTCAGGGACAATGCCCAGGCCCTGAGTTCAAACCTTGGGACCAACACACACACACACACACACACACACACACACACACACACACACACAAAATGCTCAGGGACAATGCCCAGGCCCTGAGTTCAAACCTTGGGACCAACACACACACACACACACACACACACACACACACACACACACACACACACACACACACACACACACACACACACACACACACACACACACACACACACACACACACACACACACACACACACACACACACACACACACACACACACACACAGATGAGGGCCTTGCCATGTGTTTGTTTATCGAGTAGGAGGAGACCTAACAAGATATCACTTACCACTTCAGTTACTAGAATCTGGAAAGGGCTGCCTCACTTTGGGCCTTTTAAATGTTAGCCTCCCTCTGCAACTCAGAGTTAAACTCAGATGTGACTTTTTTAGAGGTATATTCTCTGTCCTTGAGCTAGGCCAGTCTCTTCTCCCACTATTTATATATGATGTCACAACACCCTGTATTTCCTTTCTTAGTGCATGCCTCACTGTGTGGTGCCTCTTTTAATTGTGTCATTAACACTTAATTTCAATTGTGTCATTAATATCTCCCTCCGCCTGGACTGTAGTCACTATGAAGGTAGGAAGAAGTCTGTGTCATTCATCACTGTAGGCCTGGCACCTAGCATGGTACCTGGAATATGGTGGGCACTCAAGAACTGTTTTTTGAATGAAAGAACTAATGAATGAATGTACGAACAGGTGAATAAATCAAGTCTGAGGCTATAGGTGTCAGAGAGAAGGGAGACATTTACCATGTTTCCTGAGGGACTGGTAGTTAAATAGATGGCAGTGATAGCGATGGAAGGTGAAAGGGCATTTTCGTGGTGAGAAGACATCATGCATCCAGGGAATTGCAAATGGCATCTCTTGTACACAGCCTTGTTTCAGGGGATGATGAGTGGTGCATTAGTGATGTAGGAAGAGATAAGATCATGAGAGTCCGTCACGTAGCTGTGAAATTGGAATGCTTATTGCAGACTCCTGGGGGCTCTTAAGAATTTTAAAAAAGTACATGACATGATCATCTTTTTTTTTTCTTGTCAGTTGTGGAGTTTTAACTCAGGGCCCGGGTGCTGTCCCTGGGCTTTTTTTTTTTTTGCTCAAAGCTGGGACTCTACCACATGGAGCCACAGCGCTACTTTCAGTTTTCTGGTGGTTAATTCGAGATAAAAGTCTCATGGACTTTCCTGCCATGGCCAGCTTTGAACCATGATCCTCAGATCTCAGTCTCTGGAGAAGTTAGGATTACAAGTGTGAGCCACCAGTGCCTGGCTGGCATGCTTATCCTTGCTTTTTTGAGGCAAGGTCCTACCATGTAGTCTATGTTGGTTTTGAACTCTGGATCCTCCTGCTTCAGCCTCCTAAGTGCTGAGATCACAAATGCATACCACACTGCCTGGCATCATCGTTACACTAAAAGGAAATTACTCTGGTAGCTTGTGGAGATGAGGGATAGGGGCAAAGGCAAAGAGAGAGGGAGAGTAGAGAAGAGAGAGAGAAAGGAAGAGAGGGATGAGAAGAAGGAGGAGATGAGTTAAGAGGAAGGAGAAGGAAAAAGAGGAAAAGGAAGAAGAAAAAAGGAGAGAGAGAGAGAGAGAGAGACAGAGAGAGAGAGACAGAGAGAGAGAGAGAGAATAATGGTGGCTTTTGTTGTGCAAGCCAGATGTTAGATTGCCTGAATCAAGGAAGTCAAAGACTGACTGAAGTGGAAAAAAATAGAAAATTTAGTGACCATAGAACATCTGGCTGGTCAGAGAAACAAAGACTCTAAAGGTAGACTGACAAAGGTGCTCATTCCAGCTCTACTTCTAGTTTAATAACTTTCCTCATTTGTAAAATGCTGCTTTCTTTACAGAGTTGTTGGGCAGTGTTGAGATTACATGTGCAGTGTGCCTATTACAGGGTGTGGCATGTCAGTAAGAATCTCTTAAAGAGCGAATCCTGTTATTATTAGACAGCGAGTGGGAGGGAGCAAACTAGGTTAACTTCTGGAATTGCCACTTATTGAGACTGAGCGCACAGGAGGAAATGGAGAGTTTAGTTTTGGGGCTGGTGAGATCAGTTAAGTGCAGGGTTTCTGTGAAGCAAGCGACTCAGGTTGAGATGGCAAGTGCATGTACACACAGGGTTGAAGATACTTGAATTGTCTTGGAATTTTCTGTGGGGAGTTATTGTTCCTTTTTCATTTCTGACTCCTTTTGGGAAGGGCATGAAAGTTCCACAGGGAATCTTCGGCGCTAGGAGGCTTCTCGTGGAACATTAACACATTTCATGTGAAGTGAAATGGATTTTAGCTGCTCTTGGAGGGGAGGGATCAGAATTTCCCTTGTCTAGATCCACTGACTAACATTTCTAGAAAGGTAAATGGTACCATTTCTTTCAAGAAGTTCTCTCAGAAGTGAAATGGAAAAGTCATTTCAATTTGGGTATTAAAATTGACCCAAATGAATGAAATGATATTATTCTATATGCACACATCGAGAACATTTCTTTCCCAGGAAAAATGGTTTTAAACAGAAGTAAATGTGATATCTTGTCACCTACCCAGAATAGGTCATTTTGATCACACCTTCTATCCTCAGTTTTTCAAGCTGCTTCCGAAGTAATTATCTTACACTGGACCTTCCCATAGCCCCTGGGAGAGGGGAAATGTAAGTGTTTATTTCCCTGTTTCACAGATCAAGACAGTGAGGCACCAAGAGAATTCTGACTCGCCGAAGGTCTCACTGAGACATAGTGAGAACTTGGGATGCAGTCAGGTGCCCGACCCTCATCTAGTGTCTTTCCACTGTGGTCCTGTGTGTGTGAATAACTGTCAGTGAGCTGGGCTATTTTGAGGGGCATTGAAGAGGAGCTTTCAGTTTCAAACAATTGCCAGTGAGTTTGGAATCCTTTAAGGATAATGATGTTCTTGGAGTGAGTGGGGTTCTGAGCATCACTTGGGACAAAATGTTTGGGTGATAGGGTTGCTCACTAATGAGGCGCCTTTGAATGATGCTGAAGGGTCTGCATCTTTTGTGCAGATTTCCAAACCCTCTATCTCTCTGTGAGTGGCCGACAGCCAGCTCTGCCATCTGTATGGGACCTTAGGCACTGTTTTCTTCTAGGATGTTGGAGATAAAAAGGATAGGCTTTGGTGTAAAGCAGTGTTGGCTTTGAATTAATTGTTTTTCCTGCTACCTGGATGACCTTGGGTCATCCTCTGGGTTATGCCTCTGCCTCTCTCTGTGGTTTGGAAGTAATCAACCCTTTCTGAAAATGTCCTTCTGAAGTTTAAATTGAAGAAATGCTTACATGTATAGAACACTAATTTATTTTATTCTTTGTTTCCCAAATGCTGTAAGTAGAGTGATTTATTTATTTATTTATGCCTGTACTGGGCCTAGAACTTGAGTCCTGGGTACTCTCGTTCAGCTTTTTCAAAGGTGGTACTCTACCCCTTGTTGAGCCACTGCTTCATATCTGGCTTTCTGGGGATTAATTCGAGGTAAGGGTCTCACAGACTTTCCTGCTTGGCTGCTTGGAACCATGATCTTCAGATCTCAGCCTCCTAGGTAGCTAGGATTATAGGCATGAGTCACTAGTGCCTGGCTCATTTAATTTTTAAAATAAGTGTATTTTACCAACCAGACCTGGAAGTGTTACCAGGAAGTACAAGGCAAATACATGAACTCTAGAGATGGATTAACTGGGTTTGAATCTTAGCTCTGTTTCCTGTTAACTCTGTGAACTTCCTTGGACACCTTACTTAGCTTATTTTATATTAATTTTTTAAATCTATAACACAGGAGCAATAATAGAACATATTCTATTGATCTATTATGACTAAATGAGCCATTAATGTATGTAAAATAATGACATATTATGTTAATTATTACTAAGTAATTTGTCTATGATAACATAGCTGGGTAAGTGGCAGAGGTAGGATTTGAACCATGATCTCTCTGACCTCAAGCTCTTTCTACTGTGTCAGGTTTTATGGTCTGGGAAGCTTTCCCTGACTTTCTCGATGGAGATTGGATAGCTCTTGTTCGAACTTGGGTCCTTCCCCCATCATACTGCTATATGTTGCTTTTTTTTTTTGACTTCTAGGTTGCTAGCCAGCTTGTATGTTAAGTAGTTGATTCATGGTGGTACTTAGTAAATGGTGGGTTTTATTTTCAGTTGAAGAAAACTTTCAGAGTATCTCTTGAATGATCTTAGCTATTGGTTTCATTGATGTTGGCTGGAGTCTAGGGAGACTGGGTGCATCCTCTTAGAATAATGTTTGGAACCATTGGAAATCTTGTGTTTTTTATGCAGGTAATAGCTGCAGCTGGAAGTGATGAGAAATGCAAGCTGGCGATGAAGAGGGGTGCACAATACAGCGTGAACTACAGTCAGGGAAGTCTGAAGGATGCAGTGAAGAATCTGGTGGGCAGTGGTGGGGTGAACGTGGCCATCGACATGGTGGGAGGAGATGTCTTTCTGGAAGCTCTCCGCAGGTGCGTGCAGTTGTCTGTGCAGAGTGGGCTGGAGCTGAGGCTTGCTGAACTTTTCTGTACTTCTGTCTTCCTTCTCTCTTTTCTCTTGTCTTTGCTGTTCACTTCTCCTGTAGACATCAACAGGAATAGCTGAGTAGGAGGATGACAAGGAATAGAAGCAGAGAAAATCAGGAAATGCTTAAATATAGCAAAAACAAAATACCCAACTGGAAAATATCCAAAAAATGACTGCAGACTTTCCAGTTGGCAATGTTAAATGCTTTAGAAATTATGCATGTGTTTAATTCAGCTATGCTAACCCCTTCTATTTTATGTTCATGGGGCATTCTTTAGGAGATCATTGTTTAGATGTTAGAATTTCTAGGGTGGCAATCATTCCTCCCCCAGTTCATGGCGCATCAAGGTATAAGCTCTCCTGATCTTGCTGTTTCTCTCTCTTCTCAATCTCTCCCTACCTGCCCCCCCCCCTCTCTGAGCTGTTGTGGGGCTTGATCTCAAGGCCTGGGCACTGTCCCTGAGCCTCTTTGTGCTCAAGACTAGAAATCTACCACTTGAGCCACAGCACCACTTCCAGTTTTTGAGTGGTTAATTGGAGATAAGAATCTCATAAGGACTTTTCTGTCCAGGCTGGCTTCGAGCCAAGATTCTCATGTCTCAGCCTCCTGTGTAGCTAGGATTACAGGCGTGAGCCACTAGAGTCCAGCTCTTACTGGTTTCTGCAACCAGCAGTGTGTTTCCAGGATTTGTTGTATTAAAAAACAACACTGCTGAAAATTTAGTGGGGTTATTATACAATACCAGTTCTTATTTTGTTTCCAACCAGGGATTCTGGAATATTCTGAGAGCATTAGTTTTCCTTTTCTTCCTTTCTCTCTCTCTCTCTCTCTCTCTCTCTCTCTCTCTCTCTCTCTATTTCTCCATGTCTTTATCCTTCATCCCTTTCTGCCCTCATTCTCTTCCCTCTTCCTCTCTTTCTCTTCTTTTATTTCTGAGACAGGGTCTCGCTATATTACCCTAACTGTGCAAGTCACTATGTAACATAGGTTGGCCTTGAACTTGGTAATCTTTCTACCTCAGCTTTCTGAATGTTGAGGTGGTGTTTACCAAACATGTCTTGCCTATTTTCATTTTTTGTATCATCTTGACAAGTGTCATTTTGTAGTTTGTTTCAGTTTAAAGGAGAAAACCAGAAGGGGAGAGAGAGAGAGAGAGAGAGAGAGAGAGAGAGAGAGAGAGAGAGAGAGAGAGAGAGAGAGAGAGAGAGAGAGAGAGAGAGAGAGAGAGAGAGGAGAGAGAGAGTATGGAGAGAGGAGAGAGAGAGAGAGAGAGAGAGAGAGAGAGAGAGAGAGAGAGAGAGAGAGAGAGAGAGAGTACTCAGCCTACCCACAGAAGGAATCCAGTTGGAATCAAAGCCTCTGAGCTGAGAGACAGGCTGTATTCATGTCTGATCAGCACTGTAAAATACCTGGTACCATGTTTAAAGAAGAAGCAAAAGAAGGAATATGTAGACCAAGTAGACTTACCCTTCTTGTTTCCCTTTTTGATTTCTGGATAATGTTTTGAAACAGCTTCTCAGTTCCCTTCTGAAGAAGGAAAGCAGATAAAGCAAAAACCAAACATTTTTTTTAAGCAAAAATGTACACAAAAGTTTTATAATTTACTGTGTAGCATGTACTTTGGTGTTTGTCAGTAATGGGCTTAGAAAACTTGTGAATTTTTGTAGATTATTTAAAATGTTCTCAAGAAGCACCATGACATGAAAGAGTCTTAAACTTCGTATAGAGCAGCGATCCTTAATTCTAGTGTTTGTTTTATTTCTACAGCTCAAGTTCAAAATCTTCAAACTGGACTATTTTTTTTCTCTCATAGTAGCCCGAAGGTTTGAATTCAGGGCCTCATTCTTCGTAGATAAGTACTCTTATCATTTGTGTAATACCTTTATCCCTTTATGCTTTAGTTTGTTGTAGGGTAGGATCTTGTGCTTTTACCAGGAAATGGAACTAAGGTCTTCCTACCTCCACTTCTTAAGTAGATGGGATTACTTCAGTTTCTCTACATCCTCACCAACTTTTCTCCTCTTCTTCACCCCCCCTTTTTTTTTTTTGGGTCCAGTCGTGGGGCCTGAGCTCTGGGCCTGGGTGCTGTCCCTCAGCTCTTCAGCTCAAGGCTAGTGCCCTACCACTTGAGCCACAGCGCCACTTCCGGCTTTTTTCTTTTTGCTTATGTGGTGCTGAGGAATCGAACCCAGGGCCTCATGCATGCAAGGCAAGCGCTCTACCACTGAGCCACCTTCCCAGCCTCCTCCCCCCCTTTTTAAATCCATCTATAGCCACCTTAATAGATGTAAATGTTCATTGCTCTTCCTTCTCTTCCTTTTCCATATGTATATACACGTATATACACATAGTAACCATTTTAATGGAAGTAAATGTCCATTGGTCTTTCTCATTTCTTTTCCTTCTCTTCAGCCTGGCATGGGAGGGCAGGATTGTGGTGTTGGGATTTGCTGGAGGAAACATTGCATCTGTTCCCTCCAACCTGCTGCTCCTGAAGAACATCTGTGCCATGGGTCTCTACTGGGGTCGCTACAAGCAACAGAACTTTACTGTCTTTTCCAAGAGTCTGTCCTCTGCACTTCAGTACTGCCAGCAAGGGCGCATCAAGCCACATGTTGGAGCCACATTTAAGCTGGAGGAGGTGAGACACGCTGAAGAAATATGCTACAAATACATCCAGAAAACAATCTGTCAAACTATTGGCAAGTTTATCTTTGGCTACCATAAATCCACACTTCGTGGACTAAAAAGAGGCAATGCCATGTAGAGAAGTGAGGCTTTACAGGCTTCAGAGTGACAGGATTCCTAGCCATCTTCTGGGGCAAATGTCTGGCGAGTTAGGGGCAGTGTAAAACTTAATTTAAGGGCTCTTTTGGTGTCACTGATGTCTCAAACAGAGGTAAGTTACAGTACTTTAAAAGTAATTTACACATGTTGATATGAACCTTGAAATCCACAACATACTCCAAGCCTAAATTGGAAGCACTTGACTTGACCTTTGATTTTCAAATACAGCTACTTCAAAATGCAACCAGATGATCTAAGCTGGGGTTCTGTGCACAGAACATAGATCATACCTGATAATATAAAACTATAATTCATCGATAAGTCACTGTTGTTATCTTTGTTGATTATTCACTCCCTTACTCCTTTCCCCACAGGCTCATTAATGTGGCTTAAACTTCTGACAAAGCTGAATTGTGTGCATGCATTATGCAATGTAGTTATAAATTTGAATCTGTTGGGCAGTCACCGTCAAGCCTTTTTATTTTGGCTTAATTTGTTTTATTTCTTTTTTATTAATTATTTTTTAATTTAATTTTTTTGTCTTGTCTTTTTTGGTACTGGGGATCGAACCCAGGACGTTGCACTTGCTAGGCAAGCACTTTGCCACTGAGCTACATCCCAGCCCATTAATTTAAATTTTATTGCAAAGGTGATGTACAGAGGGGTTACAGTTACATAAATCAGGTAATGAGTACATTTCCTCTTGCAATGTCACCCCTCCCTCATTTTCTCCCACTTTCCCTCCTCCTGACCCCTCCCTCCAAGTTGCAAAGTACATTTCCGACATAGTGTCTAGTGAGTATCACTGTCGAATTGGCTCACTCATTGTCCCACTGTTTCTGTTTCCCCTTTCCTTTCCCAAATCAGATACACTTATATACAAGACCAATGGTACAGAAGTAAAAGCAAAACCATGCCAACAAAGAGCAAAACTGTTTGGGTAACTCTGGTCAGCCCTAGAGGGAGGCCATATTTTATTCAACTGTGAAGTAGTGGAGCTGCAGCTGTTACTACCAGACTTCCCTGCTTACCAATCCCTCCATCGTCAAGGTTTGTCCTGAGATGAGGCACATTAATTTCAATTACAGTTTCCATCCTTTATCTTTTTGGTGTGTGAGTCAAAAGGACAGCTATGTGCTTGGTATGTCCTGATTGATCACTAGAAAACTGTGGGCTCCATTGCCAGCTTTGCCCCTCTGTTCCCCTTTTTTGAGGAATAGTAGACCATCAGTTTCCACAGCTGTAAAATGAAGGGGCAGGACATTATCAGTGGCTTTGGACTACACTTTAGAAGTCATGGAGTGGATGTGGGGTGGACCAGTGCACATCTGAATTACTTGGGTTCTGGAACCTGATCTCAGCTGAGACAAGAGAAACTTTACATTTTCACTTTTCAATGTATTTTCTTTGAAGTAAAGGTTTTGTGGCATAAATACTTGCAAACCAGTAGTTTAGGTTTTCTGAATCCTCTTTCCATCTGTTGGTTTCATCATTGTGTGATTTGTTGGTAGAGGCAAAGGATGTCCAGGCAGTACAGGAGTAGAAACCAAGTGTTGAGTTGGCCACAGTACTCTCACCATTGATATATTTTGGTACTGTTCAGCCATGAAAAAAAAGCCAGAGATAGATTATCATATAACTGTCCACAACAAAGTTCTTCCTCTCTCTTTTCTTTTTCTTTACATGCTTTCCTTTTTGGTGATACTGGGCGTGATACGTTTGTGAAAATCTTTATTACCTAACTGGATTCCATCAAGTTCTATTGAGAATGTTCAGGGGCATCTCACAGAGAAGATAGCAAATCTTTTGGTTAAGAAACTGACTGGACTTGACTTCATTGAAAAAGAATAGAAAGAGAGAGAAAAGCCTTCCTAGGACACCAAATAGATCCTAGTGAGGGATTAATGAATGTTCTAAAGAAATTTATGAAGATGGACATGATGATATGAAGCAAACCATTAATAAAGCCAGGGTGAAATGATCAAGAGAGAAGCAAGCCAGCAGAGAGACAGAATTTTGTATCTCTTAAGCCCTTTTGGGAACTGTGATATAGAAATACTGATGTTTCCAGTGAGGAAATGTTAGCACATGCAAATTTGACAGATAACTATTGACACAGCATTCTAAGTTAAAGGCAGTGCATTTTCAATTTCTTACTCGAGAGTTAGTTTTTATTTAATATGTTTATTAAACACTCCCTCCAGAGATGCTTTTATTAGTATAGTGCCCGGTCATTTTGTTCAAGAAGTTATGTAGCCATCTCATTGAAACGGAAAAAGCAAGTTTTAGCTAATGAAAATGCTACCTTATATGTATCTTTATTATACTAGGAAACAAAAAACAAAAACATTTCTTATCTATGAGTTACTGATAGCAGCATCAACTAATATAAGAATAAGTTAAGAATAAAATTTGAAAGTTTGCGTTACAAATGATTAAGACTAGTGTATTTTCCTGAGCAAAACTTATGTGTTTTGTTCTTTGAAAATGAAGGTAGTAGCACTGGTGGCTCACTCCTGTAATCCTAGCTACTTGGGAGGTTGAAATAGGGAAGATACACGTGAAAAAGTTTGTGAAACTCCTTAACCAAATGCTGGATGTATTGGCATGAGCTGCTCATCTCTGCTTTGCTGGAAGTGTAAGTAAGTAGATTGTAGTCTAGACATATATCAGAGCAGGAAGAGAGATCCTATCTCAAAAATAACCAGTGTCAAAATGAGCTGTAGGTGAGGCTCAATGGAATAGTGCCTACATAGAAAACCCAAGGTCCTAAGTTTAAACCCTACTACAAAGAAAGAGATTGTTTAATGGATGTATACTTAATTTCACTGAGCTTTAAGATCTTGGTAATATTTTTCCATGTAAATTAGTCATTATACAGATTACTTATCAGGACTAGTTTGGACTTGGGAAACATGCACTGAATTTAGAAAATATGTATGGTATCAGAAAGACTGGTGATCCTGGCAGTAGTGGTTCACACCTGTAATTCTAGCTACTCAGGTTCAAAGTATCCCAGGAAGGAAAGTCTATGAGATTCTGATCACCAGTTAACCACAAAAAAGACAAAAGTGGAGGTGAAGTTCAAGTGGTAGAGCATTACCTTGAGCAAAAAAGCCCAAGGACAGCACTCAGGGCCTAGGACTGACACATATACAAAAAATAAAAGTAAAATGGAAAAAAGAAAGACCAGTGCATCCTAGTTTGTATTTTCTCCTAAATGTGTCTTACAGAGTTAACCTTGATAGTTCATATTTATATGATTGTAAACATGCAATCAGGGGCATGTAGTATCTATATCTCAATATCTTCAGTTTTAGCAATCATTCATGTATCTGTTGAATGAATGACTGAGCATGGAGTCCATGAGTTCAGACCACCAGAGTTCAGACATTGGCTACATTCAATTATAGGTCTTCATTCCTTAACTGTAATGGGGCAATACTTTACCCCACCGCTTAGAATAGTTACCTTGATTAAATGAGATGTGAAATGTAGAACATAGTGAATTTAGTAACTATTCTATGAATCATATGCCATTCCTAAAAGATATAGAATTGAGCCTTTTCTATTTCTTTAAATGATAATACTTTTTGCATTGTCATATCAGAGGGCAGATTAGAATGATAGGTTTTGAATTTTAACTAGAATTTATTGTTACTTGTAGTTATAACTGTGCTGTGCTGGGCAAGTCATAAATTGCCCTGATTTCTGTTTCAGAAGAGGGTATTTGTTTAGATGTACAGAGTGTTTTCTGTATGAATCTACCCATGCACTTCTTCATCTGATGGTACTTAAACAGCTTGTGTATTATTTAAAGGTCAGCTGAGCTTGCCACATGAACAGATTTAATAGCAATTGTTTGCTTGAGTTTTACTCTGTGTAAAGGTGGAATATATATATATATGTTGTTGTTGGTCGTGGGGCATGAACTCTAGGCCTGGGCGCTGTCCCTCAGGTCTTCAGCTCAAGGCTAGCGCTCTACCACTTGAGCCACAGCACCACTTCTGGTTTTCTGATGGTTTATTGGAGATAAGAGTCTCACAGACTTTCCTGCCCAGGCTGGCTTTGAACCATGATCCTCAGATCTCAGCCTCCTGAGTAACTAGGATTACAGCTGTAAGCCACTGACACCCGGCCTAGGTGGAATATTTTTAACACTGAAACTATTTTTTCAATTGCAATGGTCGGTTAAGTTGTAGCCATTTTTGCCTATATCTGCTGTTACTCACATGTATCTCATATCTGCTGATCCACATCCTGACCCAGTCCTGGCCACCTGGCTGCTTGTTTAAGCTGTATTCCTACACCATTGTCCTTAGGCTATGTTTCCTTATGTCACTGATTTCTTCTGCTTTCCTGGGGGAAGGATGATCATCATTATCTCCTCCTCCCTCTCTTCTTCTTTCTCCTCTTTCTTTTTAAGTTCCAGGGCTTGAATTTAGGGCTTCATGCACTTATGCTCTTGCTCAACTTGCTCACTCGCAGCTAGTGCTCTACTACTTGAGCCACACTTCCAGCCTAGCTTTTTGCTGGTTAATGGAGATGGAGTCTCATCGACTTTTCTGCCTTGGCTTTCTTCTATTCTCCAGACCTCAGCCTTCTGAGTTGCTATGATTACAGGTGCGAGCCACTGGCACTTGGCTGTCCCCATTCCCTTCTTTTTGTGCCAGTACTGGGGTTGAATTCAGGGCCTGCGCACTGTTCCTTAGTTTTTTCACTCAAGGTTGGCACGCTTGCATAAGGCTTCTGGGGTTCATCCAGGTGGTTGAATGTATTAGTAGTCCATTTCTTTTTAATACTGAGTACTATTTCATTGTATGGAAGTACCACAGTGAGTTTATTCATTCACTGGTTAGTAGATATTTGCTTGAATTCAGTTTTTGGAGATTATGAACAAAACTTTTGTGGACATTTATATACATATTTTGTGGAGACACATGGTTTTGTCTGTTGTAGGACTCCAATTAATAGGTAATATGCTAAGTATATGTATAAACATTTGACAGATATTTAATTTGCCTTATTTTCCCCCAGTCTTTATCATTAGCTAAGAATGATAGAGCCCAAGCTTGATTAAAATTGTTTCTAAATGATGAATATAAAAGAAATGGATGCAGAAACCTAAAAATAATGATGCTCTTAGAATTGATGCTCATTAAAAAGGGAAAAACTTGCCGGGCGCTGGTGGCTCACGCCTGTAATCCTAGCTACTCAGGAGGCTGAGATCTGAGGATCGCGGTTCAAAGCCAGCCCGGGCAGGAGAGACCGTGAGACTCCTATCTCCAATAAACCACCAGAAAACCGGAAGTGGTGCTGTAGCTCAAGTGGTAGAGCGCTCACCTTGAGCTGAAGAGCTGAGGGACAGCGCTCAGGCCCAGAGTTCAAGCCCCACGACCGACAAAAAAAAAAAAAAAGGGAAAAACTTGACCATATCAATAATTCTTTTTCTCTGCCTTAGTTGCTCAGAAACATCTCTATTCAAGGATCTGCATCCCACGATTTTGAAGACAAGGCCATTATTACTGGCCTTCTATCAAAGCCCCAGAGCACCCAGGTTTTCTCTTTTGGATGGAATTCTGGTCTAGAAACTGGTGCAGACCGCCCAACATCAAGCTGTCTATTTTAGTCTTTTGGAATTTTGCTTCTACTGATTTGTTTAATCTTTTAACAAGCTGCTAAAGTATTTTTCAGAGTGGTTATGCCATTCTGCAACATTACCAACTATGTCTGAAAGGTCTAGTTGCTCTGTATCTGTCAGAATTCAGTTTTATCAGTTGTTTAATTTTAGCCACTGTAATAGGTGTAGTGATATCTGCTGGTGAGCTTAACTCCAGGTGAACAATAGTATAAGTATGTATTCATATTCTTGTTTGTTACCAGTATTCTCATTTTTTTCCTGGTGAAATGCATTGATTGACTCAAAAGAAGATTCAGAGCTACCTGTATTGGAGTAAGATATAATTCAGCTACAACAGTGTATCATTAATCAAAAGTTTTTTTTAACCTTTTATAAATAATCTCAGATAGATTCATTCATTATTTCATGAATTTATTCTATTCATCAAACCCTCAGTGAACACATCCTGTATGACAGTCAATAAAAAACCGGAAGATTTAGTCCTGACCTTAAGGAGTTTATTTTTTAGTTGGAAAGATCTCAGGATAGTGCTGTAACAGAGGAACAGCCAATTTCTAATGGGAAGCATGAATCAGCATGATATATTCAGGGACTATAAGTACTCTGATTATTCCAATTTGATGAGCTAATTAAAAATTCCAATAGCAGAACTTTTACATTCTAAAACAAAAGCAGTATCCTTACTCTGCCTCAAATTTCAGGTTGTATATCTCTAGAGACAACTTTAATTATGGCTCCTTCCACCTCAGGGCAGAGAACCGAGGTGCTGGGAACAGCTTGTATATCTAGACATTAATATGATGCAGACTCCCTCTCTGAAATGCAGCCTGATCTTCGAAGACTGACTTTAAGCTGTGCATTTCACTTTTTAGTCTCTGACTCTGTATTTGCAGTCCTTAATACCACCAGCTGTCTGCTTTTCAGCTCAGACAGAAACCACCAGGTAGGAAGGGACAGACTTGAATTATTTTTAGAAGCAGGTACAATCACAACGTAAGTGGCAACTGGGCTTAGAGAGATGCCAAAATGTTTGTAAAGTAGGGAATGAGATAACAGATGTTCACAATCAGGAGATCCTCGTGGAGCAAAACCTATGCATTCCCCCACAGTATTATCTTTTAAGGAAGGCAGGTAAACGTGGTACATTTTAGTGAGGATTTATTCATAGAATAGTAAGACTTAAGTGTTAGCCCTTGAAGGCATGGCTTTATTTTAACATTTGCTTGTAGGAGATCCTTCATATCACTAGGATGCCTAGGGAAACAGTATCATTGTTGTGAATAAGTCTCATATTTCCAAGTGTTTTCTATTGCTGGGCTATGACAAATCTCTGGGAATAAGCGAGTTTCAACCGACAGGGAGAGTGATGCAGCTGTGAGTCACCTGGAGATAATCAACAGGGGAATGAGTGTTTCCAGCATCTGTCACATCTGTCCAAGACCTTTTATCACCTCCTTGGAGTGAGCCTCAGGTTTGCTTAGGTTGGTAAGGCACAAAGTCCTGCAGGGCAGAGATTTTTGAAAACAAGTATTTTATGCTGCACGGAGGTGGCCACAATTGATTTATTCCTTTTCTAGTTTTCACTTATTTACCTTTTTGGAAGCTTTTGTGGAGGATCTCAAATGGAGAGAGTTATAACCACAACTCTCTTTTTCAAAGCTCATCTTTATTGTTGCACCTTGCGAGGCTTCTCTTTTGCTTTTATGTCTGTGTATTTACACGTCTGTATTTTCCTATGCTCTTTAACCTCCTCCCCTACAGCTTCTCCTTACCCACCTCCAGAGCAGTTTTTGTGACATGTTTACTACATAGCTGTGGACTTACATTTCCTCGTAAAACACAGAGCTTATTTTGTATGCTAATTTGTTTCTGAGTTCCATAATTGGTGGTGTGCTCTTAAGTTTTGTCTATTTCTTAAGTTTCCTGTAGCTAGTTCACTGTTTCATCCTGTTACATAGAGTATATGGCATGCATCTCCTATAGCTTCCAAATATGCTCCTTAGTGACAAACTTTGATTCCATTCCACCATAATCAGTAAGGTAACAAGCAGCTTCATGTGGGTGACTTTAGGGACTTATGCAAATGTTTTCCCAGGAGTGAGGTGGTTGGGTCATAGGATATGTCCAAACATATTTCATCTGGCTGCCAGCTACTCTCCAGAATGACTTGACCAATAAATACCCCTACTAGCAGTATATGAACATTCTCATTCATTTGTTATCCTGTTGACATGTAACAATGTCCAACTTGCTGACTTTTGCCCAAATGATAAATTATAAAGTAGCATGGTATTTTAATTTGAAGTTCCCTGGTCTCTAATAAATTGAGGCATCTCTTTATGTATTTGCTAGCTAGCTGAGGATGTAGCTCAGTGACAGAACACTTACCTATATGTACAATGCTATTCAAGTTTCCAGTGCTTTGAATGGCAATTTAGTTTCGGTGTACAATTTTCTATATTGGGAAGTTCATTGCACGTTTTTAACTTCGAGGTGCCTGAAAATCACCTGAGGATCTGGTTAGGATTCAGTAAAGGTAGATGGGGCTCAGAATTGTGCATTTAATAAGCACAAGTGTTTCAGAAACCTTTGTCTTTGAACCCATGCTTTGGGTAGTTAGGTTCTAGATGCTAATTTGAGACTTTGCAAAAAAAAAGAAAAGACTCCTTCCAAATTTGTAATGTTATTGCTCTTCTTGTCTAGGTAATCAAAGACTTGATTAAGTAATCAAGGATTTGTTTCACAAGTCCTTCATTCCTCATGGGTTGCAACGATTCTCTTCTCTATTAACTTTGTAGATTTTACTATTGTTATTTTTGCTGGGTTACCAAGATTGGCCTTGCACTCCTGGGCTCAAGCCATGATCTTACCTCAAAGTTCCAAGTAGCTGGAGCTATAGACATGGACTGCTATGTCCTGGACCTTTATAGAGTATATACTTTTATAGATATATTAAAGACTTAATATATCTGAAATCACATTTGAACTGGGGCTGTATAAGGTAATAGTACTTAGTTTCCCCAGAACCAAATAATATATTGTTTCTCCATTGATTTGTGGTGCTCCATTCATCTTATTTTAAGTTCAAGGATATCTATGACTTTGCTCTCTGCTTTCTGTTCTATTTCTTTGGTTCACATACATACTTCTAGACCAGAAGCATAGTGCCTTTTGTGTGCAATCTTGAGGTATGTTCAATACATAGAAGGGTAAATCTTAGACCTTTGTTTTTCCTTTTCAATTTTGACTTATATATTTATATATCTTTATCCTTTAAGATAAATCTTAGAATGAATTTGTTTAGTTTCTTAACAACTCTGGCTAAACTCTCCAATAGAACTATTTTGATTTTATGTATTAGTTTGAGGAAGATCTATGTTTTTGCAGTATTAAATTGTCTCAATCTGTGCATGGGATATATGTGCATTTATCCCGCTCTTTCATGTCTTTTAATAGACTTTCATGTTTTTCTCCATAAGGTTATGTGGCTTAAATTTTAAAAATTATCTTTAAGTAGTTGTGCAAAGAAGTTACCATTCAGCAAAGCAGTGTTATGAATATAGTGTATCTTTGGCAGTATTAGGAGTTTGAATTCAAGGTTTTGTGTTTGCCAGATGGAGCCTATACTGCTAAGCCATACCCCCTGCCCTGTTTTCCATTGTTTATTTTTAGGACAAGGCCTCACTGCCCACCCTGCTATGCAGAGCTTGATGCACCTGAGCCATAATCAAGCCATCTTTTAGACTTCCCATTGTGGGTGGGATCACAGCCACAAGTCAGCACATCTTGCTTCTGTTCTGTGGAGAATGAGTATTGTGGACCTTTATACTGGGGCTGGCCTAACACCTTATGAGTCTCCTGTGTGGTTTGGGATAGCAGGTGCATGATACTGCACCAAACTATGGGTTGAGAAGGGAACTCACAAACCTTTCTGTCCAGGCTGAACTTGAACTTCAGTCCTCCAATTCTCAGTCTCCCAGGTAGCTAGGATTATAGGCATGAGCCACCAGTACTTAGCTTGTGTCTTTTTCTTTTTTATTGTTATTATAAAGATGATGAGGTTGTGTCTTAGTCTTTATGTTTATTGTAAGGACTATCTTGGTTATCTTTGAGAAATGGTATTTTATTTCTTTTCTTCCTTTTATTGTTGTGCTGGTCCTGGGGGTTGAAGTCAGAGCCTCATGATCTTGCTTGGCTTTTTCACTCACTCTGCTTGAGCCACATTTCCAATTCTTGCTGGTTAATTGGAGATGGAGTCTCTTGTATTTGTCTGCCTGGGCTGGCTTTGAACCTCAGTCCTTAGATTGAATCCTAGCCTTCTGAGTGGCTAAGATTATAAGTGTGAGCCACTGGCATCTGACAAAAACAGTATTTTATTTCTGATATATTTCCTACTTGATTATTTCTCATGTAGAGAGATGGCAGTAATTTTTGTAAGATGATTTTGTATTCCAGTCTGATGACCTGTTTTTGTGTGCTGCTTTGATTAGTGTTTCTCTGTAAATTATATTATCTGAAGGCAATGAAACATATCTATTTCATTTCTGATTGCTTTTTAAATTTCATATGTTGATTATCCTGTTTAAAAGTGGACTATTTGCTGAACAGTTTTAGGTATACAAAAAATCAACCAGAAGTATAGAAAAATTCTCATATGTTCTTTCATTGCCCTAAATTTCCACTATTAGTAACACCTTGCACTGGTGTTGTGCATTTGTTATAGCTAATGGATCAATGCCAAGACATTAAGAGTATTAGAATGGATAGTCCACTTTCAGCTTCACTCTGTGTGTTGAATTCTGTGGGTTTTGCTCAATGCATACCCACTCTTATGTATCATTCAGAAGAGCTTCATTGCACTAAGAAAAACCACGGGCTCCATATATTCTTCCTTACCCTGACTCTGTCTATCTTTGGTGATCACTAATCTTTCTAATGTCTGTAGTTTTACCTTTTCTGAAATGTCACATAGTTGGAATCATGTATGTAGGCTTTTCAGACTAACTTCTTTAAATTAGTAATACATGCATTTAAGACTTTTATTTTTTCTATGGCTTGATAGTGCATATCTATCGAATACTATTTGATTGCATGGATAAATTCATTTGTTTATTCATTTACCTATTGAAGAACATTTAATTCCTCTCAAGTTTTGTGAATTGTGAATAATCCTGATGCAAACATTCCCATGCACCTTTTGGTGTGTTCCTAAGTTTTTAATTCCTATGAGTAAATATCTAGGGATACTATTGCTGGGCTGTATGATAGTGGTATGTTTAGTTAAGAAATTGCCAAACTTTCTTCCAGAGTGGCTGTAACATCTTGTATGTCCACTAGCAATGAATGAGAGTCCCTGTTGTATTCCACAGCAACATTTGATATTAGTGTTTTGGATCTTAGTCATTAAGAATTCTCTGTGTATAATGAGAGTCCCTGTTGTATTCCACAGCAACATTTGATATTAGTGTTTTGGATCTTAGTCATTAAGAATTCTCTGTGTATATTAGATACAAAGCCCTATTAGATATCTGTTTTCCAAAGATTTTTCTATGAGGATTTTGCTTTTCATTCTTTTTTTGGGTGATATTGAGATTTGAACTCAGGGCATTGTGCTTGGTATGTAGGTGTTCTATCATTTGAGCTATACTCCCAAACTCTCTCTTGCCTTTGTAACTTTTTGGTTTGTTTTGTTTGGTGCCAGTCCTGGGGCTTGAACTCAGGGCCTGGGTGCCATCCCTGAGTTTCTTTTCCTAGTGCTCTACCAGTTGAGCTACAGCACCACTTCTGGCTTTTTCTGAATAGTTGGAGTCTTCATGAACTTTTCTGTCTTGGCTAGCTTTGAATTGTGACCCTCAGATCTCAGCATCCCGAGTAGCTAAGATTACAGGCATGAGCCACGAGCACTCAGCTCTTTGTTACTTTTTGAATAACCTCTCATGTGTATGCCTAGACCATGATCCACCTATTTATGTTTCTCATGCAGCTAGGATGACAGGAGTGTGACACTGCTCTAGCTGTTGAGATGGGGGGGTCTCAAGTTTATGCTTGAGTTAGTTTGGAACCACTATTCTCCTGATACCAGCTTCCTGTGTAGTAGGTCAGCAGGCATGTACCACTGCATCTTGTTATTGGTTGAGATGGTAGGATGTCTCAAGTTTCATACCTAGGCTGGCCTCAAATTGCAATCCTCCTGTTCTCCACCTCCTACATAGTTAGGTTTATAGAAGTTGTCCACTGGTACCTGGACTCTTTTCATTCTTTTAATAATGTTTTCTGTAGAGGAGAAGTTTTTTTTAATTTAATGAGGTCAGCTTATCAATTTTTTCCCTTGTGGATTGTGTTTTTGATGCTACATCTAAAACCCCATTTGCCAAACCCCAAATGACCTAGTTTTCTATGTTTTCTTCTGGAAGCTTTCTGGCTTTGCATTGTGCATTTAGGTGTGTGATCTATTTTCAGGTATTTTTTGAGGGGGTAAAAGCTTTTTGCATGTGGTAGCTAGCATTTCTAGCAGTATTTGTTGAGAAGACAATCCTTTCGCCATTAAGTTTCTTTCACGTCTCTGTTAAAGATCACTTGACTATATTTGTGCAGGTCTATTTTTGGACTCTCTATTGTGTTCCATTGATCTATTTTTCTATTTTTCACCAATATCACACTGCTATGATTACTGCAGCTGCTTTTTTAATTTGTTTTATAACCTTGCATTTATGAAAAAGGATTTGTGATAGATTGTAATTTCAGTTACATGGGAAATAAGACCATTTTAATAAAAAGATAAAAATCACATAAAATGATTGGTTCTTCTGCCAGAGGCTCCATTCTTCCAAAGCTGGAGCAGTCCTAAAATGGAACAGCTACAGCAGAATTATCACAAGGACGACTGGGCTGGCATCTGGACTTTTTAACTGGTGACCTTTAACTGACAACATTGAAAGTCATAGGTTTAGATAGAGAAATACCAAGGATACATTATCCTTAAGTATTATTTTTCTTTACATTTGTGGTAATTGGTTATTCAGTTGTATTGCTAGTGTGTATAGTTTATTGGAATTATATCTTAATGTTTAAGATATTTAAGATATATTTTAGTTTGATTGCCATCACTACCCAAAAAGTGATATAGTTTAGATATTTGATTTTATTTCATATCACTTGTGGTACTGGGGGTTAGATACAGGGCCTTACCCTTGTGGGCACTCTACCACTTGACCTACATCAAGAAATAGAAATATGTATATATGCAAATCTGACCCTATTTTGTTTTGCATTTTTTTAGGTCAATGATGCTTTCCTTCATGTGATACAGCGCAAATCCACTGGCAAGGTGCTTCTGTCACTTAAATAATCCTCACCTCAGCAGCAAGCTCAACATGCGTAGCTCAAACCTCATCATCCTCCCTCCAAACTGGAATTTCTTACTGACTCATCTTTAAAATCTTTGGGATCAGTCACCTTTGGTTCTGCTTTCTTATTGCAGAACCAATAAGACCAGAGAGGTTATTGCCCAAACTTGTGCCTTTTTGAGAGTAATTATCTTCCCCCAAACCAGGATGTATTGTCTGGATGTATAGCAACAATTGCTAACTGTTATCCTCGCCTTTTATATCCCCTCCATACCATCTTCTCTATTCTAATTATGCATCATCATCGATTTCCAGTGACTGCTATTTTTTTAAATAAGATTTTTATTGTGAAAAATACTGTACAGAGGGGTTACAGTTACATGAGCAAGGTAATGAGTACAGTTCTTATCAAGCATTGTTGCCTCCTCCTTTGTTTCTCCCCTACCATCCCTTCCCTCCCATCTCCTCAACTACATTCCCCTCCCCCACGCCTAAATTGTAAAGTTCGTTTTTGGACATAGCGTCTTGTACATCTCATTGTTGCAATGGGTCCACCTGTGTCCCTATTTAAACATTTTGTTTTTTCCTTTCCCCTCCCCAAATTATACCAACATCAAATACAATGAAAACAGGGGTTATACTGTGGGGGAGGAATATACAAAGCAACAAAAAAAAATCACATGGTACCTTATAAATACGTTAGAAACAATAGCAAGAAAGAAAAAACCACTTGTGTCCCTATCTTGGGGTTCATTCCGCTTCTTCATCCTATCTGAGCTTTTCTGCTTGAGTGACTGCTAGTTTTAAGTGAATGTCTTGCCCTTAAGTTTCTTCCATTCTCTCTATCCATGTTACACATGATTCCCAAAGCACAGCTCTCCCTAGCTCTTGACTTGGAAAACCTCCAGTGGCTTACCATTACCTACGTGGGGGAGTTCACACCCTTAGCACCATTGCGTTAGGACTCTAATTTACCCTTTTACACATTTTTCAGCACTGTGATCCATCAGTCCCTAAACATACTCTGCCTCTCTCATTTTTTCCATAATAGTCTCTCTTTCCCTTTATCTCTGCCAGACATAAGCCTTTCTTACCTCTAAGGCCTACATTCCCCATGCACCTTTATCCCCAGGGGAGTATAACCTTTAGCTTCAGCTTCACATTCTAATTTGTCACAGGAAGAATCATGTGCAAGAGAGTAGACACAGGCATCTGAATCCAGGATGTGGGTTTGACTTTCACCTTCACTACAATGAGGTGGCCACTAAGGGTTCTATACTCTTTTTCTCACTGTAACGTAATGTGGGTATTACATATCTACCTCACAGAGTTGTAAGCAATGCATGCAGTAGTTGGGTAAAGCACCTGGAGGCAAAGTAGCAAATGCTAATTCCTTTCACTTCTTTCTCTCTTCTTTTCCTAATGTGTTGTTCGTTCTTTGAGAGCAGGTACCATGTTGGCTCATCTTTGTAACTTCTCACTCTTCCTATCATAGTGAGTTACTCTTAGTAACAACAAATTGAATTGCAACTGAATTACATTCAAGTCTAAAATTGTGGATTAAGTTAAGAATATATTGTGTCTGGATTTGGATGTGGGAACTAGTAGGAGAGGGACAGATGAATAGAGAAGGGGAAAGAGGCTGAACATTGTGATAATAATCTATGTATATGCATGAAAATGGAACAAAGATGATGAGACTTGGGAAGAGGAGGAGGGAGAATGATGGAGGAGATAACTGATCAAGATGTATCTATAAATGGACATGTCAAGATGAAACGTAATTGTACAACTAATTGATGCTAATAAAAATATTGTCTTGCAAACAGCTCAAATAAATATCAACAGGGGAATGAATAAATAAAATAAAATGTACATACTTTGGATTATATTTCAATCTTTAAAGCTAATGCAATTCTGATATATGTTACAACATGAACCTTGAGGACATTCTGTGTGAAATATGCCAGACACAAAAGACAAATACGCTTGATTCCCCTTAATTGAGATACAGAGAATAGTTAAACTATAGAGACAGACAGTAGAATAGTAGTTGTCAGAGATCATGTTGGAGTAAATCTTAGTAAATCTGTCAACTTCTTTCAGGAAGTTATAGTTATTTAACTATTACAAGTTGAAAATATTGTAAGCCAAAATACATTTAATTCATCTAATTTCCTGAACCTCACAGATTAGTAACTCAGTACATGGTAGAGTAATAGTGCCTCAAGAGAGAGCACTATACTATGTATTGTTAGCACAGGAGAAGACCAAATACCAAAATTCTAAGCAAAAGTTCTCCTAAATGCACATCACTTTGACATCATCATGAAATGGAAACATCCTACATCAAACCATCATAAGTTGAAGACACTGTGCCATGTTTAGTATCCAGTAAAAGTGTAGGACCTCTCCCCTTAGACCAGGACACAGAAGACACTGGGCTGCTTCAGTCTAAACTCAGCACCTTATCCACACTGGGTTCTGTTCCCTTAGAAGTGAGAGTGATGTTTTGAGTTTCTCCCCCCCCTCTTTCTTTCTCTCGCTCCTTCCTTCCTTCCTTCCTTCCTTCTACTGAGTTCTACTTAGAAGTAAGAATGATGCTTTAAGTTTTGATCTCTCCTCTCCTCTCTCTCTCCTTTTTCTTTCTCTCTCCTTCCTTCCTTCCTTCCTTCCTTCCTTCCTTCCTTCCTTCCTTCCTTCCTTCCTCTCTCTCTTCCTTCCTCTCTCTCTTCCTTTCTTTCTCTCTTCCTTTCTCTCTTCCTTTCTCTCTTCCTTTCTCTCTTCCTTTCTCTCTTCCTTTCTCTCTTTCTCTCTTTCTCTCTTTCTCTCTCTCTCTCTCTTTCTCTCTCTCTTCTCTTTCTCTTTCTCTCTCTCTTTCTCTCTCTCTTTCTCTCTTTCTCTCTCTCTTTCTCTCTTTCTCTCTTTCTTCTCTCTCTCTCTCTCTCTCTCTCTCTTTCTTTCTTTCTTTCTTTCTTTCTTTCTTTCTTTCTTTCTTTCTTTCTTTTCTTTCTTTTCTTTCTTTCTTTCTTGTTTGAACTCAGAATCTCATGCTTGTTGGCACATACTCTACTATTCTGAGCCATGTCCCTAGGGTTTTTCTTTAGTTATTTTTCTTTAGTTATTTTTCAGATAAGATCTAGTGCTTTTTGCCCAAAGATAGTCTCAGATGGTGAGCCTCCTATCTCTATCTCTCGCCTAGCTAGGATTACAGGAGTGAACTACCAAGTATGACTTATTTACCTATTTGTTTATATTATTATTATTTTTGCTCAAGACTAATACGCTGTCACTTGAACCACAGCTGTATTTCCAGCTTTTTTTCCTACATAGTCTAGCTTTGAACTGTGATCCTCAGATCTCAGCCTCTTGAGTAGCTAGGATAAAAGGCATGAGCCATGAGTGCCTAGCTTTGTGTTGTTTTTCTTTTACAAATGGCTTTGCTAACATAATTATAGTAATGTTTTATAGCCATCAAAAGAATCAAAGTACATAGCAGTTTATGAATAGCAATTGTTATTTTATTTCTTTAAAGCCCTGTCTCATTCTCATTCTCTGGGGAAAGCACTGAAAGGAGTTGGTCTTTTTTTTTTTTCAATTTACTTTGTTGTTATTATAAAAGTGATTTACAGAGGGATTACAATTACATGAGTCAGGTAATGAGTACATTTCCTTTCATACAGTGTCTTCCATTCCCTCACTCTCTCCCAAAAGTAGTTAGTATTAAAGAACTTTAAAATCACACACATACATATGCATTGAGCTTTAAAAAAGGGAAATATATATGTACTTTAAAAGTATATAAATATATATATGCTTAAGATTTATACATATATTTGCCTAAAAATATTATGCATAATATTCTGTAATGTACTAGAGAGAGAAAATATGTGTGTGTGTGTATGTGTATGTGTATGTGTGTGTGTGTGGTACTAAAGCCCAAGGCCTTCACATGTCCTACCACTGAGCTAACTCCTAGCCTTAATGTATTATTTTAATCAATAATATATTACTAATATTTACAAATATAATTTCATGCTTATTTTTGCCAGTCCTGGGGCTTGTACTAAGGGCCTGGGCACTATCCCTGCTTCTTTTGCTCAAGGCTAGCATTCTACCACTGAGACATAGCTCCGCTTCTAGCTTTTTTCTGTTTATGTGGTACTGAGGAATCGAACCTCGGGCTTCATGCATGCTAGACAAGCACTCCACCACTAAGCCACATTCCTAGCCCTAACGTCGTGCTTTCTAATAGCTGGCTAGTATTTCATGCAAGGGATGCACTCTATTAGTAACTTTTGGCTTCCATGCATAATTATATCCTTAATATTATTCACAATAAGTTGTTATTCACATAGACATTTACTGATCTGCCTTTAAATGGCATCCTAGCACAGTACAAGGAGCTCTGGTGAGCAGATCTATGAACCTATTGAGAAAGAAGAACATTAGTCAAGTACCCAGAACCATGCTACATCAGGGTCAGGTAAAGTATAATGAGTGTCTCCCTTAGGATACTTCCAAGCTTCCATCTGCAGATGGAAACCCATAGGAATTTAAACAGGGAAGAAGGGAGGAATATCCTAGGATCCTATGGCTAACAAAAGCATGGTGAGTAAAAGAAAATGAAAGAAGCGGAGTGCTATAAGATGAAGTCGGAGGCAGCGGCCATATCAAATGGGGATTTGTAGGGGTTTTGACTTCACACCAGAAGCAAGGTGAATGCAACAGCAAGGACACAACCAAATGACATTGTGTGAGAGGTGAAGAGGTGAAGAAGATGTCATTTCAAACCCAAATAAAAGATCACTGTAGCTTGGGCTATGATGGTGAAGATGGGAAAGGAGAGAAATAGACGGCCAGGACAGCTGGTAGGAGATAAAAGTGGAAGGATTTGATGCTGGATTGGAAATAGGGGTAGAGAGAAGGAAAGCCGAAGTGACTCCTAGCTTCCTGGATATATGTTAGAGAAAAGGAATATTGAATGAGACTTAGATTTTGAGGATGGCGTGGTGGTATAACTGAACAGAACATTAACTTTTGCATCTCTTGACATATCTAACTAGTGTTCAGTATCAATTTGTTGTTCATAGGAGAGGTGTGGCCTAGAGGTACAAATATGACGGCCATTTGCATGGAGGAGATATTGATGTCCAGAGTATATCTGAGATTATCCAAGGATGTGTGTAGGAAGGAAGAATATATAGAGGAACTAGGCACACTTCACCTTTCCATAAAATGGAGACTATTTCCTGGCTTACTATGGACCACCAAAAAGAGACTTAGAGAGGGCATAGTTTCAGGTTTCAAGTAAGTGACAATACTGTGAGCTGATGGCTTATGCTTGTAATCCTAGCTCCTCGAGGCTGAGATCTAAGGATTGTGGTTCAAAGCCAATTATGGAAGAAAAGTCTGTGAGACTATTATCTCCAATTGACCAGCAAAAAGCCAGAAATGGAAGTGTGGCTCAAGTGGCAGAGTGGTAGCCTTGAGAGAAAAAGCCAAGTCAGGGCTAGACACCCTGAATTCAAACCCTAGTACCAGAAAACAGTCAGTGACAAGTGGTTTTATGAAAGGTTATACTGTTCAGGGACTCAGGTATCATCCTCTGGCTGAAGGGTCAGAGGCTGGTGCTCTAATTCCAGCTCTTTGATCCTGAGCTGGATTTATCTCTTTGCTTTTTGCATGCAAAGTAGAAGAATAATAGTATGGTTTTCTTCGTCAGATGCTTCACGTGAGAGTCAAATGAGATATGTAGGTGAAGGTGCTTTGCAAATTGCCATTTTCATAAAGGATTACAACATTGCCTCGTGCAACGTTTAAATTCATTTCAGAGTTGAAATGAAAATATATAATACTTTTATTCAGCATGTGCTGTGCTGACACAGAGCAAAAGATTTATTTGATTTTTTTTAAGTCTCAATTTTTTTTTACATTTTCAATGAAGTCCTTGTGCTCTTTTGTTCAGAATAATAGACAAAGTGATGGCACTTGATGATCTGATGGACTTCAAAGATACGTAGAGCGAGCCAGACAAGGTCTGGAGAAGGGCAGCTCATTTGATCGAGGGTAGAGGGATTTTTTTTTTTCTTGAGGGATGATAAAAGAATTAGGCTTTTCATTCTGGAAAGCCACAGGCTGAGAGAGAAATCTGATAGAAATTTATAAAATAATGAAAATCGTAGGATAAAATGTGAACTTATTAAAGTTGGAAAATATAAGAATTAGGGACAGCTTTATCATTTTAAAGAAACCATGTTAGGGCAAAGTAAAAATAGCACGTTTTTTTACATAGGACTAGTAAGAACATTGAATTTATTACTCTTAAAATTTGCTGAGACTAAAATAAAAGAATCATGAGAAAGATTTATATTGTTAGAGGATATATTCACAGCAGACTATAAAATGAAAAGATGGTGATTTAGTGAAATCTCCCTACTTGTGAAAGGTTACCATAGAGAGTGACCATTAAGCTTTCTTGTCCAAATCAGAATTCCTGAGTAGATGTGCTCCAAGTAGAAGCACAGAATTGGGTCTCAGAGAATCTGTCTCCAGGGACAAGACCTTTGGGAACCATTTGTCTCCTATGTACTGCAGTTTATACGTCTGTTAAAAAAAAATGAAGGAAGAAAAGGATAGTAACATTAACATCTGCAAACATCTTTCCTCTCCTTCAGATGTTTGGGGGTAGTAAGATGCCACCTAAAACCTGGAGATGTTTTTTTGATGATTTGAGATTTCTTATAAATTTTAGAAATGCTCAAAGGGCCGGTACAGTGGTCAGGTAAGAAAAACCGTGGAGATCAGTTTCTTACGGTTTTTTGCAGGTTTAGGATTGAGGGGAGAGGGGAAAGCTTTGGCCATGAAATTTCCTTTAGGGATGGCCATTGTAGATTGCTATGGTGGAACAGCTAATATGGATTTTGGAAGAGAGAGCATGTCTTGCCTGGAAGGTCTAAAATCCATATGTTGTCTTTTGGGAATCTTGATTCTGGTAAAGGATTGATTGCAAATACCATCCTATAGCAAACAGAAGGCATTCTATTTGGCTTTCAAACATTATTTCCCACAACCCCATTAGGCCTTATTTCCCATGTGTTGTAATAATAGAAAGATAACGGCAAGTCAGGCAGTCCTGGATTTGAATTTTGGCTGCACCACTAATTCGCTGTGTGATTTCCATTTCTAATCTATGAAGCTAGAGTAATAGCTGCCCCCTACCTCCACCATTGAGCTGCAGTGAGCATCAGACCACAAAGTGGATTTGTGAAGTACTTAGCATAGTGCTATGCACACTGTAGACTCTAAGTAAGTGCCAGCTTCGTCAAGACCGACCCTTCAGTGCTGTCTGCCCTAGAGAGGTACAACTCTGGGATGGATAGGAAAGAGGCCAGATGTGCTCTGATTACCACTGTATCTGTGGTGCAATCACATCACTGAGGACAAGATTTCTCTGTCCCAGATCTGTTCCTTTCTGGGTCACTTGTGTTGTGAAGGCTCATTTCCTCAGTGAAGTGCTCCTACTAATCTTGTTCTCCTCAGAATTCCCATAGCACCCAATTCAGCCCTCAGACAGCCATACACCTGCATCGTTGTCGTGTTGCCTGGTGTCAGCTTAATCCTTCAGTGATGATCGACACACACATTGTGAACACTAACCCAGCTCCTAGGGTAGTCAAATCCACAGACTCAGGGCCCATATCTGTAGTTGTTTCCAGGTGTGTGTCTTGGCTCAGAGCTGGGGGAAAAGTCCTGTTCTCAGCTGACACATGACAGTAGACTGCTATGCTTCCTACTTTGGGTCCCAGGAAGCATATTTGTAAATGGTAGGATTCCTTCCTCATTCCGAGTATCTTAGTGTTGCTTTTAAAAACTGTGCAGGAGGTTTGTATCATTGCTGATGATGTCTCAAAACTGTAGCACTCAGAATATATTTTTTTTCTCAAGGAAGAAAAGCAGCATTCATATGTTAACTGGTGTCACTTTCAACTAGCACAGGGTGATGGCATATAAAATTGCCTCGTCCTTTCTTTTTGGTTCTGAAGGTCTCAAGGTGCCCTTAGAAGTTGAGACAAGTTTGCTGAGTTACCTTCTGCTTTTCTTATCGTATTAAGGGCCATGCCTTTCTGCAGGCTGATGTGGGGAAGAGACGAAAGCATCCACATGACCCCCTGCCTTCCATTCTTGCTCTTATCTCAGGTTTGCTGTATGATGTACGTTCCTGGCCAGTTCTCAGTTCTGATGGAGCCCGGAGCACCCCCCTCCCCCCCGCCCAGGATGCCCTTCCCCCACCAAGACCCTCCCTGCAATTCCCCACCTGCATCAGCAGCCTAGAGCTACTTATTGATCAGTTCCCTTTTCAGATGATAAACTTCCTGACTTATTAATTTATCTAATATTTATCCTCTCCTTGAAAGGCTATTTTTTTAAGTTAAAAATAACCACAAGGAGACCTTCTGATCCTCTTCTCACTGACCCAGATAGTTTAAGAGCAGATATTTTAAGAGACAGACAACAGATTCGCATCTGGGCACAGAGGCTGATTCTCAAAAGCCAAGGAGCTAAATGTAATGATAAAATATTAATCCTGTTTGCCACATGCAAAACACTGTTCTAGCTTTTTTTTCTTACCTTTTCAGATCCTACCCATGCTTCAGCCATGGACTTATGGAAAAATACTTGGGCTCAACTCCTACCTTAAAAGCTTTTTGGCCTTGGGTGAGTCACTTCATGCCCGTGTACTTGGTTTGTCAAGACAGAGATGCTGAGATTTCAAGGAGTGAGAGCGGAGGGATTTGTGTCCAGCCAGCCTCATGATTAGAATACAGAGAACAGGAGCCAAAGGCAGACCTAAGTTCAGAAAGTCTAATTCAGATAGTGTTGGAATAATTACTCTCTGCTATTTTGGAAGTTTATGCATTGGTGAATCTATCTACATTAGATAACTTAATAATTAAGTACTTCATGTTTAGAATGTGCCTCTAGTCTTTCACTTCTCCACCTGGTGGCTAAATTTATTTTTTGCAGGATATACTGTCCATTTTATTTTTTTTTCCTGTGTCAACATTGTAATAATGGGCACTTAATCCTTGAGCATTGATTAGTAGAGTACATTATCCGTTTAACTGAATTTGGAATCTGTAGCATAGCATAGGTCATTTTTCTCTGCCTTTATCTCTCCAGTTGCATTGCTTTCTGCTAATGGTGAGATAGCAGAAAATCTTTCAGGCTTTCATTATCTTGTCAATTTGCAGCTTCTCATCAAATATGTACTATATATGTATTTGAAGAATGCTGACCTGTCATGAAAAGAAAGTTTGTTTGAGTTTTTTTTTACCCATCATTCAGGGTTTCCCCTGAATCAGCTCTGTTCTCTCCCTCAGGCAGGCGTGAGGAAGCCCACTAAGTTGTGTGTACCTCTGTTTGGATCACCCTTTCTTCTGCTTGAGCATGGAGGTCTAAAAAGAAAGCCATTACAAACTCTCTTCTGACTGGCAATGGTGATCCAAAGTAGAGTATTGAGTGGATTTGATAGTGACCCAAGGAGCCTGATATCACCACCACAAGTGCCATAATATTGTGTCCCCTAAAAGGTAGATATGTTGATGCCATAGCTCTTGATACCTATTGATACAACTTTGTTTGAACATGGGAGTCTTTTGCAGAGGCAATCAATTAGTATAAAATAACACAGTGTGTGTGTGTGTGTGTGTGTGTGTGTGTGTGTGTGTGTCTGTCTGTCTGTCTGTCTGTCTCTCTGTCTCTGTATCTGTGTGTCTGTATGCACGCATATGTGCTAAATCCAATATCTGGTGTCATTCTAAGGAGAGAGAGATTTGAACCCTCACAGAGGGAAGACAGAGGTTGGAGAGATACAGCTAGAAGTCATGAAACGCTAGGATTGTGGGGGGCCTGCAGAAGCAAGGGAGAGGTAGGAAGAATTTGTTCCCAGGCCCTTGAGATGTCGACATTCCATTTGGATTTCTAGCCTCTTGAAAGGTAAGAGAATAAATTATTACAGTTTTAAGGCACCAAGTTGGTGGAGATTTGTTATGGCAGCCGCAGGAAAATGACATGCTGCCTGAGAGTCTACATAAAATATGCCACATGCCACATCACACTGTCAGTCCAACAGCAGACCACAGAAGCCACAACTATTCCATAAGATTAGAATGGAGCTAAAAAATTTCCTTCTGCCTAGGGACTTTGTACCATTATGATGTCGTCACAGGGCAATGTATATTACTCATGTGTTTGTGGTGATGCCCACTGTGCTGCTTGTTGACTACAAGGACAGCAATACAATTAAGCACAGCACATAATACTTGATAACACAGTGCATTATCTGTGTGACTAGTTCATATAGTCACTGCACTATGTATTTGTTTATTTATTTTTGGTGCTGGTCCTGGGACTGGAACTTAGGGCCTAGGCAACATCCTTGTGCACGCTTTCTTTCTTTCTTTCTTTCTTTCTTTCTTTCTTTCTTTCTTTCTTTCTTTCTTTCTTTCTTTTCTCTCTCTCTCTCTCTCTTTCTCTTTCTCCTTCCTTCCTTCCTTCCTTGCTTTTTCTTTCTTTCTTTCTCTTAAAACTAGCACTCTACTATTTGAGTCACAGTTCCCTTTCTAGCTTTTTGGAAGTTAATTGGAGGTAAAAGTCTTACAGGCTTTCCCACCTGCACTGGCTTTGAACTGTGAACCTCAGATCTCAGCCTCTTGAGTAGCTAGGATTATAGGCTTAAACCATTGGTACCTGGCAACTATACTTTTATTGTTATTCTAGAATCTACTCCTACTTACAAGAGGAGTTTCCTGTAAACAACATGCCGGGTTCCATGGGCAACTACCTCACACATCTGTTTGCTGTAGCTTTAGATTACAACAGGAGGTCTGTCCAAGGGACAGTCTTACACCATACAGGTTCATGGAAGTTCAGACAATGATGTTTTCACAACAGTGAAATCAGCTAACAATGCATTTCTCAGAGCATATCCTCATCATTAAGCAACACATAGCTTACAAAAAGGAAGCTTTAGTTAAATCCATTCTTCTAACTTCCCTCAAGGGCTGTGTGTTGATCCTTTCATTGTTATCTGCTGATTATCTAAGTAGAAGGCTTCCAGGCCCTGCTCCCTGCACAGATCTGTCTAGCCCTTTATTTAATTTCATTCCTATTGTTCTCACCTCGATATCCTCAACTTCTTTTTTTATTATTACTTGATTGTTATTATAGAGGTGATGTACAGAGGGATTGTAATTACATGAGTCAGGTAATGAGTACCTTTCCTTTTGTACGGTGTCTTCTGTTCTCTGACTCTCTCCCATTCCCTCCTTCCCATCTCCACCCACGAGTGTACTAGCATCTGTGTCCAGTAAGCTCTACTGCTGCACTTTTTTCACCCTTTTCCCCTCGAGTTCAATACCCTCCCCCCAACCTTTCCAAAGATGTACACTTGAATACACCATACATAAGGTAAAGAAGACAGAATCATCAAAAACTGAAAACTAAAAAAAAGAAAAAAAGAAAGGTCTCTTGTTTCCATATCTTGGAGTTTGTTACAATATGTATATTATTTTATATAAAGATGAAGAGGTATTTAGGCATTGCACCTTTGTGTTTCTCTCCTAAGAGTATTCTTTTTTGTTCTGACTGTGTGTGACCATCTAGAATCCTGTATAATTGATCATATACCAGTGTATTTTTTATCTAATTTCCACATATCAGAACATGTGCCCTTTGTCTCTTAGAGGTTGGCTTACCTTACTTAACATGATTTATTTTAGTTCCATCCATTTCCCTTCAAATGGCATTATTTTATTCTTTATCATGGCTGTGTGAAGTTCCATTGTGTATAGGTACCACAGTTTTTGGATCCACTCATCTATTGTGGGGCATCTGAGCCGTTCCCATACCTTGGCTATTATGATTAGTACAGCAATGAGCAAGAATGTGCAGGTGTCTTTATCATATCTGGGCTCATGATGTTCAGGGTAGATGTCCAGGAGTAATATGGCTATCCTAACTTCTTTGTGAATATGTTTCTCATCTTTCTGCTCTGAGGGATGCTTGGCTTGTTCCTGAGAACCTGGGGGATACTCTTCAGATGAGCCAGGAACATCTGACCCTGAATGGATTTCATCTTCTAGAACTATTCCCTATGACAGTCTCCTATTGAGGCCATGACATGCATCATGTGACTCATAGCACTCACACCACTGGTATTGCCCAGCGGGTTGATTTGTGCTGGTTTTTCCATCTCCTTCACTACTATGTAGGCTCTGCTAAGATTCCCTCCTCTTCTGACTGATTTATTTCCTTTATGCCCGACACCAACTTCAGTGCCTGGCAAGTTCTCAGTGAATGAATGAACAAAGGAGTGGATGTACACTGTGTGCTTTCGAACTGTCGACTTGGAAGGGAGTGTAAACAGTGACTCAAATGTCAAGTTCTTGATCCATGCTAGGACCTGGATTCAAACTGGTTTTCTCTTTGCGAGCTGTTAAGACTATGAACAAAGTACTAACTCTCTCTGAGTTTCAGTTTCCTCACTTGTAATAAAAAGAGCTAGACAATAGGTGCTATTCCCTAGGGCTGCAGTATAGATGATGTAATAATTATTCATACAACACAGGCCGAATGTGGTGGCATATGCCTATATTCCCAGCTTTTGGAACATATAGGTAGGAGGCACTCAGTTCCAGGCCATGCTGGGCAAATATTCAAGACCCTATCTGAAAAATAATCAAAACAAAAAGAGTGGGTGGTGTGGCTCAAGTGGGAAAGCATCTGCTTAGCAAGCAACAGGCTCTACATTCAATCCTTGGTACTGCCAAAAAAGACGGTATGTAAAACACAATGCAAAGCTGCACACTGCAACACACAACAAATGCTAAGTAATAGAATAATTATTATTAGGTTACAGCGTGGACCATAGACTGTAGCATTTTCTGATTTCTTTTATTGAATCAATCTCAATAACTCTGATTTTTTGTATTTAAAAATTTATAGATATACAAAGGGGTTACTGTTCAACATATTTATAAGTACAATGACTCTTAGTCAGTGTCACCCCTTTCATTATTCTTCCTTCCCCTTTTTAAAATAGGGCTTCATTATATAGTATAGACTGGTCTCAATTGCTCCATTCTTCAGCCTTCTTGTTCTGGGATTATAGGTGTGAACTACCACACCCAGCTATTTTGGTTACTTTTTTTTTGTAACTGCAAGTAACAACACATTTTCAAAAAATCTATTTAAGAACAATTCTATAATTTAACAATTTTATTGAAATGAGGCCTCTCCCTATATAACTCTGAAATGAAGACTTCCTCTATTTTAGGTAATACATCCCCACATACAACACACGCCTTCTGCTTCATACAGGAATCCACTTGATACCTATTTCCTATGCTGATAGAACATCTTGAGTTTTCTAAGTTTCCTTTATTAAGACAACTCTGCATGATTCATATATACAAGATTGTTTAGTGTCCAAGTATTTTCATATACCTCTCTTCATTTTTTGTTTCCATTTCCTGGAGTTTATTTTGATAAATATTCTTTTATCTGATCAGGGGCACAGAGCGTTGCACTTTGTGTTTCTCCCCTAAGAGTCTCCTCCCTTCATCTAACTCTGTGTGAATGCCTAATTTATACTGTCCTGGTGTTTTTTAGAACTAACTTCCACATATGAGAGAAAGCATGCACCTTTTGTCTCTCTGAACTTGGCTTCCCTCACTTAACATGCTTGGTTCTAGGTCCATTCTTTTCCCTGAAAATGACATATTATTCTTTCTAATGGCTGTATAAAATTCTACTGACCTCCCTTCCTTTTAATGAAAAAAATATAGTTAGGAAATACAAATAGACCTATCCTGTTATCTAATTATACAAAATGTGTCTGTTATTTGGTTATTAATAAGAAGAGCTTTTATTTTCGGACTCTTGGCTTTGTTGCTGACATTAAAGGATTGGTTGTTCAATTTCAAACCCCTTCTTTCCTCAATCACCAATTTTTCTTTTCTTTTCTTTTCTTTTTTTTTTTTGTCAGTTGTGGGGCTTGAACTCTGGGCCTGGGCGCTGTCCCTCAGCTCTTCAGCTCAAGGTGAGCGCTCTACCACTTGAGCTACAGCGCCACTTCTGGTTTTCTGGTGGTTTATTGGAGATAGGAGTCTCATGGTCTCTCCTGCCCGGGCTGGCTTTGAACCGCGATCCTCAGATCTCAGCCTCCTGAGTAGCTAGGATTACAGGCGTGAGCCACCAGCGCCCAGCTTCAATCACCAATTTTTCATAAGTAATTTTTGCGTCATCACTGGCAGTACATCTGAGGCAGGATGGGTGGAATACTTCCATCAGTTGCATCTCTGTGGGTCTGTGCTGCCCTCTACCCGGGTACACATCATGTAAGACCTGGAAGACATGGCCACCTCTGACAACCATCTCTAGGGAGGGCGCAGCTGTGTGAGGTCTGCGCAGGCTGAGTGTTTTACATTCTCTTTGGAATGGCTTATCTGTTCCAGATAAGCACAAGAACATCTTTAGAATTCGTGAGTGTGTTTGGAACAGAGAAGGGGTGTGGGTGGGGGATCTATTTAAGATTCAGCATAGGACTCAGAGCTTGAGTTCAGGCAAGCTACCACTTGTGAATGATTTTCGCATAAAAACACCTCTGTGTTTTCTTCTGAGTTCCTAGTTTACTGTGGGGAAAAAAAAGGGAATGCATTTAGAAATATTGAGACTAAAAGTCCATCCACTTTGAGATATTGAATGAACACTTTTGCACACACACCACTCACAAAGAAACAAATTCACAGAAGTAGGATATAATAAGTGCTATTCCATTATAAAACCTGTTAGCATTATGCCCACCATTGGTCCTCAGCTCCACTCATACCCGAGCTCCTCCCAGCTCTGGAGTTCCCACTGTACAGCTGGCCACTCCCTCTCTCCACCCAGACCCACCTGAGCACACACCTACCTCACTTCCTGCCCCCAGCCCCTCCTGCTACCTGGATAGGAACAGGTGCCATGTGCTCCCTCTCCTGGGAGACATGGCCTCTCTAATAAGCCTTATAATTTTTCTCCTGTGCCTGCTTGCCTCCACGTGCTCCTGTGGAATGAATGTGAAGGGTTCCTCTCAAAACCTATGGTAAAAGTTACTTCCACCTCTGTCAATACTCCCTTTCATACTTTCTCCCCCCAACCAAGGAAGTATTATAAACCACTGGACACGAATCTTTACTGTACTTTTATCTATTACTTTTATACACATTAATATACAACTTACATAAGCAAATATATAAATGGATATAGCTCTAATTCATTTTTCGTTATTGGATAGCTTAATGTTTCACATAGTTTTTCATATATTCAGAAAAGATTTGTATATATTCAAATTATTAATATATTTCATATATTAATATATTCTATTTTTCAATGTTTCTAATAGTCAGCCATTTCCCAAAACCTTTTTCATTTTTTTGCCATTCTAAACGTATTTTTTTTTAAACCAAGTATCAATTTTGGTCATTTATTAACCTGGTGCCATAATTGTTTAGAAAGTCAATATAATATTGGAATTATATCCCTCCAGCACTGGAGGGATATGTGTAGTTTTGTTTTTTTTCCTGTAATTTTAAGTTGTGTTCTCTTTTAATAAGACCTTCTCAAGATGGTGGTTAGATCAAGTTACCAGCCCAGGAGCAACATCCTAAATCAGCCGCTGAGAAACTGTTGCTCAATCAGAAAGGTTCTGTGTGGCTGACGTGGCATCACAGTGTACAGTGCCTGCCAGCTGTGAATAACAGCAGGCTGTCATGATGGGATGGAGCAGCAGCAGCAGCAGCAGCAGCAGCAGCAGCTCCTGATTTAGGGGCAAACGATGTAAGTACTTATTTTCACCATTAACCAATTAACGCAAACCAAACCCAAACTGAAGAATGCTGAGACTATACAGTTCCCACTAGAGACCCTTCTAGTAGATTCATTTGAGAAGCATTTGGTCTTAACCAGAGGAGAAAGGCATTATGCCAGCACATGGTTTCAGCAAAACGAAGAACTTAACAAACTCGTTTGTAAAAACTAACTTCAGCTGTGGCCAATGCTGCTTTTTTTTTTATACCCTCACTCTGTAAAGTTCCTGCATACTATAGCAGGAGCTGTCCCCTGTGGGGAAGGAATGCATGGCTAATCTACATGTGACTTCAACGCACATAGAAATTAAGATAGGTCTGATGATGGGAAGATGAAAGGAGGCTTAGCAATTACAGGGGCAAAAGAGAGAGCCAGTTAAATATTTCAAGGAAGATTCAAGTTGGCTAAAACTGACTTTCAGGCAATGTGGAAACTTGTGTTCTCAAGCTATACAGATGACCAGGACCATAGTGCCTGCCAGCTCTGTGTCAGATGAAACCCTGGCCCAGATCCCTCTGGTAAAGAGATAGTTCTATGGCTGCTATTCTCAAGGCTTACACCCTGGAAATCATGTTCAGAGTCCCTGATATTGCATAGTTCGTAAACCATGCATTCATGGGTTGGTGATTTTTTTTCTTTCTTTCTGTTAAGACTCTTCACTCATGTTTAGCTCTGCAGAAAACTTCACAAATAACCACCCTGAGTATGGTTAACTCACTAACAAACAGGTATTTTTGATTGTCACCTTTATCCTGGGAATACCTAACTGAATAAGATGAAAGAGATTGCGGGCCCCATGGAGGCTGAGGCCCAGAAGGAGAAACAGATGTTTTGAGAGAGGAATGAACACTAGGCTATGAGACTGGAGACCTGGATTTGGGTCCTTGGCATAGATCCCAATGAACCATATGGCACTCTGGGCTTCAGCTTATGTGCTGTAAAATGAATGAACTGGGATGGAGAACCATTTCAGTAATTGATTCCTCACCTAGTGTGAGTTTCTGCTTGCTAAATAGCTTCTCACACAGTGCTGGATTGTCTCCACATCTAGTTCAGCGATGGGTGCTTCAGTTATGTAATGGATCTCACCAACCAAGCCTCATCAGATTGTGATATTCTGGAACAAATTGGAAGGAACCCACTTGCAGTATGATACGGGTAGGAAGAAAAGTTGCTTCTGAGAAAGAGGTCTTACAGGTAGGGATTCCATAAAAAAGCTCTCAAATACTGGGTTTTATTTTTTCCTGGTTAGCGGTTAGAACAAGTCCTTTCACTATTGCTGACTTTTAGGGAATACATGACTAAGGAAAATGAAATTGCTTAAAATAAGGGTGGCCTATGAGCTGAAGTATGAAGGAAGTTTAACTGAGGCTGTGATTTCAAATAGAATAGGAAATACCCATCGTTTATGACGATGCAGTACATCCTAGTTAGCTTCCTGAAATACATTCCCATCAGTTCCAGCATTGCTGACACTGGGATCATGTGGGAGTATCAAACATGGTTTTTACTAATTTTTTTTTTGGTACCAGGACAGGAACTCAGGGCTTTATATTTGATTGTCTGGTACTCTATCACGAGTCACTCCTCCAGCACAGCTTTTTGCTGGTTATTTCAGAAATGGAGTCTCCTGGACTTTTCTACTTGGGCTGGCCTTGAACTGTCATCTTCTAGCTCTCAGCCTTCTGAGTTAGTAGGCTTATCGATGTGAGCTTCTGGTGCCTGGGTTCATAATATGTGTTGATAGAATAATGGATAAAGTAGAATTCTTTAAAAATAAGTCTTATGTATTTATATTTCCCCTACCGGCTTTGTAGGGGAAATTACCAATATGGGTCTTTACACAGCTTCTCCTACCTCCTTCTCTGTCCAAAGGCAGGGACGTGCTTCCCCGTCCATGATGATCCCTTCTCTTGGCCCGCCCATCCATCCATCCATCCATCCCTGTCAGGATCCTCAGAGCCACCCTCATCCCATCTGTTCCCTTATTACCATGCACCTTCAGCCCTCCTTCCTCTTTGTTTCTGTGTGAAGTAAAAACATCAGAATGTCTTCCATGTCATTTCTAGCCAATCGGCAAATCAGCCAATGGAAACACACCATCCACATTATTTTTTCCCCCTTTTCCTGACCTTTTCACCTACATATAAGTTCATATATAACTTGATCTTTCATTGTGTCTGATTTCTTTCTTCACACTATCTCTTCCCTGGCCACCTTGATGCTATTCTGACTATGCTTTCTCAGTCTTCATTGACTTTTCTCTTTCTGCTTTTTACCATGTGTGTATGTATGCTCACTTGTGTGTGCGTGTACATGCATGCATGTATGCATGTGTGTGTGTGTGTGTGTGTGTGTGTGTGCATGGAACTTGAACACAGGGTGTTTTGTGCTCTAGCTAAGCTTTTTGCTTGTGGTTGATACTCTACCACTTGAGTCAGACCTCCAGTTCTAGCTTTTTAATGGGCAATTCAAGAAAAGAGTCTTGTGGATTTGTCTGGCCAGGGTTAACCTGAACTACAATCAAATTTACAATCTTCAGATCTCAGCCACCTGAGTAGCTAAGATATAGCTGGGAGCCACAGACACCCAGCTTCTGTTTACCTTGCTATTTTCATCTTGAAGTGTGTGCTCATCTTTGACAATCTCATTCATAGCCTTGGTTTAAATGATGACATATGGACCAATAATGCCTAAATCAAACTTTCAGGAAGGAAGCAATGGATCAACGGATGAATACCACCCACTCCCAATGTGTGTCTGCTCCTGACCCCTCTCCAGTACCTGGTCTCTCACACACCTGCAGTACATGGTCCTATAGGCAACTCAGCTGGAAATGGGCTAACCTGAACTTAACTCTCTTCACAAAACATGCTTCAAAGAAAAAAAAAACAAACCTGCTTCACCCAGTGCATTCCAATCCGGATCAGAGACACTACCATTCACAGTCACCAGGGTGGGGCTAAATAAATTTAAGTAATCTGTACATCCTGGCTATTCTGCCTCTTTTCTGTCTCTTGAATTTGATACCCATCCTGTTTACCCTTCTCCTCCTGTGCTTTAGTTTGGTCTTCATGGACTAAGGAGGTTGACAGCCATGCCTTTAAGATTCCCCCTGTTTGTTTCTGCTATATTCAAAACTATTACTTTTACATTGTGACATGTGTGATTTCCTAAAATGCCAGTTTGATGATGTTATCCATCTGCTTTTAGAAGCCTCTCATCGTCTTCAGCAAAGATTCAAATCAACCATGTTTCAGGCTCAGCTTGATTGGCCTTTTCTTTTCCTTACCACTGAATAGGTACTATCCTCTAGGCTGACAAGAGGACGGCTCACTGGTACCTGCCCGCTAACTTACTCTACTTTCTACTTGTCTGAAGATGGCCTGATTTGTCTGCTGGACTCATCCCTTTCCCTAATATAACCAATTAAATCCTAATTATTGAATAAGCTTCAGTGAGTGCTTTCTCCCCCAGGAAGCCCAGTTGTGCCTTCTCTGAATGTATAATAACCTATGTAATCTCTATCCTAACACGTGTTGCCTTTTATTACAGACTTTCATTACTTTGTCTTTTCAGTTGATGGTGATAATTTATGAAACAGACTTAAGCTTGTTTTTTTTAAAGTTCTGTGCTCCTAACACAACATGAGGACATAAAAATTGATTATTATTAAGCACATGAATGACATATGGCTCTTTGCAGCACCATGGTGACATCCTGGTGTCTCAGTCAATCTGGTGGTGTGCATTCTTCATTTCTAATACTCTGAGAATAAGTTCTAGATGCATGCTTCATGGATTTCCCTCTGGACACATGTTGACTGCAGAATGAATTGTTGTGGCCAGGGAACTGGCAACTCTTACTATCCAGTCTGAATTTTGTGTACATTCTAAGAACAAAGGTCCCACACATGACATACAGCCAGAGAGGGATAGGACAGTGCATCAAAGAAAAAATGGATAATTTATTCCTAGATGCAAAAAGAAATAACACATATTCACCATATATGTATGTGAAAGCAACCTAGGTATTGGCGAGAGCTAGGACTGCATTCCTTTCTCTGGGACTAGCAAGGCAGCTAAGATGGTCTCTTCAATCTCAAGTCTCAATACTGCTCTTTGTGTTCTAGACTTAAACCACTTAATACATTGGTGATCCTGTGCATAGAGCAAGTCTTTTACCCCGAGCTTGTATCACATCCACCTTTCTACCCAGAGCACAATCTCTCTTGTTCTCCTTCCCATCATTCCAGCACCATGCGCTCTTACCTTGCAGGTGGCAGCTGAGGCTACTATTCTGCTGCAAGTCTTTCCAGACTAGGTTTGACGTGCTTGTGATGCATTTCAGCTGCTTCTTACTGTCATCCTCTTCTGGCATGTGCCACTGGAATTGCCTGTTACCTTGTCTGTGTCCTCATTAGAAAGCAAACGCTAAGAATGAAAGGAACAACTTCACCTTATTTGTTGAACTTAACACATAAAATGCTGCTTGGCACATAGACACTCAGTAGATGCCCAGTGAGTGAAGTACGCTGTTGTTCTTACCCATTTCTTGGTTTTTAAATGGGAGCCTGGATTGTTCTGGGTTTCTTCTATATAGTTTGGAGCTTAGAATCTATTATAAGTGCTAGGTTCCAGTGGTTCTTGCCTGTAATCCTAGTCTCAAACTAACAACCAAAAAGAAGTGGGGCCTGTGGCTCAAGTAGCTTTGAATGAAAAAGCTAAGGGCTAGTGCCTAAGTCCAGAGTTCAAGCCCCAGTACCAGCACAAAAGAAAATAATCAATTCCAGAAACTATGGAAAATCATTTTATTACAATTAGTAAGTAAATTAAAATATTTATTGAAAGAATTTTTTTTCATTCTCTCAGAGATCAAGTTCTACCTCGGTTAGATTCAGTTGGTGACATTGTTTATTCAGTAAATAGCACCTGCTATTTACCAGTGGCTAGTGTCATGTCATTAATGTCAGAGGGCATGTGAGTAGAACCTTAATGTAGAAGAGAATAGTTGCAGTACACTTGGGCAGAAGCTATCCCACAGACACGATGTCAGGGATGGTGAGATTCACTCAGCATGCTGAGAACCCACAGCATTCATTCTGGGATGTTCCCAGTAAGCAGTGAACTTCAGCAATCCCCTTTCTGAGGCCAGCAGACATGTATGCTTAGGAAAGAAACGTCTCCAACATTTTGTCCTCTAGAAGCTGGAGTTTGAACTTTGCTTTTTGGCACCATAAATGGCTCCTACCGAAATTGCCCTGATGTGCTAAATTCAGCATTAGAACAGCACTCCTGCTGAGCGTGGCTCTGTCTGCAGGCACTTGTTCCAAACTGAGAGAACAAGGGACTCGGGTTCCACTAAAACACGTGTCTACATTTGCACCACACACACACACACACACACACACACACACACACACACACACACACACACACACACACACACACACAGGCTATTTCTGTACATGGAACAGTGGGCAGAGGAATAGAACATCAGAAAGTGCTGTGAAATTTTATTGGCTGACAAATGGGATAAGGAGAAAATACAAAAATTTATCTTTCAGTTCTTATTTTTATCATTAAATAGCTATCTATCTACCTACCTACCTGTCTGTCATGAAGTTGAATGAATCTGTTTATATAGGATGAGAACTTTGAAGGCTATAATCACTGTATTCACATAGAATTGAAGGTTGTAATCCATTGTATACCCAATGTAGTTTTAAATAGCATTTTTTTGTGTCAAATATATTATATGGTGATTACCAAACAGTATGCTTTTTTTGAACAAAAGTATCGGGCTGGAAGTCCTGTGGTTGATTTTTCTCAATTTGATGACTAATAACTGATGCGCTGAGTAAATTTGGAGAAATCTCCTACCCTTTTTGATCTTGCTTTTATTGCTTCTAAAGTGGCCAAACTCTACTAATATCACTGAGTGAGATAAAACTATGGAGCCAAGGATAAGAATCTGGAGAAGGCTAGACTATGATTGCAGCCGATCATTAGTGAGAGAACAGAACAGATATTAGAAACAACATCAGTTTAGATTACAAGCCAATAAGAAAATACAGCTGTGTGTCTGGAGGTGTGTCTCAAGTGGCAGGGTGCCAGTTGTGAGCAAGAAAGCCCAGTGGAAGTATGAATTCTGAGTTCAAACACCAGTACTAGTGGGAGAAAAAGTGTAGTTAAGGTAAAAACTCAGTATGAACTCCTAAGATAAAAGTTCAGTAAGAATATAGACCCTACCCAGAGAAACAAAGATTGTACCCAACAAAGTTTCATAGCATGGTTTCTTTTATTAGTAGTAGATAGAATGTGCCTATAAATCTGTAAGCAAACATACTGGGTGAATTAACTGAATTATAATAGACACTAGGGAGTGCTTAAATAGTACAATGTTTTAGAAAGACCAAGCCAAAGTTGGACAAAATAAGTGCCAAGAAATGGCGACTTGCAAGGGGAGGTGGCGCTGAGGAGGGAGAGGTAGAAAATGAGGGGTGGGGGAGAATGTATTCAAGAATTCATTGTATATACTGCAAAATTGAGACATGGAAGGGAAACGGTGGGTCTAAGGGGGATGAGATTGTTGAAGTTGTGACACAGATCAGGTTGCCTTATATTATATACTACTTTGTTAAATGACACTTCCCTTGTACAACTACTTAAAGAGAATAATAATTTGAAAAATATGTAGACCCTGAACAGCCTGGGAAGTAGCTCTTCTGCTATGCTCTTTTAAACAACTTGGAAAACAACATTTGATTGAACAGTGACTATGTGCAGACACTTTGATAAGAGCTCTACTTAGATGCATTATTAATAAATGCATTCACTTATTCATTAAGCATCTAGCCCATGCCACTACAGTATTTTATCTTATTTATTCTTACAGAGCTATCTATTATTGTAGGCACATTGAACAAAAAGTGATACTTCACTTGAGAGGTTAAGTAACTTGTTTGAAGTCTCACAGCAAATCAGTGGAAGCATTGGGAGTTAAATCCAATTCCGATGCAAAACTTGAGCTCCTAGTCACTACATGGTGTCGTACTTACCAGCTTTACACATAGTTTAGCAAAGGATCTGGAAAAAAGAAAGGCACAGATTTGTTGGAAGCTCACTCCTGTATTTCACAGGCCCTAACTTTTTGTTTTCCCATATATCCTTTTATTTCATCCACACCACAGTCCTCTGAAGTACTTTTTCAGTTTTATTTTAAAGATGAAGAATCCAGGGCTCATAGTGATTGAGTAACTTTTTTTCCCCCCAAAAGGTACATGGTTGGAGAATAGCATAGTCAAAACTAAATCTGGGTTTCAATTCCTAATTTTTTTCTCTCAGAATCTTTGCTACTCCCCAAAATGACTAAAAGAGGACATTTTTATAAGGAAGCACAAACAAGATTGAGTCTATGTAGCCTGGAAAGGAAAACGCTGCTGAGTGGCAGGAAACTGAACTGAGTGACCGAGTCAGGTCTATGTGCTACTCATAAGGAAAGGTAATGACTCTAAAATACTGAGTGGTGTTTACAAGGATTTGAGGACCTACTGTGCTTGAAGAACAAACCCTGTGTGTCTCAGGTATACTGAGAGAGTCCTTGGGCTCCTAGGGACCTTGCAGAGTCTTGTCCCTGGGTTCTTTGGGACCCTGTAGAGTCTTACATAAGGCAGAATTTTACCCAGCAATGAAGAGCTTGTGATACTCTGGTATAAATGAAAGAGCCATATGTGAGTGAAGGTCTTGGCTCGAGTCTGGCTGGCTTAGATGCGGCTTCACCTGCAGTGATGGAGTCTTTCCAGAGACTCTTTCCAGCTCATTGGCTCTGTGTGTCTGAAATGTCTGCGCTTGTTCATACTATGTCTCTCACTTTCCCACTAAATAGCAGGAAATGACTTCTGGGGGTACAAGGTATAGATGTATGTGTATGGGTGAATAGGTGTGTGTGTGTGTGTGTGTGTGTGTGTGTGTGTGTGTGTGTGAATGTGTGTGTGTACGTGCACAAGTTTACCTGTCTGCAAAATGAAAAATCAAATTTCTTGGTCTTGAAATTTCTTGATCTTAAAAATTAATGCAAACTTGATTCTCACTCCAAAACATTTGTATTTGCTTTAAGTTAAGTCAAAGTGCTATTTACAATTGCTTATATATCTCAGCCGGGTGCCGGTGGCTCATGCCTGTAATCCTAGCTAATCAGGAGGCTGAGATCTGAGGAATGTGATTCAAACCAGCCCAGGCAAGAAAGTCCATGAGACTCTTATTTCCAATTAACCACAAGAAAGCCAGAAGTGGTGCTGTGGCTCAAGTGGTAGAGTTCTAGCCTTAAGCTGAAGAGCTGAGGGACAGCGCCCAGGCCCAGAGTTCAAGACCTATGACCGACCAAAAAAAGAAAAAAAGAATACATATCTCATGGCATGCTGCTTTGTCCTTGGGACAACACATTCTCTGGTATGAAAAGTGTTTGGCTACATTTTCTAGAAGTTGCTAATTCTGATGCCCTCACTTAAACCCATTCATTTTCTTCTGTGTAGTCACGTGACAGTTTCTCTGATCTTGCGGCTCCTTGGGGACCCTGCATTGAATGTCAAGGGAGAGCTGTAGATTTCACGGCAGTAATGGATAATGAATCAATCCCTCGTCGACGATGGGTGTGGAACACATTGTGAGCACTTGCTGTTGTTTCCATGGAAATGATAATGATTAACAGCTAGCAAGCATTCCTATATACTAAGTATTTTATATGTTTTTTAATCTAGTTTTATGCTCAGAATCCATGAGGAAGGAGACTCTATTATCATCCCATGTTTATAGAATAGGAAAAGGAGACAGAATAGTGAGCTCAGGTCCACATGACCAGCAGATGGTGGAACTGATGTCCAGATAGTCTTACTCCAAGATCACTGAGTTGTACTTCTCTAGGGAATTTACATCCCATTGACTTTCAGCTGGCAGAACCCTCTGAAAACATTAGTCCTTGATTTCATTTAGCAGGTGTATGAGTCACCTCTGCCGCTTGGAGCTTGATGTGGAATCAGAAGTCATAATAGCACTCAAACGTTGCTCTAATCATCCTGACTCAGGGGACCCCAACAAAATGGGAGGGGTGGAGAGAGGAGATGAAGGGGCCTCTGCCAGCCTAGGGCTGCTAGGGAGGCATGGAGTCACCCTCTGGAATGACAAGCTGCTTCTTTAGTGCTTGCAAGAAGAGATGTATGCAGGAAAGAGTAGGTTTGCAGGTGGTGGCCATTGGCACATAGAGAGGTCTTTTGTCAGGGCTCATTTTCTAGGTTTTATGGTCCCATAAAAAACCTACATCAGGCACAAACCTTCAGTTCTGAGGATTCAGTATGAGGGACAGTCCCAGCATGGACCCTGATGGCTCACGCTTCCTGTGCCAGGCTAATTGTTGTTGGCATGGGCACCAATTTTTTTTGGCATTGTTTGTCCTGATAACTGGAACTGGTGACCAGAGCACATGGCTTTGCCTCTCGTCTGCCATCTCATTACCCAAAGGGAGGGTCAGAGCTTTGGTGGCTCAGCAGTGGCCGATGTCATGAGATCAATACCAATGAGACAAGCTCCTGAGGCTGCCTTTGTTGGATCAGAAGGCTGCTCCTCCAAAGCCTTCAACCCTTAACTCGTTTGTAGTCACAAGTATGAGACGCTTGCTGACTGGAGAGAGCCACAATGCTTCCGATGTTGCTGGAACTGCGGGTGTAGAAACGGTCCAGTCCTCACTTTGACTGAGTCTTAAAAATTTATTATTGATATTTACAGTTTGTCTTCACTGTCCTGTCGGAGTGCATCAAATGGCAGGCACTGGGTTGGGTAAGGCAGATATAGCAGGATCAATAACCCTGTGGAAGTTAAAGTCAGTGCAATTATAATAGAAAAGGAAACATGGGGGCTGGGAAGGTGGCTCAGTAGTAGAGTGCTTGCCTTGCATGCATGAGGCCCTGGGTTCAATTCCTCAGCACCACATAAGCAAAGAGAAAAAAAAAGCCAGAAGTGGCGCTGTGGCTCAAGTGGTAGAGCGCTAACCTTGAGCTGAAGAGCTGAGGGACAGCGCCCAGGCCCAGAGTTCAGGCCACAACCGGAAACTCCCCCCACCCAAAAAAAGAAAACATGGACAAGCAAAAAGAGAAAAAATGAAACCATTCAACAGCAACTGTTGTCAAAGTGTTGCTGCAGAGCTATGGAGCTGCTCAGTAGTTTTTCTTACTGTATAGCCCATACTAGTCTTGAGCCCATGACTCTCTGCTTTAGTCAGCCACGTGCTAGGATTTCAGGTGTGTGGAATACATGACACCTGGCTTATTTTCAACACTTTTTTGGTGCTGGCCCTGGGGCTTGTACTCAGGACCTGGGTGCTGTCCTTGAGCATTTTTTTTGCTCAAGGCTCTACCTTTTTTTTTTGCTCAAGTGGCTCTACCACTTGAGCCATAGCTCCACTTCCAGCCTTTTTTTAAGGAGCTTTTAATTGGAGCTAAGAATCTCACAGACTTTGCTGCCCTGGCTAGCTTTGAACTTCGATCCTCAGATCTCAGCCTCTTGAGTAGCTTGGACTACAGGTGTGACCGACCAGTGCCTGGCTTATTTTCTACATTGTTAATTTCAGTAAAGGAATAAGGTCAAGCCTCGGATGAAATGTCTCATCTGCCACATTATCCCTTGTGGAAGTAACCAGCCATTATATCAGTGTTCCAGGAAACCTGGCAAACCTGACCTGGATCTAGGTGGGTATTCACATTCTTCAACACTAATCTGCTGCCTAGCGATTAGCAGCACCATTAGAAGCAATGACACTTGCTGTAAGACAGATGTCAAACTAGATAAATAGTATCTTGGTTCAGGCTGCTACAACAGAATCCCATAAACTTGATCATATAAGCAACAGAAATTTATGTCTCCTAGTTCTTGAGCCTGAGAAACCCAAGATCACGTTGCTGGCAGATATGGTATCTGGCAAGAGCCTATGGCTTGGTTTGTGGATGCTCCCCATCTCATTGTATCCTTATAATACTTACAGAGAGCAGAAGGAGAGGAAGCAAGATCTCTCATGTCCCTTCATTAGGGAACTTATCTCCTTCACTGGAGTGCCATGTCATGACACCAGAAGCTTCATCTCCTAACTTTATCACCTTGGGAGTTAGGATTTCAACTTCTAAATCTTTTGGGAAACAAATATTCAACCTATAGCAGGTAGTTACTCCTGTTTGAAACAAGACCCTAGGGAGTAGTCTGGTTTGAAAAGAGGACAGGGACTGGGCAGGGAAATTCATACCAAGGAGCAAGTTCCCAGCATTCCAATCTAGTGGACAGTCAGGATGCAGAGACAGGAAACTGGGACAGAGCTAGTGTGAAGACTGTAGCTGTTTGGACAGGAGGGAATCGATGGGATCATAAGATAGCACTGTAGCCAGAATTTGGGGTGATGAGATTAATTCTAGCCCTCCTCTGGGAGGGCTGCAGTGCCAAACTAGGTAAATTCAGTTTAGAAACAAAGAAGAATTGAGCTGCCAACTTGAAAGACTTAGTGAGAACTGTAGCTATATGGGACTGGGGAAGGCAGGGGCTGATAAACCCCAAATGCTTTGGAGTGGTGAGATCCCATTGCAATCAATTTCATTCTGTGACCCATATAACTGTTGTATGCCATATGTCTACCTAAAATAATTAAAGCTAATTAAAATTAATTTTGGTTGGTGAGTGTTTAAAGAGTTCCATAATAACTCTTGAGATGATTAGAGATGCTTTGGGATGTCACAAAAGGAGCATTTGGAAGAACTGGGCTAGATGTTTAAACTAGAAATGAGCACAAAGGCTAACAGAGTCACAATTCTGTCAGTAAAAGGAGCCAGGGTTCAGATGTCTGTTATACTAGGCCCCCCAAAAGCCAGCAAAACTAGACAAACAAATCTTGCCTTGGAGGATTTGTTAATTTCTGTGATGGGAACACTATCACCATGTTATTTGTGCTTTAACAACTGTTCACACCATTCTTGAAAATTGCATCATCAGCTCTTGTAAGTCCTCCGCAAGGCGGCGCTGTAGCTGCCGAAAGAATTTAGCTTTACAATCGTGGGTAAACCACTTTAATTTTGTGGATCTTAGTTTTAGCATCCAAAAAGTCAAGTTGCTAAAATAATCTTGAGCCAACCCAGTAATGCAGCTGGTGTGATAGGGCAAATTGAAATGCCATGTTATAAGCTGCAAGACTCACACTGGAATTGTACATCTTATTGTGACGTATTAGACCTCTCATTTGATCTGGAATTTATGTCATAATCAGCCGTGTTCTGATTCCCGTTGTCAGTGTGTGCCTTCTAGTACCCCTTTCCCAAGAGCGCTAAGAACATGAATGTAGACCCAGCAGAGCTGAAGTTCACTTCATGGCCCAGAAGCGAGGTTCAAAACCTTTACCTGCAGGTTGAGAATTCTACACTCTGTTGCTATACCTAGCAACAGAGTGTAGAGAAAATCATAAGGCTTAAAACTTATCGCCTATCTGACCTTGAGACTCTCAACAGTGCTGATTTTCCCTCTACTAGTAACTAGACAAACTCTCAAACTCGGCCTGGGTGCTGTCCCTGAACTTTTGTGCTCAGGGGCTAATACTCTACAACTTGAGCCACTCCTGGATTTTTTTTTTTTTTTTGTAACTTACTGGGCATAATAGTCTCATGGACTTTCCTGCCCAGGCTGGCTTTAAACCAAGATCTTCAGATCTCAGCCTCCTGAGTTGCTAGGATTATAGGCATGAGCCACTGGTGCCTGGCTGCTTTGTGTTTTGAAGGCAAATGGCTTTATCTTTCTTGTTTATGTATGTCAAATCCTGACATTTAACGGGAATTCAGAGTTTGTTCAAAGAATAAACCACTGACCATTTTTAGAGAAAACAGTTTCAAAAAAAATAACATGTATTCAACTGGAAACATGAACTGCTTCATATTTTCCTTAGTGATGCTGAAGGAATGCAGTTTTTCAAATGGGAGAAATTACTTCTTGTTATAATAGAAAACCTTTCAGTGTCTTCAGTTCAACATTGAATCTTTAAATGTGCCTGTCTTCCAGCTTGATGAAAATCGATTATATGATCCAATGGAGAGAAAGCATGAATGAACAAAACACAAGCCAGACAATTCAGGTATTTACCCCCTACCTATGTACTCCAGCCTCAGCCAGCCCAGCTCTTTTGAAGGGAAGAGATGATACTTAACTTTAGACTCTACTTACTTGTATACCATGTGCTCCTTCACAGACATTTTGTCCTTATGCTGACCCTCCTAAGCTAAGAACTGCGATTCCTGTATTAGAGAAAAAGAAAGGGACTCAGAGAGGTGGGGTAACAGTGGACCAATGGCAGAGCCACAAGTCCACACCCCGAAGGTGGTGCTGTTCTCTGCAGACCAGGCTGCCTGGGGCCTTTCTGGGTTTCCTCTACCTGCTGTCTCTCTTCCGTGTTTGCTGTGGGGGTTTGCACGCGTTGTCCTGTGAGTGCAGCTGGCTCGGCCCATGACCATGCAAACAGCAGCACCAATCTCTGACAGGCTTCTCAGCAGATAGCCAGGTCAAGACTGTCCCAGCCCCCAGTAGTTGCTCTGAACTTTGCCCTAATGAATCAGCTCCATGGAATTGGCAGTTACAAAGGTAACTAACCGGTTGCAGATTTGAGGGCCAGGTAAGTCCTGGTAGATGTGGCACCTGGACTTTGACAGTCTCTAGGAGGAGAGGAGGCAGTCCCTGGCAGGGCCCTAGAGCCGCTCGGAAGGAAGGTGGAAAGCCAGCAGAACAGGTGTGTGGGAATGTGATTGCCCTTCTTCTGCTTGTTTGAGTTGTGCTTGCTGGGCTGTGAGATTAGGAAAGGCCCTGGGACCAGGACACAGCTATGTGATTCGTCATCAGAGAATTCTTTCATTTGGAGAATCTTAGGTGTTTTCACACCTGAGGTCTAACCTTCAGAAACGGTGATTCTTGATCACAAAACAGTGTGATTTCGGTGATGAATCGGCCATTAGGCATTTGCAGCTGGGGATGGGCTCTCTAGTGGCCGTGTCTGGGGACAAGGGGAAAGAGGTTTTCTTCTTATGCCTTTCACTTGTGTAGACACAGTTGGTCAGAAATAGTTGAGTTTCACACGCTGTTAGGAAAGGTGAAGGATCTCTTAGCAGGCCTGGGATCTGTTGGCCAGGGCTCTCATTGCACCTTTCTTTTTCAAGGAAGTGAGCTGGCATGGAGAGGAGGGTGCACATTTCCTTGAGTTGTGACAGAAGGCCAGCACATCCTGCTGTCTCATAGCTCTTGCATTTTACAGTACTGAACCCTGGTTCTGTGGCACCGGTTCAGAATGACATCTTGGTGGCTTTGACCTTTTGACCTTTGGTTCTGATATGAAGTTTCAGAAGAGGTTGGAGTTTCGGGAGCGGAAACAAGTTAACAGATTTGGTATCTTTGTAGTCTAAAACAGCTCCCAAGGAAGGAAAAAGCTGGGGACTGACGTGGCCTGTAGGTGCCCAGGACCCGGTAGGCCCTGAGCAGAAGAAAGGTCTGAGCGGTGGGATTTCTCTCTACAGTGTCTTTTGTCCTCGAGGGAACTGGGAAGAAGGTAATGGATCCTAGTATTACTTCTCATCTCAAGGAATCAGTGAAAAGCCGATCTGATGCCAACTTGACTTCTAGGCTTAAAATCTCTAACTAGGAAGAACTTTGAGCTCTGGTCCTCTGGTCCCAAACTTAGCTCTGTTAAGCTCTCCCAGGAGGAGGTGGGCAGGAATGGCCAGATTAAGAGTAGTCACCATCCTAGGAAGTTTAGTAATGATGCAGGGAAGGTGTGCCTTGAAGAAGTTAAAGCTTTCCTAGGAAATGTCTTCATCCACTTGTTCTACCCTAAGGTGGGTCTTTTACTAGTACTTCCTAATATGTATCAAACAGTTACTAGAGACTAGGCACTTTCCATATGCTGTCTTTAACTGACAATAACCTTGCAAAGTAGTTATTATGGTCTCCATGGAGGCTGAAGGGAATTAGTCAGTTTGTAAGTGGCTCTGTTATTATTTGAACTGCTCTAGCCCTCTGCAAGGCCAACTCTATTGCTTTGGTACCTCAGCACATGGCTAGCAAGTGCTGTGTAAATATTTGCTGGTGGATAAATGAAGAAGCATTAATTGGGATTCTTGATAGCATTTTGTAGCTGCATTTATTACTGTTATCTGTCTCCCTTTGCCTCCCACATCTGTTGTTCCGTATGTACTTTCTTAATGTTTAAAGCAGCATCAATGTAATTGTCTAGACTGTTATTTCACATAGCAGCTTGAGGGTTTCTTCCCCTCCCCCAATTTCTCTGTGTCTGTGTCCTTCTGGTTTGTTTTACACCACGGTTGCTCTTTTTGCAAAACCTAATCAATCACCAGGTTGGAACGCAGGCTTTTACAAAATGACGATCTTTTTCTGTTTTGTTTGCAGGAAAGAAAATAACCACACAACAGTCTCAAAGTTGAGAGAGACTCAGGGGGTCAAGGATGGAACCTTGGGTTCCCCAGTGGCCAGCTCGGCCATGGGGGAGGCCCATGGCACCATCAAAAGACCCAGACAGAGGACTTCGGAGTGGACATCAGCGGCTTCTTCCCAATCCTCGGCACAATGGAGAGAAGTTCCATCAATGGCAAGACAGCCCAGGGAGTCCACAGCCCCAGCAGGAGCCCAGGGCTGACCACCAGCAGTCACATTATGCCTCCAGGTCGGGGGTGTGGCCTCAGCCTGTGTCTGCAGGGGACTACTATGAAGGGGGTTATCCTGGTCACATGTATTCAAGGTATGGTTTTATGGCTTGAAATGAACCCAACTTTCCTACATGCTTATGATCAGATAGTACTTTCCTTCTTCCTTCTTCCTCATCCTCATGCCTTTTTTTTTTTTTTATTTTGGAAGCACCAGTGTTTTGAACTCAGGGCCTCACCCTTGCTAGGCAGGTGTTCTATTACTAGAGCCACTCTGCCAAACCTCTTTTACATTGGTTATTTTTTGGTGCAAGCGCGTGTGTGTGTGTGTGTGTGTGTGTGTGTGTGTGTGTGTGTGTGTGTGTATGATGTATCTGTATGCTGGTCGTGAGGCTTGAGCTCAGAGCCTGCGTATTGGGTACTGTCCCTGAGTTTTCTTACTCAAAGTTAGTGCACTTCCACTTGAGCCACAGCTCCACTTCTGGTGTTTTTTGGTGTGTGTGGAGGGTGTTAATTGACTGAATGGACTTTCTTGTCCAGACTGGCTTCCTTAGATCTCAGCCTCCTGAGTAGGATTATAGGCATGAGCCAACAGTGCCCAGTTCATTGATTATTTTTGAGATAAAGCCTTGCATTATGCCTGGCCTAATGTGGACTAGGATCCTGTTTGTGCTTCTTCATGTCACTGTGATGACAGGCGCTCCCCACTGTGCCTAGCCATTTGGTTGAGATAAAGTCTGGCAGACTTTTATTTTGGTCTGTGCTGTGATTGAATCTCTGCCTTCTGAGAGTAGCTAGGATTATAGGCCAGAGCCACTGTGCCAGCTTTGCTTTCTTTTTCTCTTTTTTCTTTTTATTTTATTGTGAAAATACTGTACAGAGGGGTTACAATTACATGGGCAAGATAATGAGTACATTTCTTACCAAGCATTGTTGCCTCCTCCCTTGTTTCCCCTTCCCATCCCTTCCCGACGGGGGCTTGCTGTGTGATCCAGGTTGGCCTGGAGTTTGTGATGCTCTTGCATTACCATATTTGGCTTTTCTTTCCCTGCTTTTATTGTTTTTTTTTCTTTCTCTATTCTACTACATTGACTTATTTAAAAACTTAACTGCTTTGTTTTTTGGTGACAGAAGGTAGTATTTCTCTTCTTTTTATCCCAAGCAGACCTTCTAAAAGGAGTCATCACAATGTAATGGGGGAAGGGAGTTGGTGAAGAGTAAAGGGTTGAAATTTGTAAGAGCTCATGGGACACTCTTTCTCTCGGATTTCAAAAGGCAACATCTGTAGATAATGGAAATGTTTTTCTTAGGACCTGGTAAGAAGTTTCTTATCATCTTTAGATCATTCTTAGATCATGATATCATTAGATCATGATACCATCAGTGCCAAGAATCCTACAATTTAGAAAAGTACCTGAAGTGTCATAGATACTAGAAAAGAAAAACCTGTGTTAAGGCTGGGTGTGGTGACGCAGGCCTGTGATCTCAACTACTCAGATGGTGGAGATGGGTAGGACAGCAGTTTGGGGCCAGTCCAGGCAAAAGAGTTAGTGAGGACCCAGCTCAACGAATATGCTGATCAAAGTGGTCATGTTTGTGATTCCCATGGTGATTCCCTAGGAGATATAAATAGGAAGATCAAAATTCTAGGCTAGCCTGGTCAAAATTTGAGACCCAATCTAAAAAATAACTTGCAAACAAAAAGGGCTTACAGGGTAGAGTGCTTGCCGAACAAGCTGAAGGCCCTGCGTTGAAACCTCAGTATAGCCCAAATCTGTGTTCAACACATCACAACTCTACTAGGCAAATGTGGACTAACAGGCTTCACATTCAGAACAATAAGAGACCATAGCAAGATGGTTCTAGGTTGGAGAATCTGGAATTCTTGCTGTCCTGGCAGCAAGTAATGGATGGCATCAATTAAATCCTTCATAGGGTATGCTTTCGTGCCCCACTTTCAGGATGATATATATCTGCCTATAGATTTGGGTTGAAATTATGACAATCACTATAAAGAATTTTACAATGCCGGTGTGGGGGGGGAGGGGGGTATAATTGGGTGGGGGGAGGGGGGTAAAATTGGGTGGGGGGAGGGGGGAGGCGGGGAAGGGAAGTGAAGGGTAAACAAAGGAGGAGGCTGCAATGCTTGGTAAGAAATGTATCCATTATCCTGCCCATGTAATTGTAGCCCCTTTGTACAGTATGTTCTCAAATAAAATAAAATACAATTTAAAAAAAAAAAAAAAAAAAAAAGAATTTTGCCTCTACGAAATATCCAAGTATTATTAATTGGTTAAAAATGCTAATAGCATATTTCTTCCCCAGTCTCTGGATAGTTGAATTCTCAAAAAAGGGCATATTAAGGACAGAGGTAATAAAACTAATCAGACTTAAGACAGTCTGATGACTTTTTCATTACATTTCTATCTAGAGTATGTATGGAAATCACAATGATATATTAGGTTTTGCACAATCTCCTCAGGAAGGGTGTTCTCAGAACATACTTAGCATATATATATATATATATATATATATATATATATATATATACACACACACACACATTTGAGGAGTAAGAGTCTTTCTATAAAAATAAAAAGGAGTTGTGAATAAATAACTTAAGAAAACAGTTTTATCAGGTAAAAAATAATTTTAAATAAGAGAAGAGAGTTTTATTATTTTACTACTAAAAATCCAGGCCTTGTTATGTGAGAAGGGCATCTCTTGCTCAGATTCTGGATTTTCTGTTTATGTGATCTAGAATGAACAGTGGGTTTCTGGCTAGTTCTAGATGCTGTGGCTGTTCTGGATTCTGAAGTTGTTTAGCGTGCCCACTTTCTCCCTTGGTATCTGTCATGTAACTTGGTTTCTGTCTCATAACTGGCCTTCCGTATGCTACCTTAGGCCAGGCTATGAGGATGTCTATCAAAGATACCACTCGCCAACACTGCGGGAAGAGTATGTTTATGGAAGCTATTACTACCCAGGACACCTGCCGCGGCTGCAGGAGGAGAGAGGTATGGAGTGATGCCCAGGAAGCCCTCGGGGAATGGGGATGTGCATGGGACTGACCCGCAGGCCATAGAACACTGGGGCCCTAGAGCCTCTGTTTGGGCAGATAAGACTCCAGCAGTGTTTGCTTCTGTGTCTTGAGAGAAGGGAGCATCCCTGGCTTGTGATGACGATGATACTACTGGTACTGGTTGCTGGTACTGTGGGGAGTTTGCACATCATTCTACTCCTCTTTATAGTCAGGCTACCGTGACTGGTCGGGTAGCAGTGAAGTCAGATCTGTGGGCCTCTGGTGTGCTGGGCCATGATATGAGTCAGTCATGACTTTACCCTGAGGGTGGCAGATACACACCAATAGGAATTATACCCCATGCGCATAGGGATAGGCATGTGCTAATGAAGTCTCTGATCAACTAGCAAAGAGGAGTATGTACCATTGCCACCGGCCCCCACCTGGCCATGCAACTATGTGAAGCCGTGCTAATTGTTTCATACAGGCATCTTGGGAACCTTCATTGCTAGATCTCACTCCTCATCAATTGAACTTGATTGGGCAAAATAGGCTTTTAAACCTGCAGCGTGCTAGTACCTCAGCGTCACCACTCGCTAGAGTCTCTTCTGAAAGAATTTTCAGAAACAGCAAGTGACCTGTCTTTATTTTGTTTTCTCTGAGGGTGCAGTGCCAAGGCCAGGGAGTCCTTATACCTGGCGTGAAGATTATGGAAACCAAAAGCACCTCAGTGAGCATCATGGTGAAAACCCGCAGAGTCCATTTGGAGCAAATAATGAGACTCAGTTCCAGTAAGTATGCAAGGAGAGGCCACTTGAGCAGAATTCTGTCACACTATGTTAGGCCAATGTTAGGGCATCTGGTGGTGATGATTCACTTCCAATATCTGCAGCTTTCACTCCTTGGCTAGAGCTCTACAGCCTGAGCCACGACCCCTACCCCTTGCAGTAGCTTTTGTTCCAGACACAGGAACATGGGAGAAGTTCAGTGCTGGAGTGCTTTTGCCCTGCTCATTCCTGGGCCCTGAGAATGGGCTGTTCCCCAGTCATAAGGCAGCACAAAGAACAAGACTTTGCCTAAGCCTCCATCCTTCCTGAGGCCAATTGCCTTGGACCCACCAGCCCAGGTCCAGGATGGCAGACTGCAGAGAGCAGCCCCACTCTGCAGGGTCTGATACCACTTTCAGTAATGGTGCTTGAAACCCCAGGGATCCTGTTTTTCTGGGATGAGTACACTGAGATGGGGAATGGAGGAGAATGCTTTTCCCCTGTGGTACCTGAGCTGACCTAGCAGCCAGCCTATACTTAGAGTCAGGACAGCCTCTAGCAGGGAGCACTTCTGCCTGGCTGGTTTGCTTAGGACCTGTCTCACTGCTGCTGTCATTTTGCTGCAGATCTCTCAGCCGGAACCCTTATAAAGACAGCCCCACTTCCAGCTCTGGACAGGAGCAGCCTGGGGACCTGAGGAATAAGGTAACCTAAAGTGACGTGCGGATGGAGGCCTGTGGCCAGGCATCAAGCCTACCTTGTCATCAGTGGCAGAACTAGGGGAGAGAGAGTCTCCAAGCAGGGTCCTAGTCCTCTCCTCTCTCTGAGCAGAGGGTCCACTGGGGCCTCCTTTTCGGCCTTCATGCTTCAGTCTTCTAGGACTGAGGCTCTGATCTGATCCATTTCTGTAAAACTGGCAGGATCCCAGTCACTCCCTGAAAAGACTCTGCCACTGAGTATTAGGGGTTGGGGACCCCAAGGCACTAGTAATTTGGTTTACCTAGGAAATGGGAAGCTGCTAGAATCTTTTATTGTGGCTTTGAAAAGTAGGACTTGATAGCTTTCCTGACTCTAACCACTTCTTTAACATCTTAGTGTGTGTACCACCTGGGCCACAGAACAAAGCTCTTTTTTTTTAAATAAACCTTAAGTTTTGGAACAAGTTAAACAATTTCATGGGAAAGTTGCAAAAGTATTATTAGAGATGAGCTTCTCATTTTTTGGCAAGCTTGGATTAATTTTCTCTCCCTAATTAGCTTTGTATGACTTTTGTGGACTGTTTCTCTGTATACTTAAGAGCTTAACAGGTGGGACACATATTATTATGCTTAATTTAATAATCCCCCAAACGGCAACCACCTTCAGGTATACAGCACTTTATGATATACAAAGTAAAAAGATTAAAAAAATTAACTCCATTTTTATTAAGTAGTTGTACAGAGGGGTTTCAATTCTAGATGTCAGATTATGAGTGCAATGCGTCTCGATCAGTGTCTCCCTTCCCTTGTTCGCCTCTATCTATCACCATCCCATCCCTATGCAAAAAGAACTTTTCAATCCAGTATTTTACTCATATCCCTGCAGAATGTAAGTTCCATGAATGCCTTGTATACCTGGCTTCCCCGGGAAGGTACAACATGTGAAGTAGTTTGTTTGTTTGTTTGTCAGTCATGTGGCCTGGGTGCTGTCCCTCAGCTCTTCAGCTCTAGGCTAGCGCTCTACCACTTAAGTCACAGTGCCATTTCCAGCTTTTTCTGCTTATGTGTTGCTGAGGAATCAAACCCAGGACCTCATGCATGCAAGGCAAGCACTCTATCATTGAGCCACCTTCCCAGCCCACATTTGGAATAGTTAAGGTAGTTATTAAATACTATTAAAGTAAGCAAGTCAGACATGCTTACCCATATTACCCAGGAGAGCACTGAGCCTGGAAAGCTCAAGTCATTTGTTGAGGGTCACAGGGTATAAGAACTCAAAACTGAGGTTTAAATTCAAGGTCTCTTATGTTTAGGGCCTGCTTTCTTTGCACTGGGCTGTAATGCACTCTTTAACAAACATGTGCTCACTGAATGCTTTGGTCTCTTTTCAGTTCATCAGCATTGCACACATAAATGAAACTGACATGCTGAACTGAGACTCTTTGTACACTACTTAAAGATAATTAAGAAAAATAGCTGAGCACTGGTGGCTCATGCCTGTAATCCTAGCTACTCAGGAGGCTGAGATATGAGGATCACAGTTCAAAGCCAGCCCAGGCAGGACACTCACCTCCAATTAACCACAAAAAGCCAGAAGTGGAGCTGTGGCTCAAGTGGTAGAGCGCGAGCCTTGAGCAAAAAAAGCTCAGGGACAGCGCCCAGGCCCAGAGTTCAGGCCCCAGGATTGGGAGAAAAAAATAATTAAGAAATCATCTATGACTTCATTCACTGTATTGATGGGAAAGTTTGAACTTCGTTTCTTTGAAGGACTCCTTGTGAAGACTGGTTCCCAGAAGCACTTCCCCATGTCTTTTCACGGCTTTTAACTTTCAGCCATCTGAAGAGTCCAACCTCCTCCAGCAGCACGAGGCTGGACTCAGCTCCAGCAGCTATGAGCTCAGTCAGTACATGGCAGATGTTCCTGAGCAGAGCGATCCCATGGCTTCATCAATTTGGCGTCCAATCCAGGAGGGTGGGTATTAAAGTGATCATGGGAGTCGGATGAGTCTGATGAGGAAAGGTGGTGAGAAGTCTTGGCAAGTCACCTTTCCCTTGCAGTTCCAAGAACGGGTCATTGTTGGCCCATTGGCTTATGTCGGTCTCTTAGGTGGAGAAGCCAACCTTGGCTCTATTTTCTTTCTTTCTTTCTTTCTTTCTTTCTTTCTTTCTTTCTTTCTTTCTTTCTTTCTTTCTTTCTTTCTTTCTTTTCTTTCTTTCTCTTTCTTTCTCTTTCCTTCCTTCCTTGCTTTCTCTTTCTTTCTTTTCTTTCTTTCTTTTTCTTTCTTTCTTTCTTTCTTTCTTTCTTTCATTCTTTCTTTCTCTTTTTTCTTGCAAAGGCTATTACATAATAACTGGCTCTTTCAATGGAATATTACTAGCTATCCTCAAGCTGGGCAAGGAAGCCCTCAGGGGTGCTGTTAAGTAACAGGTGAAGAAAGCAGAGATCAGAGAGAATTGCATAAAGCAGAAGCTGGACACAGTGCATCATTCCACTGGCAGTAGGAAACTTGCCCTGGATACACAAGCTCTGTGAGCCAGACTCTTCTGTCTTACCGTTACTGGGCATCTGGGCCCAGTGCTTTGTCACTTGCATGAAATGATCAAATCCTTGCCTTGACATAGTCTCAGATGCTTAAATCAGACTGCAGCATGAAGCATGGAACATGGCTTCTTCTAGCTATGCAGACCACTTTGAATCTTATTTTGGTTCCAGGTGGGATTTGGATAGAAACATGTCTGTGGCTTTTTTTTTTTTTGGTGGGGATGGGGTGTGGGAAGGCAGACAGTACTGGGTTTTGAACTCAGGGCCTTAACACTTGCTAGACAGAAGCTCTCTACTACCAAGCTATGTCATGCCATGCCTCCAGTATATTTCTAAACTAAAGAAAAGGAGTGAAGCAGGGCACTTGTGGCTTATGCCTATCATCCTAGCTACCCAGGAGGCTGAGATCTGAGGATAGTAGTTCAAAGCCAGCCTGGACAGAAAAGTCCCAGTGAGACTTTTATTTTCAATTAACCACTCAAAAACCAGAAGTGGAGCTGTGGCTCAAAGTGGTAGACTGCTAGCCTTGAGCAAAAATGCTCAGGGACAGTGCCCACGCCCTGAGTGAGTTCAAGCCCTGCAACTGACCAAAAAGAAAAAGAGTGAAAGCAGTGCTAACGATGTTGATCTGTATTTGTTGGTTAGGGGACATCTCAGCGGCCAAGCCCAAGGCACCCTTGAAGTTCTACGTCCCTCATGTGTCTGTGAGTTTTGGGCCAGGAGGCCAGCTGGTATGTGTGTGTCCCAACTCTCCCCTGGACGGGCAAACGGCCATCGTTGAACTGCATAGCATGGAGGTAATCAAGATTCCGTGCCCCTGGGATGCTGCACACTGTTTGCTCAATTGCTCTGCACAGGCTCTGTCTGCTTCATTTGGCTTGAACTTGGGAATCTCCAAGAGAGGTTACTTTGGTGGGGAGATGGCCATACACCCTCTCAGGATGTGGTGTAGGAATGGGTTTTGTCTCTGAAAGCAATGTTTCTAGACATTTCCCTGAGATGCTAGTAGTTCATCAACATGCTAACTCACATCCATATTCTTGCTTTTGCCACAAAGCACGACACCATGGCCTTGCGATTGGATCTGATGGACAAAGTGGGTAAAGTAGTTTTGAAGATCTAATTTGATTTTCTCTTCCAGGTTATTCTTAATGATTCTGAGGACCAGGAGGAGATGAGAAGTTTCTCAGGACCCCTGATCAGGTAGAGTACTGTAAGGGCTGTGAGTAAAGACTTACGAAATCTAGGAACTCCTCTCATCCAGCTGTGGGTTTCCTTGGAAGAAAATATGGAATATCAATTCTCTGTGCCACTAAGAAGGAACAGGTGTGGCTGGAGCCATTTTGATAGTCATCTGATAGGAGAAGAAAGGTTGGCTTAACCATTTGGAAATCTAAAAATAAACTGCATTTTGGAGATATTAATGTTTTAATGTTCCATGTACTTGGCAAATAATAATAGAAATTTGGAGCATGCCCTTGGAAATCATCAAAAATAGATAATAATGGGAAATGTTCTTTCAAGGAGCTTTTTTTTTTTTAAATGAGAACTTCAGTTGTTTTCTGGACTGTGTGCAAGTCTGCCCTCTGCAGGAATTAACTGGAACTGCTTTCACATTTTCAGTCGTTCCTGATGACTACTTAGGACACAATTCTGGTTTTAGAGAATCCTGACTGTGTCAGAGGACCTGTGTTGTAGGCCTAGGCATTCTACAAACTAGTAGTACTACTAGTTAGTCCTCCACGAGTCTTAGTTTTCTACCTGAGAAATGGGATAACGCCCTCTCTGCCTACTGCAGGTGATGACTATAAAACTCAAGTGAGATTATGCATGTGAAAACTCATTACAATATAAACACACCCTCCAAGAAAATGCACATAGTGTATTTGACAGCTTCTTCAAGTTTATATGAAGGTGAACTCTATGTCTTACGTACAAGTATGCATGAGAACAGTATTTTGCCCTAACTTGGCTTTGATTTTGAAGAGTCCTGGTCAAATAATAATGCCCAATATGTGCCATAAAACTTGCTCTTTTTAAAAATAAGAAGGTAGTTTCTTTTACTATCTATCTTTGGAAAAGGGGGAATAAAGCTGAGACTCAGGGGAGAGAAGAAATGCCTAAAGTGAGAAATGACAGACCATGTTTATCTGATCATTCTTATCTTCCATTCTGTGCCTTCACTTCAGGTTTCTGAGCCTCAGCTTCTCACCTGTGAAATGGAGAATCTGTGTACCCTTTGGCCACAGACTTATCCAGTCCTGAATAATTAGGCTTCTGTCTCACTCCTAGCCTGGCCAGGGTCTGTGGCCTGTCAGGAGAAACCTGGGGTCCAGAGCAGGAGAAGTGTCTGTCTGCTCATCCTATGCTTCCTGAAATCTCTCCCTAGGGAAGATGTACACAAGGTGGACATCATGACCTTTTGCCAGCACAAAGCAGCTCAGAGCCACAAATCCGAGACACCACAGAGCCGAGACTCAGCTCTACTGTGGCAACTGCTGGTTCTCCTTTGTCGCCAGAATGGGGTGAGTTACTGCTTCCATGGGGAGACTGGGGTGAAGATTAAGTCTTCATGGGCTGGACAAGAATTGGTTTATGACATAATTATGGAAAGAACTACTAAAGATGCACAATTTTTGTCCCTAGGAAAAACATTGTTCAAATGTCAATACTGATTTTTTTTTTGGGGTCTAGTTGTGGGGCCTGAACTCTGGGCCTGGCACTGTCCCTGAGCTCTTCAGCTCAAGGCTAGCACTCTACCACTTGAGCCACAGCGCCACTTCCGGCTTTTTTCTTTTTGCTTATGTGGTGCTGAGGAATCGAACCCAGGGCCTCATGCATGCAAGGCAAGCACTCTACCGCTGAGCCACCTTCCCAGCCCCTCAATACTGATTTTCTAATGCAAACCTTCCCTCTGATGGTCTTGTCTCTGGGTAGAGATTGTTCAACAGTCTGATTGTTGCACCTTTTGGTCACTATGCCAACCAGACAAGTGATCATGATAATGAAGGTGTTTGTAATATAGTATCCAGGAAATGGGCGCTTGAGTTTGCAGGCCCAGCTTCCTCATGAAGAAAGGGGACACCCTGGTGCCTTCCTTTCCACTTGGGCTGCCAGGGTGGAGACAGCAGGATTCTCCCTCAGAATGATGCTTGTTGTCTTGCAGTCCATGGTGGGGTCTGACATTGCTGAGCTACTGATGCAAGACTGCAAGAAGCTGGAGAAATACAAGAGGCAGGCTCCAGTGGCCAACCTCATTAACCTGACTGACGAGGACTGGCCCGTGATGAACTCCGGGAACCGCAATCTGCTCACTGGGGAGATCCCCCCCACCGTGGAGACACCCGCTCAGGTCGTGGAGAAATTCACTAAACTGCTCTACTATGGAAGGAAGAAGGCAAGTAGCCCTTCTCCCTGGCTTGCTTTACTCATGCAACCACCAGCCCCCACCAACTCTCCTCCACTCATGTCAATCATACAATTTTAGAATGTGTGAGAAGTTCAGAAAGCTAAAGTGAAGAGAATGAAAATACCATTGTGCTTTTGCCACCAACACCTACAATGATGTTTCCCTACTGTTGAATGACTGCACCTGTTAACATTAGAGGCATTGACTTCTAGCATCTTCCTATGGGTGTATTAAAAATCGGTTGAGATTACATAATTATGTCGCTAGATGTATTAGCTGGGCATGGTGGCACATGCCTATAATCCTAGCACTTGGGAGTCTGAGCCAGGAGGATCACAAGTTCAAGCCAGTCTTGAACAAGATCCTGCCTCAAAATGAACAAATAATCTGTTCCCCAACAAATATAAATCATTTTTTCATTTTGTTTCATTTAAGGCTATTTGACGAGATTCTTTTTTTTGGGGGGGGGGCGTCCAGTCGTGGGTCCTGAACTCTGGGCCTGGGCACTGTCCCTCAGCTCTTCAGCTCAAGGCTAGTGCTCTACCACTTGAGACACAGCACCACTCCCGGCTTTTTTCTTTCTGTTTATGTGGTGCTGAGGAATCGAACCCAGGGCCTCATGCATGCAAGGCAAGCGCTCTACCACTGAGCTACCTTCCCAGCCCCTTGACGAGATTCTTAATGGCAAGCTTTGAGCCAGGAGCCTAAGGCTCAGCCTCCTGAATAGTTTAGGATTATAAGCATGTCCCAACTTTCAAACATTTTGGTGCCAATCTGAGAAGTGAAAAGGTAGAATTTAACGTCGTTATTTGCCTTTGTTATTGTGAATGCAGTTGGATGGTTTTAATCTGTGAACTTTGTTTTGTGGCACTGGGATTTGAACTCAGTTTACACTTACCAGGCAGGAGTTCTACCACTTGAGGTTTGCCTCCAGACCTTTTTGATTTAATTATTTTTGGGATAGGGTTTTGCTTCCCCCCAGCTTGGCTGTACTGTGATCTTTTGTTTTGCTTCCTGAGAACCTGGAATGATAGGCATTTACCATGACATCAGTATTTTATTGGTTGAGATGGTGTTTCAGGAACTTTTTTGCCTATGTTGGCCTCAAACCCAGTGCTTCTGAAGAAGCCATCGCATCTGGATTGTTTTTTGTCATGAAATTTCTTTTTCTTTTCTTTTCTTTTTTTTTGGGGGGGGGGGAGGTCCGGTCGTGGGCCTGAACTCTGGGCCTGGGTGCTGTCCCTCAGCTCTTCAGCTCAAGGCTAGCACTCTACCACTTGAGCCACAGCACCACTTCCGGCTTTTGTCTTTTTTGCTTATGTGGTGCTGAGGAATCGAACCCAGGGCCTCAGGCATGCAAGGCAAGCGCTCCACCACTGAGCCACCTTCCCAGCCCCTTGTCATGAAATTTCTATCTTTTTTTCTGTTGATTTTTTTATTCTTGCCTGTTGATGTGGAGTTTTTCATATTTTTAAAACTTTTAGTTCAGAAATCACATTTTGGACTCATATGTATGTAGACTTTTACGTAAAAATTTTGCTTATAGAAGTAAGTTGTGACTATTCTATATTTAAATATTTAATATCAGGTTTTTGTATAAAATGTGTGTGTGTGTGTGTGTGTGTGTGTGTGTGTGTGTGTGTGTGTGTGTTACTGGGGATTAAATTTGAGGGAATGCACTTGCACTTGCCTGGCAGGCCCTCTACCACTGGACCCCATGATAGCCCAATCCTATGGTATTTTCTTTTTTCTTTCTTGCTTTTCTTGTAGCCTTAGGTTTGAACTTGAGCCATTGCTCTTGTTGGACTATCACTTCACCATTTGAATCATACATCTAACCCCTCCTTTGTTTGCTGGTTATTTTTTTTAAAGAAAGAATGAGAACGTTATTTTTGTCTTACATTTCTAAAAAGTCAAGTAAATAGGTAAAAGAATAGTTTAAACAATTCTTTACCAACAACATACCAGTATAGATTAGACAATAATAACATCACAGTTTAAGCTAATCACTTGAGTCTAAGAAGCATTAGCAGTCTACATATGAGACTGGTTATTTTTTAAATTATCTTTAAGTAGTTGTATGAAAGAGTTGCCATTCAACTATGTTTTTATGAATACATTGCATCTTGATCAGTGTCATTACCACTTCCAACATTCTCTTCCCTCCCTCCCCACCCCATCCCTTCCCTCGCCCTTTTTAATTTATTAGGGCATCCATTGACTTTGACTGCATTTCTCTCTTTTCACCTCTTTGTTCATCTACCCCATCCTACCTCTTTTGCTTCTTGGTGTTTATTTCGTTGAACTTTGACTACCTATTTAAGAAATTACACTATTTGAGTTCTCCCTCGACTGTACTATACTTTAGTTAATTTATTTGCATGCACTTGCATATCACCCAACACATTTACTTATAAGTTTATTAGCTAAATCTAATGTCTACATATAAGGGAAAGCATGCATCCATTGTCTCGGGGCCTGACTTACTTTACATAAAATTTTCAGGTCTTTCCATTTCTTTACAAATGGTACAATATCACTCTTTTAAATGGATGAGTAAAATTCCATGGCATGTACTATCATGTTTTCTTGATCCATTTGCTCATTGAGGGGCATGCTGGCTGGCTACTTTTGAGATCGATTCTTATGATGTTTTCTACCTTGGCTGGCCTTAAGCTACAATCCTTCTGCTCTTAGCCTCCTCAGTAGTTAGGATTATAGACAAAAGCCATTGCTCAGCTTCTACTTTGAAGTTCCTGAACCCAGTGGCACATGCAGAGACAAATGAATTATGAACTCTTGTTTTAACGAGGATAAATAATGACCACAACAACAATAACAACAAAGGAAGGGAAAGGTTTTCAAAATGGCTACTTCTTCCTTCTAGGCACTTGCTTGACATCTTTCATGCATTATCTCATTTATCACCATAGAAACCGTCAGTCAGGTTCTGTTGTTCTGTGTATTTACAGGCTAGGGAAGTTAGCGAGGGATAGAACCAGGGCTTAGGTCTGGGCAACCTGACCCTGATTCTAGGCTTCTAACCTCTTCCTAACACTCTATTTCACAATAAGCCCAAAGGCAGTAAGAGAGGGTTCAGAATGATTAAAGAGAAATGGGATTCACAATATCTTTTAAACTTTTATTCTTATGTGATTGGGTCTTATTTTTGGCATTATATGATATTGATAATCATGATACACGTTCTTAATTTCTTTATTTATTCTTCAGTTATCTTTTGGAGTAATCTGATGATTCCCAGCTCAGCATTAGTAACTCTTCTTACAAAATACTGATTATAAAGATAAGGGCTAAAGGCTCAAGTCTATAATCCTAGCTACTCAGAAGGCTGAGAGCAGAGAATCATGGTTTGAAGCTAGACCAAGCAGGAAAGTTAATTGAATAACTGCAGTTGAAGAGTAACTTCAATGAACCAGCAAAAAGTTGAACACGGGCCCTAAGCAAAAAATTTAAGAGACAGCGCCCAGGCCTTGAGTTTAATCCCTAGTACCAGCACACACACAAAACACTGTACCAGCATACACACAAAACACTGACTACGAAACAGTTAAAACCTTCACAAAACAGCAGCCCTAATGACACCTCTTACTTGCCATGTATCAGAGACTGAATTCCCTAACAGAACATTTACATTTATGTGTGAGAGAGTTCATGTGCTCTCTCTCTCTCTCTCTCTTTAATAAGAATACATGGTGATATATTGGGATTAATCAAAGATCTTGTTTCTTAGAGGTGAAATTACTTCATTAGAAACTTTCTGTCTCCGAATCACATTTTTGTGCACCCAGGAAATTATTAATATCAGTTCAAAATCTCACATGTCAGTTGAATAAAAAGGTGAGTATGTGTATAGGTGCTTTAAAGTTTTCAGCTCCAGCTCATCCTACCCAATTAGTGGTGCTATGAATTTGACATACAAGGGCATTTGATAAATTAACAAGCAATTATTTTTAGCATTGGGTGGCAGGTTGGTCCCTACGTAAATTGGCTCAAATGCAATAGCAGTCTATTAGTATTCACATAGGCGTTCATGAATGGCCCTGTTGGGCAACATTTCTCCACATAGACAGAATGAGGGGCTCAACCATCTTCAGCTTAGCTGAAGAGTCCCTTCCTTCCATTCCAGACACCTGATGGGGGGGGGAATCACCACGTGGAGGGGTGGGTGTGAGTGATCTTATGGGCTACCCCTGGAAGTATCACCTGGCATTTCTGTGGCCAAGACTCAGCCAAACTCAGAGCCAGGGAGGCAACAAGCATGGCCCAGTGCTTCACTCAGGAAGGAAAGCAGGGATTTTGGAGAGCAGCCATCAGTTTCTGCCAGCATTGGAAAAGGCGCCATTCCTTAGTCAGACCTCAGGAATACTCCTGTTCTACTCCTATTTTGGGACTCAGTCCTTGGGGTGAAATGTTTTTCTCGTGCGTGGTACCTAGCTTCTTTACAAGTATTTTGTTAACTTGGGCTGAAGCTATGAGCCTGTCTGGGGGACTACATTTGAAGGGAAGCTACTGAAATGGCTGCAGAAGTAGACACACTGAGAAAAGCACGCTGCGCTGATTCATTCCTGAGACTCCGGATCTCTCCCCGGAGACCCAGCCCTTGCTGCTCAGCCAGCGGCATGGCCTCCAGGTGAGGACTTGTTTTGGTGGAGGGAGGCAGGGAAAGCATTGTTGAACAGGATGCTTTGGTTTTCAGGAGGCCTTGGAGTGGGCTATGAAGAACCACTTGTGGGGTCATGCTTTGTTCCTATCCAGCAAGATGGACCCACGGACCTACAACTGGGTCATGAGTGGGTAAGTCCAGCTTATAAAAGGGACTAAGGACAAGAGAATTCTCCCCTCCAAAGGTGGTGAGGAGGTAGTGAGGGAAAAGAGAAAAATGCATCCCTCCTTTCCAGACAAGGACTCATTATGTAGCTTAGACTGGCCGAGAACTCATTAGCAGATTGTCCTCAAACTTGTGATCTTCTAGCCTCAGCCTCCTGAGTGCTTAGATTACAGGTATGTGCTACTATGCCCTGTTTCTCCAGATTCTTATAACTTAGATACAGGGATTCTGTATTAAATTCTGTCTATCCACTAAGTGGAATGAAACATTTCAGTAATATTTTGTAGGGCCAGACTTTCTAACAATTAAATATGTTCTTCCAGGCAGTTAATCTGCTTTGCTTCTATTGATGAGGGGAGTAAGTGATCACCTAAGTTTCACTGCTAGAACCTGAGGCGTAAGTGTGCAGGGCTTAGTCTTGCAGTGGGTAATGAGGGGTGGGCAGGGATATGGGATAGCACAATTGTGAGTTGTGGTGTGAAGAGTCTGTGCTGGGTCTATGGGAATCTGGAGATGGGTTTCTGTCTGAGTCTATCCTTCCGGCTCCAGCTAGCATTCCAGGTGATAGGGATGGGGGGGAAGGTTCGAATCAGGTGAGAGAGAGGTGTTACCCATTTCAGGACAGTGGGGATACCCTTGCAGATTATGTAGACTCAAATTGGCCTGTTGGGCAGAGAGTTGGTTGAAATGATGGAGACCCATGGCCCTCCTGCCTGCCCCACTGCCTAGAAGCCAGTCTCTATTACTCTGACTTCCAGTCTTCCTGGGGATGAGTACTTCTATACAGCACTTTATTATACCCAGTGGCTGGCATGGCAGGGAGTACTGTTGTCTATTATGCTCAGTGCTCGGAGCTCCTGTGGCAAGGATGTAAAAGACGGTGTTTCGAGGGACCATTTTCCTCTGGGTTTTGAAAAGGAACAGCCCACATACCCAGGCTGTGGTATCTATCTCTGCTATAGAGTTTTGCCTTGGGCCATTGATTTTTGATGGGGCCCAGTGAATTGTGAAAAATATCTCTTACTGAGTACGCTTAAATCTCAAATCAGCTTTAGAGCTTATTATATCCTTGTTAAGCATATCCCATGGTTTGTCATCAGTAGGATTACTTCTGGTCCCTGTTCCACGCCTCTTTGGTCATTGAAAATGGCTATTTAGTGCGTGCAAGTCAAGGCTCCATAGACTCAAGCTTGTGATGAGGCAGAAAAATGGTACTGAGAGCTGTGGGTTTGGTGTGGAGGAGGAGCTGAGGGTGGCTGAGAAGAAGGGACCCAGGAAGAGTTTCCAGGTAAACTGCGGGACTCTGGGGACACATGAGATGTGGGTGTTCATCTTGTTGACAGAAAGGTAAATAACCATGTTTACTCAAGAGTCAGGGCATCAGGGCTGGGCCTGGGGTCCCCGCTACTTAGGAGGTAAAGATAGGAGGATTGCAATCCAAGGCCAGCTTGGGCAAAAGTAAGAGACCTGTCTGGAAAAATCAACCTAAACACATAAAAGACTTGGACATGGCTCAACTAGTAGAGACCCCCCCAAATTCAATTCCCAGTTCGAGCATTAGGGAAAAAGTACAGAGAACATATCTCCAAACTTTGAGGTCTACTTGGGTATGTCTGATGAAATGAAGATGCGGATGACCTTCCTCAAAAGGAGGCTATGAAAGAAATGCATAAAAAACAGTTGCTCAAGCAAAAGAAGCTGCTGAAATCAAGCTGAACTGAGCAAGGCCTTGTATGCCAGCAGTGGGACAAGGCTGCTGTGTTTGATTCCACCAACTGTCCTTTCTCTCTGCAGATTCACCACCACGCTAGCGCTCAATGATCCCCTGCAGACCCTCTTCCAGCTCATGTCCGGAAGGATCCCACAAGCAGCTACGGTATGCCACAGTACCCTGTGTGACAGAATTCTTACCACACCCTGGCATCCGACAAGTTGGAGGTGGGAGGGGCTACTGACAAACGAAGTGATGGCTTTCCAGGTGAAATCTGAATAATAATTGTTTGCTCATTTCTTGTACCTGGTCCCACGGTAAGGTCTATTTATTTATTCTAATTTTTGTACCAGTGCAGGGGTTGAACTCAGGGCCTGGGCAATGTCCCTTAGCTTTTTCACCCAAGGCTCAGACTTGCTTGAGCTACAGCTCCACTTCTAGCTTTTGGGTGATAACTGGAGATAAGGATCGTCTGGACTTTTCTGCCGTGCTGACTTCAAACCACAATCCTCAGATCTCAGACTCCTGAGTAGCTAGGATGACGGATTTGAACCACCTGCCCCTGGCTGAGTATTGTGATGTGTATTAGTTCATGTGATACCTAGAGACAGAAGTTCTTATGCCTGTTTTGTAGATATGGAAATTGGTGCAAAGGTGTAAAATGGCTCCAGGTCATGCAGTGAAGAGTAGGGTCATGGTTGGTCCAGGTCTGTTTGACTGTGAATACCTTGTTTTTCCACACAAATACCACAGTTGTCTGCTTTGCTATAAACAGTAATAGCCTATGTTCTACAGGCTACTTGCAGCATGTTTCCATTTATGTACGTTTATAGCTTAGGGTTCATGAAAATGTTGTTATATCTCAGTATTTTCTTATGCAATTATTTTAGGAATTCTCTCTGTGTGTGAGTGTATAACATATTAAAGATACACATGTGAATTATATATATATATATATATATGTATTTTCTCTTTAGTTAAAAATATCTTCTCTTTTTCTTTTTCCTTCCATCCTCCTCTCCTCTCCTCTCCTTTTTCTCTCTTTTGCTTCCTTCCTTCTTTCCTTCTCTTTCTTTTCCCTCCTTCCCCTTCTCAATTTCCCTTCCTCCCTCCCTCCTCCCTCTCTCCCTCCTCCCTCTCTCCCTTCTTTTCTTCCTTCCTCCCTTCTTTTCTTCCTTCCTTCCTTCCTTCCTTCCTTCCTTCCTTCCTTCCTTCCTTCCTTCCTTCCTTCCTTCCTGCCTTCCTTCCTGCCTTCCTTCCTTCCTTCGTCCCTCCCTTCCTTCCCTCCTTTTGCTTTTGTGTTTGTTCCATTTTTATCTCTTTCCTGGAGTTTTTCTCCCTTTCTGTTTTGAGCTCTTCAGCCCACCTTGATTTCCTCCTGTTGCTCACTGGCTCTCTCTCTCTCTTACTGAAAATAAACTTCACACTTTTTCTCTTTCTTTTTTGATGTTCTTATGGCCTGTGACTTAGTCTAAGAAAAAGGAAAGGGAAATGATGGCTTTTGTGCCGTCACTAAGCCAGTGGGCTCTTTTGGCCGTGGAATGTGCTGCACAGTTCAGCTGGATGGAAATTAAAACTGCATCATGTCACAGAACAGCCGATGGAGACAATGATATAATTAGCCCATGGTCCACTGGGTCACACCAAAAAGGCCGAGTTAGCTCCTTTCTCCCACTTTGAGGTGAGAAACCCGAGAAGCTAGTCATGTTGTGCCAAGGTGACATGTGATGTTAGCGTGCGGGAACCTCGCAGCCCCTCACCTCGGACAAAAGGCTCCAGCTCACCCGCGACGGAGCGGGAGTAGCACAACCCTGCACACAGGCGTGGACCTCGTCACAGCCGCAGCTGGTCTTTGCTCTCAGCGTTGTGTGAACTTGACTTGGTTACTTTTATCTCCCAGAGCCTTAGTTCTGCATCTGTGTAGGGTTACTGTGAAAATGAGAACATTCTAGAACCCATCAACCACTGCGCTTGGTGCATTGCTTTATGGTGCTTTCAAAAAGAAAATCATCCAAGGAAGGAGACAGGAAGATTACTTCCAAGATTACCATTTTTTTTTTAAGACAAGGGATTCTCTTCCATCTTCCTGGCTTGATAAAGAGTCCACAGGAAGAGGCCTGCCTTACATATTAAAGCAATGTTTGAGCTTGGCACTGTGATTAGTGGCAGAAGGACTTAACCCAGAGTATGGTTCATGGGCTGAACTTTGATGATCAATGAGAACTGTTGTTGTTATTGTGATTTATTATCACTACCCTCATGATCTTCTCATCACTTCTATTGCATTACTCAAATAAACAAGGAATAACTGTAGCATGGAATTGGGTGGAGCATCTATTTCCTGGGATAATTATAAACACCAAACAATTACAAATAGTTTTGACCTTCAAATCTTAGCTATAATTATCAATCTTCTGCATCACTCTTCTATGGGATACGTTGAAGTTAGATGGTTGGTTTGCCTATCACCTCTTTCTTCTGCTTATCCTATTCTGTGTGTGTGTGTGTGTGTGTGTGTGTGTGTGTGTGTGTGTGCGTGCACCCACACATGTATACACCCATGCACGCATGCATACCTATTATGGAATTTGTAAAGTATATAGTATTGTGCTGTTCACGTTACATGATTTATTTTTGTTATTAACAGTAGCCTTGTTAGGTAGGAATTATGATCTCCGTCTTAGAAATGAGGAAAGATTCAAGAAAGATTAGAAAACTGGCTCAAGGAAGTATGAGGATTTGCGTGTGTTGCGCATGTGACATCGTTGCTTGTTCACTGAGGGGAAGGTTGCCCCAGGCTGTGAGTTCATAGGACAGCCCCATTTATGTGGGGCTTCTTCATAGTTCCCTGACTCTGCTGACTCTCTCCTGCCCCCTGATGGATTCAGAGCCTCTTTATTGTCCCCAGAGGTAAGGCAAGAAGGAAATGCAGATTGAATGCAGATTGAATCCTGGTGGGGTGATTCTGTTTGCTTTTCGTTATTCCTAAGTGGTCATAGGAAGTAGACCTTATGGGGTTGTTTTATAAGATGAGGTGTGAAAGTTCTTTGGAAATTCAGAAAATATTAACCATTCATTAAGACATTAGATGCCTGAACACTAAAACTTGGTGATGGATTAATGTAGTCTCATCTATTTGTGAGACAAGCATGTTTGCTCTTCCTTCACTCAAAAACCAGAAGTTATTTTGGGTCTCTAGCTATTTTGAGTGAAGGCACTGGGAAAAAATTAAATTAAGTCCCTAATGTTCTTTTGTGTGTGTCTCCCAGTATCCATGTATGTGTGTATGTATACATGTATGCACATATGTACGTATGCATGCATGCATGTATGTGCTTGCCTGTCTGTCCTTCTAGGAGCTTTGCTACCTTCAAATTTTTGAGAGAGGGTCATGCTATGTTGTCCAGGCTGGCCTGACACTCATGGTCCTTATACTTCAGCTTCCCAAATGATGGGATGACAGCCATGTAGCACTATGCTAACCTGCATCTTCCCCTTCTACTATAGACTTTTTTTTTGTCGGTTGTGGGGCCTGAACTCTGGGCTTGGGTGCTGTCCCTCAGCTCTTCAGCCGAAGGCTAGCACTCTACCACTTGAGCCACTGTGTCATTTCTAGCTTTTTCTGCTTATGTGGTGCTGAGGAATCGAACCCAGGGCTTCATGCATGCAAGGCAAGCACTCTACCACTGAGCCACCTTCCCAGCCCACCTGCCCCTTCTTTAAAAAGACATTCTAAATCTGTGCATAGCAGCACCGCATGGTCAGCCCTCCCTGAATTCCTCTAACCAAACAACTGTGACTGCATTCTTCTTTACCTACATTTTGGGAAGTGTGAAACAACTCTGTAACTCTTCATTATTTTTCTGCTATTTTTTTCAGTGTTGTGGGGACAGGCAGTGGGGAGACTGGAGGCCGCACTTGGCTGTGATTCTGTCAAATCAAGCTGGAGACCTGGAGCTGTATCAGAGAGCGATTGTCACCATGGGGGACACATTGGGTAAGCAGAAACCCGCAGGGAATCTCTAAGACAGCTATAAACACTTGTCTTCAGGACCTTAGATTCCGGGAGGGTCTGGATCTGTGCTCCAGTCATTTCCCAGGACCTAGGAGACGCCATGCTTTGAGGTTAGAAATGCCAGGGAAGGAAGAGGCCCTTCTGGAACTGACTTCCCAGAATTCCTGCTGTAAGACCCAGTGCTCTGCAGTTTCTGCTCAGCAGTTGATTTTCCAGCCTTGGAAGGGAAAGCCTTGTACAGGAAATTACACAGGTGACATCTCACCTCCTGTGGCCGTTAGTACTTCAGTGACCTGGCTTAGCCAGATAGGAAATGTTCTTTTTGCCTGACCGGAATCATTCTGTAGCCTTTATTGCTAGCATCTCTCTGTGAACATGGCCTACATAAGCACTTAGGGGCCATTGAGTATTCTAGATCAGTGTTCTCAAATTTGGTCAGAGGGCAGACTATGTAGAAATCATGTAGAAAGCCTGTGGAAATGGTGAGCCCTTGTCCTGTTAAAGTTGAAGTAGCCAGACAGAAACTTGTGTCAAGTGATGGTCAGTCACTCAGCACCCTGAGCGACAGGGAACCCACGGCTGCCAGGCCATTCGGTAACGAGTTGGTAACGAGTTTTATGAGGAAGGGAGTAGCTTTCTACTACAGGGGAAACAACTAGCCTTGAGAAGCTGAGCTTGTTCCTTTGGGAACTCCACTCGCGAAGGTTTACACCACTCCCAACAATGCAGGTGTCTCTTCACAGCCCTCAGCCTCAGGAAGGACCAGTTGGAAAATTCCCAGTGTGGGGTTGGGGTGGGGTGGGAGAGTGAGAGGACATGAGCACTAATGTGAAATAGTATACCTTATTCTGGCTGAAGGGAATTTGTGATATTGGAAGCCGAATACTGATTGAGGAAGGAGTTCAGGAGATTGTGGCCTATGGCTACGCGAAGTTGGCCATGGTACACTCAGAAGGGAGATCTCTCCTAACGTCTGAGCCTGCTTTCTATCCCTATCCCACCCAGACGATGGGCCCCCACCTGGGTTCTTCCATGACTGGGTCTTGCTCTGCTCCTCCTGCAGCTGGGAAAGGGCTCCTGGAGGCTGCTCACTTCTGCTACCTCATGGCTCACGTGCCTTTCGGCCACTATCCGGTGAAGACAGATCATCTGGTCTTGCTGGGCAGTAGCCATAGGTATGTGTGACTTCTGTGGGGGGAAAGGGCCTGGAAAGGATGTTTTCTACACAGGGAGAAATGTTCCAGTTTTCATTTTCTTGTGTGAATTTCAGCGACTGCAGGTCTTGTGTACTTGGTTTTCTGTTCATGTTTCTGGGCAGAATGACCAGTAGTCTCCCATCATACCACCAGGGGGCCTCAGGCCTCAGATCCTGTTCCAGGAGGCAGTAAGCTGGTGCCTTTGGGGGGGTGTATTGTGTATATTTGGACACTAGGTGGCACCCCAGCTCCACAATGAGAAATTTTCTATTAGGAAATAAAGTTTTGCATGTTGGAGGCGTAGGCCCTGTGTTAGGCAGCCCTGGGCCTTTTCTGGGAGCCTGTCCAAAGCTAGAAAATGAAAGGAGTTATGTTCAGTCCATTTTTTGGGGTACCAGAACCTCTACACTGACTCTGCAAGCCCACTTAGTTTCTTTGAGTCACTCTCCTTTGGCCATGACATCAGACTTTTCACATGGAAAGATATCAACAAGCCCTTAGACAATGGGTGATGGACAAATGGACAGACTTGGCTGGAGTGATTCTCTATGTTTTGCATCTCTCTACCCGTTTCTCCTTAATACTTAAGATGTGGATCTGGCCAGTTGTGCCCTCCCTCCCCTCCTCCTCTCCCTCCCTTACTTCCTTATGGTAAACATTCCCTCTGTAGGAGGGAAACCCAGGAGGCCTGGAGAGGTTGAGAAAGTGGTTTAAGGCAGTAACTGGTGACACCCAGGCTCCCCGGAGCCCCCCCCCCCCCCCCCCCCCGTAGCCATGGTTCTGGGCACAGAGTGAGCATGTCAGAGAAGCCCTTTTAGGCTAGGGATGACAATAAAGGTGTTTGGGCAAATATGTCTCCCTTCTCATATTTGTGATATAGAAGGGCATTTCTGGAGATCATGCCGGAACTCCCTGGAAGATCCCTGTTTATTTTGGGCAGCGCGGGAAGCTGTTGAAGGAACGGGGGGGGGGGGGGGCTGGGGTGGGGGTAGGGGGGTACCACATTAGTACTCCCATGCTCTTCACATCACATTTACCGAGTCTGTTTCCTCCTTGGCTGACTGAATGCTCCACCTGTGAAGACTGCTGTCTGCTTCTTGGCTCAGCTCTCCTCCTCATTCTCTGCCAGGCCATCCTTCCTCGGTGGTCCTGATGGGTCACGTGGCTCTTTCTTCTGTGCCGGTGTGCTCAGGCTGGGTGCTGTTCCCAGGGCCGGGCAGACTTTAGGGCACAAAGCCTGGCTCTTACTGTGTGTAAGGGGAGGGCGTGGTGCTGAGCACACCAGCAAAGACAGAAGATGACTTCCTTCCTGTGGGCTCACCTCCTGGCCCAGAGCCCTGCTCTGTCCCTTCTCCAGAGCCTAGCAGAGGTGGGAACCTTTTATTTTCTGTAAAGGGCCAATCAGATATTTATAACATCATTACCTGCCATATAAATTTAGCAATATTAGCAGACAGGCTTTGGATAGCCAATAAGAAGCACTATGTTGATTTGTCCTATCTTATACCAAATAATTTCTCAGGCCTAAGATTGCCTGCAGGCCAGATGTCGCCACCCATGCAAGAAGAGTGGAGGGCAAAGGAGGCCAAAGAGCCACGTGGAAGCCCTTAGTCTCTTTCCTCGCTTGGAAGTACCTGTGAGAAGCCCAGCAGAGAGCTCCCCTCAAGCTGCAGTTGGTGTGCGCATTCCAGGGCAATCCATTCCTCCCTCAAGCTCTGTTCTTGTTATTCCCTGGTTTTAGCCAAGAGTTTTTGAAATTTGCCACCACTGAGGCCATACAGAGGACGGAAATCTTCGAGTACTGCCGGATGCTGGGCCATGCCAAATCCTTCATCCCTGCTTTCCAGGTAACTGAACCCAGACAGTGCCAGCACCTTGGCTGGGTCAGATGGGTGTGGGCATGGGAGAATGGTCAGCTCTGTTATCTATTGCTTCTCCCTCACTAGGGTGAGTGCAGGAAGGTTTGGGGCTGCTTTCCACGTGTTAAAGGGCTATATTTTCTGACGTGAAAGCGAAGCCTTGTAGAGATCTCTCTGCTAGAGGCTCAGCCTCACTTCTGACACCTGGAAATCCTGCTGCAGTCCCAGGCCTCCTCCACCACCTACCATCTCTGCTCTGTTCTCCTGGTTCGCTCTCACCAGCAGCAGCTTCTTCTCCTCCTCCTCCTCCTCTTCTTCCTCCTTCTCCTCCTCTTCCTCCTCCCTCCTCCTCCTCAGCATATATACATCCTGTCCCTGAGTGGGGGTGGGGTGGGGGAGTATGAGCCCACCCAGGGATGCTCGGCCTTCCTTTTGTTGTTGTTGTTGTTGGTCAAGGGGCCTGATCTCTGGGCCTGGGCGCTGTCCCTCAGCTCTTCAGCTCAAGGCCAGCACTCTACCACTTGAGCCACAGCGCCATTTCCGGCTTTTTTCTTTTTGCTTATGTGGTGCTGAGGAATTGAACCCAGGGCCTCATGCATGCAAGGCAAGCGCTCTACCACTGAGCCACCTTCCCAGCCCCTGCTAGGCCCTCCTGCAGGAGACTTCCCAACCTGACCTTGGCCTTCAAGGTCTTGCCCTGCTCTCAGGGCCTCGGCTGGGCAGGTGCACCCATACTTCTCTCTCTTCTTTTTTCCATCCTCATCACCTGTCCCATTGCTACCTTACATTCATGAGCGATGCTGACATCATGTTATCTCCTGTCTGATCTCCAGAGTGCTCCAAGACCTGGCATCATGAAGCCTCCTCTCGTCACTTTGTGGGGATGACAAGGATGGCCCTCGGTGATCAGGGCTATGAAAGGGGCCTAGACAATAGAGCTGAGGACTGAGGTAGTTGGTTGCTTTAGCTAGCTACAAAAGTGCCAGGTTTAGAGTGACTGCCCTCGTGCTGACACAATTGTGGTCACAGCACTGGCTTCCGGGCCCCGTGGGACATTTCATTCACGCTTCTTCTTTTTCAAGGGCAGATACTTTTTCTCCTTGCTGAAATTACCTTTGTATCTCTTTTACTGCCAGGTAGTCGGCGTGTACACAGTAACAATGCAGCAATGACAACGCAACACACACATACGCACACACACACACACACACCTACCACAAAGCAAACACACCCTTGGGAATGAATTATGATGTATCATCTCTTCTTTGACAGTTCTGTCAACAACTCACTTTTCCAAGGAAAGCCTTGTCTACTGGCTTCAGTCTCTTCCTTCCCTTTTTCCATTTATCCCATTGGTCAGTTATTTTAGTACTACTTTGGGCCGACAGTAATTTTACTGAAACTTTTAGTAGTGTTTTGCATGCTTGGCATTGTGCATTCGTTTTAATCCTGTTAGATAGGTATGGTCACCCTCTCCTTTTACGAGTTATAACCTAATAACCTATAACCTATAACCTATAACCTAATAACATCCATCCTAAGTACTTCTATGGATGCTCTTAGAAATTTCACAGAAACCAAGCAGGGGGGTGGTGTCATCATTCCCCATGCTGGGTGAAGAAAGGGGGAGCGTGGAGAGGTGAGGTGAATAGCCCCGTGCTTCACAGCTCAGGTGGAGCTTGCATTTGATCGGGGCTGTCTGACCCCCAAATCCTCAGACTTGATCTTGCCTTTGTCACTCATGCTTGTATTTGTCATGCTCTTCTGGGCTCTATTTTTGTGTCTTCATACATGACCTGGTGTTTTTTTGGGCTGTGCTATATATAGTCAGGCTCTCTGGGGTGTGGGCTGTTGGATAAGACAGTGAGCAGAGTCTGCGAGGCTCAGCTGATACCCATTCTTTTGTTGTCCCCCCCCCCCCACCATACACAATAGAGGAACTGCAGGCTGGGTTTGGAGGTGAGCCCATAAGCAGATAAAATGTCCCAAATGGCACAGGGCCCTTGATATTTGGGTTGCCAGAGTTAGCAGAAGCTGGCAGTCAGCTGACTTCCAAGAAGTCTTATCTACATTTCTCTCTGTCTCTATCCCTGCCTGAATGGATTCCTCTCTGGCCCTGTTCCTCCTTACAGGTGTATAAACTCCTTTATGCATCCCGGCTGGCAGATTACGGCCTAGTGTCCCAGGCCTTGCATTACTGTGAAGCCATTGGTGCGGCTGTCCTGAGCCAGGCGGAGAGCACTCACCCTGTGCTATTAGTGGAGCTCATCAAGGTGCGCATCTCAAAGGCATTTCTGCAGGTGTTTTATCTTCAGTGTTCAGAGAAAGCCATTGTAGAGCAGCTTAGACTCCACATTTCATCTACTTTGAACATACTGCAAAATTGGAGCCCATGGCTGTCTTTGACCACATATGCATGCCCTGATGTGATAAGCGGGAGGCTCCCTCCCCCCTCGCACAAGGAAGGAAGCAGGAGGTGGATGGGGAAGGCGGGGGAGGGGCTTCCTGAGAAATTCACTCCTGCATCTGCTTTTCTGATACAGTAGAACTGCTTGCTACGGGGAGCTGTTTACATTACCAAAGTGAAGCTTAGAAAATACATTTTAGTGCTTACAACAGGAAATGATCCTTATTAAAATGTTTTAAATGCATGGAATATTTTATCACATGTGGGATACATAAAAAAAAAAGGAAAACAAAAACATATCAGCCCTTAGTTCCCGGGGAAGAAAACAACTATCAGGCAAATAGTTGTTCCAATTAATTGAAGAATAATCCATTAGTTAGGAAGTTAAAAAGTCAGTGTGCCCTTAAATTTCTGTTTTTATTTTACATGAAGCTCAAGTGTTGGATTCAGTGACCAGTAATATCTGTAGGGCTAAGCCCCCTCCACCCCCCATACCCCAAAAATCCTGCCAGCAGGAGCTCAGGGCCCCAGCATGGATAGTTAGGAAAGTTTGGGGATACAATAATGAAATAAAGCCTTAAAAAACAAAGTAGCAGAAACTGGAAGATGTATTGTCAAGGGGAGGGGAGGTGGAGGGGAGGGAGTAGATGTGGGGCGAGGGGAATGATAGGTGAGCGCAGTCATGGTATTCAGCGTGTGCATTTGAAAATTAAACTAGGAAATCTGAGAAGGGTAGGTGGAGTTGGGAGAGGTGGGGCAGAATAATGGCACAGCGTGACAGTGACCAAGATGCGTTGGGCTTATCAACAATTCAACATGTTGGATTGAAAGCCCCCTTTACAACTACTTAAGGATAATAAAAAGATAAATTAAAAACGTACACAAAGTGGCATCTCTGCCATCTGGAAGCTTGTTAAGATTGCAGATCTTGGGCTCTGTCCAGAGATCAGGGACCAGAATTAGTGATCCTTGTGGGTACCAAAGTTCAAAAAGCTGCTTCTACAGAGATGGCAACTTTGCAGAGCAAGGAAGTCGAGCAACTGTTTCTGCCCATATTTTGTTTTGTATCTAATCCAGATGGGCTGCTTGTTTATGTATGTCACAATTTTGGGAGCATATCTGCTGAATTTGTTATTTCTCAATTATTGCTTAGCATTGAATTTACAAGTGAGTTATAGCTCTCTCTCCTTTCCCCTTATCCCCTCCCCCCTCGCTCTGTTGTATTTCCATGGCTCTCCTCTTCTCTCTCTCCTTGCCTTCTTTTACTCTCTGAACCTGACCTGTCTGGAAACCCGGTACAGCTCGCAGACAAACTGAAGCTGTCAGATCCTCTGGTTTTAGAAAGACGCCGCGGGGACAGGGAACAGGAGCCAGATTGGCTAGTGCAGCTTAGGAAGCTACACCAGGAGCTAGAGGTGAGGAGAATGGGCCGGGTGTTCCGGGGTGGGCCCTGTGTTTTAGCAAGTGCCCAGGCCCCACTGTGGGCTCTCCCATCACCCTGAGGCGCCATCTAGGAAGGGTGCCTAATCTTCCCTGCAGCAGCTGCTCTCCAGTGCAAACCTTTCCCTGGTGTTTGCAGGCGACGCAGAGGGGCGCTCTTCCAAATGCTCTTGCGGTTCTCTGAGGACCCAGGGCCTGTTTCATGACCATCAAAGCTTCTCCATCTCGGTTAGGAACAATGGATCACAGCAGACCCGTGTCACTTTCATGTAATGTAGGGCAATTGCTTAAAAGACTTCCGGGCCTGTCCTTTTTGTTCTGACAATTGCAAAAGCTGCTGGTCATAATCAGAACAGTAATTGGAGCAGGGCCTCCCTCCATTTTCTTTCTTCTACTCTGCTCTGAAGAAAGGACAAAGTAGACTTTTTAAAAAGCACACAGGGCCGCTTCTCCCTCGGCTGGAGAGGCCTATGGTTTAGTTGCTGCCATTTTGTCCCTCCCTCTGGCAAGGGTGGATGACACTGACTGTAATAATGACATCCCTGCCTGGGAATTAGGATCCCTTCCATGGAACCCTACTCCGCAGTTACCTTCCTTTGTCACTCACCCCTAACAGGAAGTTTCTAGTTAATTTCAACTATTCCCTCCCCCCCTTCCTTTGTGTTGCTTAAAAGGATTTTTACTTTATCTCAAATAGCTAAAGGTAGCTGGAGACATTGGTGATCCTCCTCCTGCCCACTCAGATGAGTCCGAAGCCAGAAGAACCACCACAGGTACCCAAAATGATCAACTGGCACTTACGATCAAACTGTTGGAGAAAAAATAGTTTAGCCATATCCTCCTTCCCTTCCCACGGTGGGTGCGCCTTTCTCTGTGTATGTCTGACTCCTTAGTCTATGCATACCCTCCCCAGACACCGCCATCTCCCTGCAGTGTAGTTCTTGCTTCATAGCCTGGGCTTTTAAATACCTGGATATTGTGCACGTTGTGTTGCATTGCTAGTGGTTTTGTAAACTTGTCCCCCGTGAGATTAAGTTTCTTGAGGCTAGAGCTGTTAGGCTATCTGCATCTTCTCCTAGTGTTGTAGACATTAGGAACACTAGGAAACTTAATTAAACACATTCATTGTTATTATCAAGACGATCTACAGAGGGGTTACAGTTACATAAGTCAGGTAGAGGGCACATTTCTTTTTGAACAATGTCACCCCTTCCCTCGCTCTCTCCTACTTTTCCCCTCCCGTCTCCACCCACAGGTTGTATAATTCATTTTCAACTTGGTGCCGAGTTGGCTTACCCTGTGTCCCTCCATGTACACTGAAGATTGTTTCTCATGATCAATTGCTGTATAGCTGCGAAATCCCTATTTTTCAAAGTGTTTTCACAGTGTCCTTCAGGAGGGCTCTGGCCCGCAGGTGCTGTGTCCCTAGGGAACTCCACACCCTTCCCCCAGTTACGCCCACGGTGGAGGGTCTGGAGGGTCTGCCGGGGCTCTGGCCTCTTCAGTCTTCTGGGCTTCCTTTAGGGAGGGGAAGGATGGAAGAGGAGGCCTGGGTTTCTGAGTTGTGGCTCTGCCAGAGTCAGGCTGGCATCGCTGGATGGTGGTTTCCTCCCAGCCCTGACTGCGGCTGTCCAGTGGGGCAGGTAGACTGGCAACCACACCAGTCGTCTGGCCTGGCTCCTTGGGCTTTGGGCTCCAGGCTAGTGCTCTGCCTCTACTCTACTTCTGGCTTTTTGTTGGTTGGCTGGAGATAAAAGTCTCATGGCCTTTCCTGCCCAGGCTGGCTTTGAATCCCAATCCTCACATCTTAGCCTCCTAAGTAGTTAGGATTACAGGTCTGAGCCACTGGTACCAGAAAGGCCTGATGCTTTAAAAGCAAAGCCATCATTTTTAAGGTCTGATTTTTTTTTTTAAAGTATTGAGGATTGAACTATGGCCTCATACTTCCTAGGCAGGTGCTCTATCACTTGAGCCTCAACTTTTTTGTTGTAGTTTGTCTTTCAGGTAGAGACTCACACTAACTTTCCTGGGGCCAACCTTGGACCTTGATCTTTGTACTTCCTCTTGAGTAGCTAGTATTACAGGAGTATGCTACCCTGCTGGCTGATTTGGGTTTTAACTGTAAGCTTTTAAAGTTTTAAATATTTAAGTCCACTAGGAAATCCTTAAAGAGGAAACTATTAAATGGGACAGTAAATTCTACCCTCCCATTCCATGGATTAAAAGCTCAGAGATTAGCCAAGCACTGTTGGCTCACTTCTATAATCCGTGCTACTCAGAAGGCTGAGATTTGAGGATCTGGATTCAAAGCCAGCCCAGGCAGGAAAGTCTGTGAGACTCTTATCTCCAATTAACCACCAGAAAACCAGAAGTGGTGCTTTGGCTCAAAGCGGTAGAGTGCTAGTTGTGAGTATAAAGAGCCCAGGGATACCATCCAGGCCCTGAGTTCAAGTTCAAGCCTCATGACTGAAAAAAATTAGAAAAAGCTCAGCGATCATCTAAAGAAGTGAAGGAATAATTCTGAAAGAGGCAGTGAGAGGTGTCACAATCACTCTGGGTGTTGCTCGTCATCACATACATAGAAGTCACATCAGACAGCTGGTCCTGTCATTACTCTCCAAAGTGGACAAGGCCAGGAGTGTGTCTGGTGTGATTAGTCCTCGAATTGCACGTTTGGGGCCTAACTGCTTCTTCTTTCTCCTTTGTCTTAGATACTTTCTACCAGGATCTTTCGGGACAGCCAGGCTCCTCAGAAGACCCTGGATACAGCTCAGCCCTGTGGTCAACACCTGAGCAGACAGGCCCCACCCAGCCCAGCCCAAGGCAGCCCATCTCCCTCCAGCAGGATCCTTACCCAGGGGGAGGCGGTTCAGGGCCTCTTTATACTGTTCCTGAGACTCCCTACTCAGGGATCAGCACTGGTGGTGGCAGCGTGGCAATAGCAGGAGCTCCTGCAGGAAGGGCTTGGGAGGAAACACTGCATATACATCCTACCCCTGGTAAGACCTGCCAGCCTATCTGGATACAATGGGGATGGAGGCTTAGAGGGAGCTGTAGGTAGAGGAAGGTGCAGGGACATGCTGGAGTTGGGGAAGGCATCGATGTGATTGTGTGGTTGAGTCTGCTCCGTGTTGGCCTATGTGCTGATGTTTTGCATCTACCTTGCTGTGTGCCAGCCCAGCTATCTCTCTACCTGGGCAAACCTGGGCAAGCAGAGCAGAATGGACACAGCCACTCTGTCCTCTCCTATAGTTTATCATGGAGAGACTTCAGAGTGAGTAAAGATAATCCTGACTGTGCCTTGCATGCACTGTGGTACAGGCCAGGCCATCTTTCTGATCATCTTGCCCCCAATGGATGACAGTAAGGAACTGTGGCAGGGATGGTGTTTCTATCCCGGACCACAATTCTTCAGGCTCCTCAGATCTCACATAGCTGGGGCTGAATGTGGAGGAGCAGTGCGGAGTGACACCAGGATCCACCTAGGATTGGATCTTAGACCGAAGGAAAGACCCTGAGCAAGATAGAGACACCAGGAAGGGCTGAGGATGAGTTCATGGGATCTAGCTCCCTGTTCTTCCCAGACTCCTAAGAAATGACGTTGGTGTTTGAGGTAGAGTTGGGTTGACCGGCGTGGCTGCAGTGGCTGGAACGGACAGGAGTCAAACAAGCAGGCGCTGCATCTTCTGTGACCTGTTTGTGGTTAAGGGCTCTGGGCTGCAGCCTGCTTTGTGTCCTTATTACCCTTCTTCAGGATGGGTGGGACAGCACACATTGGGCTTACTCTCTGTTTCTCTTTGGTGCTATAGGACACATCACCGCCTCTCAGGACGGCTCCCAGGATGGTCTAAGGGTCATTCCTGAACCTCAGGTGAGAGGAGAAGGCAGGAAGGAGGCCAGGATCCACGCTGAGCTCCACCGCTGCCTCCGGTCTTCCAGCCACAGTCTCTTCCTGGCTCTTCCAGTCTCTCCTCCACTGTCATCCCCCTCGCCTTCTGTGAGGGGTCCTGGAAGTTTGGATGGAGGCTCAGTCCCTCCCTGTTGCGCCTTGGGCGGAAGGCAGCAGAGCAGGCTGAGTTCTGGGTTCACAGATCTTATTCCTTTAAAGGCAACCTCTTGTCTCTGCTCACCTGATGCTCACACGGTGCCCTGCCCCATTGCTGAAGATGGGTTGTTTATGTCTGTATTCTAATTTTTACCTTGCTCTATGGTAAGAAAGAGCCTGCTTATGTCTTTTCTCAATTGCAAGCTGTAAGGCGGCAGAGGAGACCATGTGTAATCATTCTTCCACACTATTGGCTGAAAGTACCTTTTCCCTCAGCAGTGGGCAGCTTTGATGCCAAACTTAAGTTGCTGTGCGGCTTTGCCTGGTTGGAAGACTATATCAGAAAGCAGTTTCAAGTAGTATTGGGCCACAGGTCTTAAAGCACTTCTGTGGGCTTAGTGTTGAGGCTCATTCAAGAGATGGAGATCAGAAGGATCTCAGTTAGAGGTCAGCTTGGACAAAAACTTCACGCGATCCCATTGCAATCAATAATCTGGATGTGGTGGAAATATCTTCCGTCCAGCTATGAGGGAAGAGGATGGTGTGGGCTGTCCTGGGTATAAGTGCAAAATGATTAAAAAATAACGAAAGCACAAAGGCCTGAGGGCATGGCTCATGTGGTGTGAGCGCTGTCTATCAGGCGCCAGGACCCTGAGTTCAAATCCCCAGTACTGCCACAAAACTCTGAGAATTTCAGCTTGTACTGTAGTATATTACTGTTATAGAAAAAGTAAAACATCATATAATGAGCAAAGTAAACATCATTGATAATCCCATAGCTAAATATTTTAGTTCTTTCCTTCCATTTTTTTGCTCTGAATGTGTACATAAATGCACATTTGTTCTTTCAAGTGGTTAAAATATGGGTCTATAAATTGTATTTGCTACTTAACAGTATGTAAATAAGATTTTCCATATCATCCCATGTCATTTATGTATAATTCGGAAATATGATTTTTAATATTGGTATGGCAGAATCCATTGTGTCTTGACTCAGAGGAGAAATTCTTAGAATTAGAGACCTAGACTGTTATGGTTAAAGCCTTCTCTGCTATTTGCTAGCTGTGTGGCCTTAGGCAGGTTGCTTAACCTTCCAATGGCTTAATTTTCCCATTTTTAAGACTAGAAGGTAGTAATAGTCCTTCCCTCACAGGTCTGTTGTAAAGATTAAGAGCATCACTATGCATAAAGGACTTAGAACAGAGCTAAATACTATATTCAGTAGAATAAAAATAAGGCTTCCCCCCACCCAGTGTTTTGCCAAAGTCGTTCCTGACGTTTGTACCAATTATGCTTTACTGCAAGCCGTAAATGGAAATATGACACAAAAAGAGGATATGTTTTATGATGCTATGCCTGGAATAGGCAATTTCATAGAGACAGAAAGAAAGTAGGTAGAGATTAGAGGTGAGCAGGGGCTGAGGCCAGGTGAAGCCGATCGAGTTGCTGTAGGAGATAATGGTGGCGGGTGCAGATGGATGTGTTCAATGGATGTGTTCATTGTGGATGTGTTCAGTGCTGCTGGGCCATTGCTTAGAAGTGGTTAAAGTGATGGGCTTTATGTGTATGCATGTTTTATCCCACTATAGAAAGCTAAATGGAAGGGGTGTGGGTATATGTCCCTCCCCTCCTGTGTGTATATTCACATTCGCTCTTGAGTGAATCTCAGGAAATGAGCTCTAAGGTGAGTTAGTTTTCCTGTTTCCCACATTCTCCTTGTTTGAGTTTTAGAGGTCTCTATGGGATCTTTCCAGTCTCTCTTCATCTCCAGGAGTTGCTTTCCCTACTCCCTGCTGTAAGTCCAACTTTGGAGACTAGCTTCTGGAGAGGTCCCATAGTAGACAAAAGTCCCCAAGTTTAGGGACAACATGAAGCCTGGGCTTGGGTCCTGCCCTGGTCCCAAGCCTTTGACAAAGTATTTTCCTGGCTGAGTCTTACTCCCTCCTCAGTGAGATAAGGATCCCCTAAGACTAGCGTAGATTTAGTGAGTGGTCAGGTGACAGGGTGCGTGGAAATGTGCTCTCTTCCCTGCCAAGTGCTCTATAAATGTTCATTCTTTCTTATTTAATTCCAGGCATTGTCAGCCTTCAGAGAAGGAAGATATTCTGAGAGTTCCACTGTTTCAGCCAAGGAGAATGAGGAGTCTCCTGATGAAGCAGACAAAAAGACTTCCCAAAATGCTGCACAGAAAGAAAAGCCAGGAGATGTGAAGGAGAATACAAAGGTGGAGGGATTGCTCGTGTCTTTCTATGCTTCTGTCCCCTTCTAGGCCGGTCCTAAATGGTAGAGCAGAATTAGGGACTCCCCTCCTCTCCCCTTCCATCTCATGCTGGGGTGGAGCATGGTGAATTTGTCAGTGACAGAAACAAACGGATGGACCTTCACTTTTTTTTTTCCCCCTTCAGAGCTCAGGATTTGGCTGGTTCAGCTGGTTTCGAGGGAAGCCCACCACCAGTGACACCCCCTCTGGAGATGAAGACTCATCACACAGCTCAGACTCAGAGGTGTGCTCGGTGGAAGAACGGAGTCCCTTCCCCAGGGGCCAACACAGGGTGTCTTCCATCACTGTGACTAGTGGTCAGGTCTGAAAGGACCAGGGCTCTGGGAGGCCAAGGGCAGATAATGAAAAGCCTGAACAGGTTCAGTAACAGAAAGATAACCCAGATTTCGGGGCATAGGAGGAAAGGAAAATGATGTTTGGGGGAGAGTCTCCAGAGCATGTCTCAGGTGGAGCCACTGCTGTGGGTGCGGGAACACATGTAGACTGGCATGAACTCATTAGCCCATGGTACCTACGTCGCCACTCTTCACTAAGCAGGAATCCCTGCAAGCACCATCTGCCCATCCGGCCAGCCTGTCACCCACGCCTCCTCTGGAGACCCCGCCTCTGCCTGGCACCAGTGCCCTCTCCACAAGCATAGGTACTGCAAATCTCAGCTCTTCAGCGCCTCTCTAGTCCTCTTATTGTCCATGGGCTAGAGGATGTCTTCTGGAAGATGGAGCTCCTCAGTCCTGAGCAGAGGAAGCGGTGCTAACTCCCTTGCCTTCTAGGTGGAGGGGAAGTCCCAGGATCTGTGTCCAGTGGGGGAGCAGCGAAGGTCACCGGGGCTGGAGACTTCTCAGCACTTGAAGTAAGCAGCCTACAGGCTGGGGCCTAGGCCTCCCAGGAGGGAGATGGTTTGGAGATGGGGCCCAGTGTGGGGCTGACTTACAGAAAATAGAGGGAAGGCTTCTGCCTTAGTTTTCTTGGGCTACCATCACAAAGCACCATGGGTGGGAGGACTTAAATAACAGCAATGTATTTTCTCAAGTTCTGGAGATTAAGGTTCAAGGTCAAAATGTCAGTGGTGTTGTTTCTTCTGAGCCCTTTCTCTCTCTGGCTTTCTCCCCATTATGTCTTTACCTGGTCTTTCATTACAGTGTTTCCTTCTGGTTTAAGGACAACAGTCATGTTAAGTTAGGCACCCATTTAGAGTTAGGCTTCTTTAAGTTTAGGTTTGTACCTTACGGATTTTTGGAGGGATAAGGTCCAGCCTCTTTAGTGAATTTAGGGTGCCACCTCCTTCTCTGACCCCACGGGAACTGGAGTTTAACTGGCTGCCTTGTCTAGGTCTCTAACACGTTCTTCACAGTGTCCACAAGTTACCAGTGGATCTCATGTCTTGCCATGGAAGCATTTGTATTTCTTGAAGTCTGGTTGGAGCACTCTCGTAGTATTTTAGGCCTTCTGAAGAATGGGAAATTGCTTCTAATGATGGCACCAATATATTTTACTGCGGCTTTTCCTCCTTACTTGCTTTCAGGTGTGGCAGCATCCAAGTCTGCTTTGCCACCCCAAACCCAGGTGGTGGTGGTTGTACATACTTGAGCCATATTGGGTTGCTGGAGATGGATTTCCTGGGTCTTAGAAGAAACTCTTTCATCCACTTCTCTTGACCAAAATTCATGCTTTGGGAAGACTTCCTATTCCTGGAAGTTGCCATTAAGCAGACATTCTATTATGTTCCATCCTAGGGTGTCTCCTCTGAGCTCTCCTCCAGACCTGGCATTCTGCTTCCTCCACCCACCTTGCAAGGGGCGGTTCCTCTCTACAACCCGGCTCAGGTCTCCCAGGTAAGGAAGGACACCTTTGTAGGAAGAGGATGGAAGGCAAGTTGTGAGGTAAGGAGACTGAGTTTGTAGTTCCAGTTTACCAGTTACTCTAGATGAATTCCCCAGTAATTATCTAACCTTGCTAAGTATTTTATAACACAGATACATATACAAAGTGTCTGGCACCCAGACACTTCGATGGGTGTCTCAATAAGCTCAATAATGCTCAGTGCTCAATAAGCTTGGAGTAATGGCTTAAACTAGATAATTGTGTGTGTGTGGGGGGGGGGGAGCAGAGTATAGGGATGATGACTCAAGACCAGCCTGGGCATAAAAGTTCTTCAAGATTCCATCTCAACCAATGGCTTGTGAGTGAGGTGGCTCATGCATGTCTTTGTAAGTCACAGGAAGGCACAAGGCTTTGTGCAGAAGCATGAATCTGTCATTCCAGCCACAAAGGGAGGCACAAATAAGAGCCAGGCCAGGCCAGAGACAGAGAGACCCTAATTTTGAAAAGAACCAATCCAAGAGTGGACTGACAGAATGGTTCAGAGCAATAGTGTGCCTGCCTAGCAAGTGTAAGGCCCTGAACTCAACCCCCAACATTTGTGTGTTTTTTTTTAAGCAAAGAAGGAAAAGAAAAAGCTCATTAACTAGTATTCCTCTCATTAGAATATTATTAGTGTTGTGGTCTGATTTCCTCCTCCCTCTGTCTTAGGATGAGGGGATTACTACAAACCTGAAGAAAAGCCAACCTCCACACTCCTCAGCCACCTGGAACAGACTTAGCTTAGCTGATTAATGCCTGTGGTTTTCCCCTCTTTATAAAATCAGATAGCTTCTAGCCAGATTCAGCAGGTGAAAGCGAACCATTAAGAATGCAATGTTGAGAAGCCATCTGTAGCTGATGTGTTGTAGACTGACACTTGGGATGCTCTCCCTCAGTCTAGCTGGTCATCCCTGAGCAGTGGCGTGCTTGGGGCTGTCTGTCCACTCCAGCATCGTGTCTGTTCTCTTCCAGCTCTCCCACCCCACCAGCCTGAATCGGCCCAACCGCCTGGCTCAGCGCCGCTATCCAACCCAGCCATGCTGAGAACGACCACCTGGCCCAGGCTTGTCTCTGGGGAGCACCACTTATATGTCACTGTAATTTTTCTCAATTTCCCATCCTCTTGGCTGTGGGTTGTGCAGGACTGCTGGACACGTAGAAGGCAAGGAGATGGGACTGCTTAAAAACAGCTCAGTCTGGACCTCAATTTAGCTAGCTCCAAAGCATGGAAATGATTTCATCAGGTGGGAAATCTGGGTCTAATGGGCAGCGTGTCACAGTGGCAGCATTTGAGATGGAGGGGAAGGCCTTTAGGATCTCAGGGCTAGAATGAAGGGTAATTCCATCAGGAATAGCATCCCGGGCTCAGAGCCACATTCCAGCTTAGCTTTGACACTTTCCTCAGCTTCACTTATAGACGAATACATAGCTCTAGTTAGCAAAGATTTTTACCCCGAATCTTGATGAGTATTGCCCTTCAATGATTCCTTCTTCAATGACATTTCACCGATTTTCCTCCTGGTCCTAGTTTGATGCACATTCTCGATGTGGTTCAGATTAATTATATTTCTCTCACTTTCTTAGCCAGGCCTATTTTTTTTCTCATTCTGGCATCTGGCTATCAAGTTAGATTGCTGTAGGCATCATATTGTCATGGTAACTACTGCACCTAATGATGCAGATGGATGGAACATCAGTATAATAAATGATGGAAAAAGCATTCCCTAAAAATTCCTCCTTTCCATAAGAGGGAAGGAATGAGTGCCTGATATTGTTAAATACCTCTCTTCCTACCTCAGGCCTTTGCAAATTGATGTTCAGTGGGTCACAGGGGTCTGAATAGGAGGGGGAGGGATATCTTGAAAATTTCCATCTCTCCTTTCAAACCCAAAATAGGAATGATTCTTGCTGTTTGTCAGATTTGCTGAAATTGCTCCTCACAAAGAACATTTTTTTGTATGTGTAATTGTACATAAAGGTTTTGTACTTTAATGTACTATGGTTCTGATTTTCATAGCGATTAAACCTAGATAATTTTGTAGCAAATGCTGTCTTGGGCTGATTTTTTTCTTTTTTCTTTTCTTCTTCTTTTTTTCTTTTGATCATTTCTTTCCTGAAGTCTTTCTAATAATGGTTGCATTGTGTGACCAGGTGTGAACAGCTAGGAAGAGCCCTTTTTTAATGAAAAATTAGGGACCACTCCTCTTCACTTCCAAGTTACTCTAATGTTATCATTTTTTTCCAATTTAAAAGATTGTCCATATTAAATTGTCCATATGTAAAATTGCCCATATTTTAAAAATATGGAAAAAAGCTATATGGACAAAAACCAGTCATTTCACTAACTGTTGCACATATTCTGTGGCCTAAAAAGTTTTATTTCATGTCTTAGATTAAATCTTAAAGTGTTTATACACAGGTGTTTTGTACCCAGAAGGGTTTCAGTAAATCAAATTCCCTTTTCTTCCTTGAGAAGCTGCTGCCCCTTGTGTTTGGCATGCTGACCCCCAGCGGTGGTACTGTAACGTTAGCCAATGAGTTTCCCAGGACCCAAACTGTCTAGACTTGAAGCCCACTCATGAGCACTTTACCCTGGGGCCTTGTGTAAGGTTACTTCACCATCCTGGGGTTTAGTTTCCTCATCTATAATGATAGTAAGAACACCTACATGATAGGGATATTGGAAGAATGAATGAGTTACCTAGGGAAGTGCTAAGAACTTCTGAAGTGTGTTCAATGTCTAGCATGCAATCTAAAAGTAAAATCTCCACTTTTTGGGTTTTCTTTGCTTACCTGGTTTAACTATGAGTTTGCAATTTTTGACACATATATGTGTATATATATCTAAAACTGGAATAATAATATAAAAATCTGTCATGAGATCTATCTTAATGGCTAAGCCCATTTCTCCTCCCGTATCCCATCTGCCACCAGTTCTAGATGATGATGAAGCATAATAGTTCCTCTGGGAGCAAAGTCACAGGGAATTCTACCAATCAAAAGGAGCACTTCTGCCAAAGAGAATGAAGACCAAAGAAGAAGGCAAAAACCTGGGCTGCTTGCTTTGTCACTTTCTCCCCTTGTTAGGATTACTGCTGGAGAATCCAGGACTACACAGCAAGCATTCCACACAGCAAGCATCCAGCTTGCTAACTTTTCTCCAACAAAACACAGCAGGAGGGAGAGACAGGTGTTTTATGCACTGGAAGGGGAGGAGGTGCATGGTCCCTATGCTAATTCATGATGGAGAGGTTTTACTCTTGTCCTGGTCAGAATGTGTCTATGAATCTGTACATGCTTGATTAAAATAAATACTCTTGCCCATTGGTTAGGAAAGTTAGGTTCCATAAGGTTCTGAACTGAGGTCATTCAAATTTCTTTGTTTATCAGCTTTGGCAGGGTAGCGGGGACTGTGTTGTTAAAGGTCATGGTTGTTTTACAGCTCCAGCTGGTTAAAACTAGTTGTAGTGAAACAGCATGTAGCTGTAAGAGAAAACTGTTTTTCCCTTCCTTTTCTAAAGTGGAAGCTTGGGGAATAGAACAAGAATGGAAATGTGCTAGGGTTAGAGGCCTCTTTCCTCTTCCATAGCCTGGGAGAGGCTGCAAGATGTAAGGAGAAGCTGCTTCTGGCTTGGCAACGTGTCCACAGCAGCTGGGGATGGTCAGGTCCGTCATCTGAGGCAAAACCTGTTTCCCTGCGGCCTGGTGCAGTGTGGACTCCAGAAAGAGATACTGGCCTAGTAGCCCAGAAGGCCAGTTGTGTCTCACAGTGATACCCCAGAAGACAACAGGAGAGATCTTCACAAGGTAACAGAATACACTGTGGAGTTTGTTTCCATGAACCATCTCTTTAAGTAATGACCCAATGGACACTGTTTGAAAGGAAAGAATTGCTGGGCACCAGTGGTTCATGCCTGTACTCCTGCTAGTCAGGAAGCTGAGTGAGATCTGAGGATTATGGTTCCAAGCCAGCCCAGACAGAAAAGTCTGTGAGACACTTATTGCCAGTAATATACTCAGGAAAGGCCGGCAGTGATGCTGTGGCTCAAGTGGTAGAGTGCTAGCCTTGAGCACAAAGAAGCTCAGGGACAGAACCCAGACCCTGAGTTCAAGCCCCAGGACTGGTAAAACAAACCGAATCAAACCAAACCAACCAACAAAAACACCACAGAAGAACCTAGGGCTAGGGATGTAGCTTTTGTGGTAGATCACTTGCTTAGCAGGCTTGAGGCCTTTAGTTCAATTCCCAGTACCACAAAACCCAACAACAAAAAGGAAGCATGTGAGGTACTCTTCCCGGGCAAGTTTGCTGGGTATCTCTGCTTCTCCATAGTGTACAAGCTTGCAGGAAGAATTCATCAATGATGAGAAATAAAGAAGCCACATTTTCCTTGCAAAACAGAGTGGCAATATGCAAATGTGCAATTCTGCTATATACATATAATTTAATATTTATATGAAAACATTTAAACTTAATGTTCAATAATTTGAAAGAGAATAAACCATTAAATTCCACTTAAGTGTCTTTATCACACATCACCATTCCAGCCCTCTGTCTAATCCCCTTATGCGGCTGTAAAACTGTGAATGAGCTTTATGCCTCAGTCAGCTACACACACTCTCTTCAGCCCTGGCTCAAGCTTCAGGTTGTGCAGGATCAAAACCTCTGCTAGCTGTTTTCCCCTCTAGAAAGCTGCTTTCTTTTGGGCCTCTTTCTCTAGGCAACCAACATGCAGAGCAATAAACTGCATTTACTTCTTTGCTAAAACCAGAAAGAATCCTTTCTATCCAAGAGGGAATATACAAACCAAACCACTCTTTCTGTTTGAAAAGAATAGGTGTGCAATTTGGGTCTCTCCACTTCCATCAGTTTTTCTTTCTATCCCTGAGAGAGGGTTTTCTTTTTTGCTTGTGGTGGTCCTGGGGTTTGGACTCAGGGCCCAATTCTTGCTAGACAAGCACCTCAGTACTTAAGTCATGCCCTAGCCTGATTGGCTTTAATTATTTTTCAGATAGTGTCTCATGTTTTTGCCTTGCTTGGCTTGGGACTGAGCTTATTACCTATATACTTGGGCATAGCTGGGATAAGAGGTGTGTCCTGCTATGCCAGGATTATTAGTTGAGATGGTGGGCTTGGTAACATTTTACCTCAGGTGGCCTTGAACCTTGGTCCTCTCAAGAAATGGCCTGCCAAATATCTCGGATTTTTTGGGGGGGGGGTGGGTCGTGGGGCCTGAACTCTGGACCTTGGTGCTGGCGCTCTACCACTTGAGCCATAGCACCATTTCTGGCTTTTTCTGCTTATATGGGGCTGAGGAATCGAACCCAGGGCCTCATGCATTCAAGGCAAGCACTCTACCACTGAGCCACCTTCCCAGCCCCTATCTGGGATTATTGACAGGAACCACCACACTACTGGAAATGATTTTTTTTTTAACCTCCCCCTACCTTTTCCATCTTAAGCTGGGAGTTGAACATACAGTAGCATGATCTGTAAGCCATAGCAATAGGAGAGAGGTACTTATTCATCCAAGGTGACACCTAAATGTGACCTCAATGTCTGCCCGCCTTCCTAATGTGCTTACATGGGGCCATTGCCCCTTCGAGTCTTTCAGAAATGGCTTCCTAACAAGATTTAAAGTTACATTGAATGAAGATTAATCGTATGTTGAAATGTTTTCATCATGTTTTCACTAAGTGGAGGAACCTGCTTCCCCTGTTCCCTCCTTTTGTATATTCATGTCTCCAAGGTAATAGTACTTCACAGGATGAAGCTCAACAAGAGTGTTTAACTGGAGGTGACCCGTGGAAACTGCTTACTGTTTTAACATGACATGCTTCCAGGCTCCTAGTCATCTTAGAGAGAATCTCTTCAATATTTTTTAAAATGAATATTAAGAGGAAAGGATTCCATGGCTTTTCTTGAGGCGTTCAGCCTTGGATTATGTATCCTTAAACATAAGGAAGCGATTCCTAATACTTTACACAACAATACTTCACACGTGGCTCTTTAAAACTCTCCGCTGGTCCCCAGTAGAGATGGGAAACAGCTGCTTAGCAGCTGTGCCCAGAACCCTGCCAGAGTTTGGAAGGCCTCAGTCCTTTCATAAAACAAAAGGGTGTTCTCCTCACTACATTGTGGATCTTTTGGGGACTCTTTTGGTCCTGGCCAGACATTCTGAATTTTGATAATAATACTAACACCCATGGAAGAGTCTTCCAGGCACTGCAGAGCATACATTGTCTGAGATACACAGCATTGTTCCAGCACACACGGTGTATGAAGAACAAAACCTAAGGAGAGACATGGAGCACCTTTCCAAGTTTATATAGCTGGTAAGGATGGGGGGAGGGTGTTAGAATCCAGGAGATCTGACCTCAGAATCTAGGTTTTCTGTTACATTGTCCCTGGACAGATGTACATTTGCTCCTTTGCTCTGGTATTAATTGGATGATGTATCAAACATTACACTTTTTTCCTGTTCATGATAATTTTGACAAACTGGGTTGGATTTGCCAAACTGCTATCATAAAAGACCTTTTCCATTTCCTGTGTCCTTTATAGGTATCTGGAGGAAAGAAAACACCGTAACCATTGCAGGAGGCTTCCCTGAAGGGAAGAGGTCTAGGTGGGGAATAATTTTGGGTTTGCTTAAGAGGTAGACACCATTCTAGGAGGTATACTTCAGAATATTTCTTTTTAAAAAACCCAGTCACCTCCCAAGCCTCTTTTAGACTATGTATATATGTATGCATGTATGAATGTATACATGTATGTATGTATGCAGGTATGTGTGTGTATGAAGGATATATGTATGCATGTATGAATGGATATGTGTATGTATGTATGAATGGATATAGGTGTGTATGTATGAATGGATATATGTATGTATGTATGAATAGATATATGTGTATGTATGAATGGATATATGTATGCATGTATGGATGGATATATGTGTGCATGTATGAATGGATATATGTGTATGTATGAATGGATATATGTGTGCATGTATGAATGGATATATGTGTATGTATGAATGGATATATGTGTGCATGTATGAATGGATATATGTGTGTATGTATGAATGGATATATGTATGTATGTATGAATAGATATATGTGTATGTATGAATGGATATATGTATGCATGTATGGATGGATATATGTGTGCATGTATGAATGGATATATGTGTATGTATGAATGGATATATGTGTGCATGTATGAATGGATATATGTGTGTATGTATGAATGGGTATATGTATGCATGTATGAGTGGATATATGTATATATGTATGTATTTATACTTAGTAGCAGGAGGAGGTTTTAAATCCAGGGTCTGTGTATGCCAGACAAAAGCATCTCCACTTTTCTATACTCTTAGGTCCAGCTTTCGCCTAATCTTGCCCTAGACTCAAAATTCTCCTGTCTTTATCTTTCAAGTAGCTGGGATTCCTGACATGAATCACATGCCAGGCTTTATTTCTCCTTCTGCATAATTACTTTTTTACTCCCAGGAGAGGATTATCCAGAAGGTAGTTTTTCAATGAAGAATCTTCCAAGTGGCTGGCACTATGAAAGCATCTATATTAGTTTATTTTCTGTTGCTATAACAACATATGTCAGGATGGATATAGAAAAGAATTTTGGAGGATGAAATCTCAAGATTGGGTGGTCCCACTTGTTCTTTGGTGAAGGCCTCTGGGCAGAATCACCATATGGCAGGTGGCATTGGGCTGCAGCGTGCCACAGGGAGATACCGCACGAAGAGGCAGCAGCAAGAGAAGGGCTAGCCTTGTTTTCTTAAAAAAAATACTATTAATTTTTTAATAGTAATTCTTCTGGGAACGAATCAAGCTCCCATGTCAATTACCTTGATCTCTCCAGAAGACAGCATCCGCAGTGACCTAATTACCTCCCACTAAGCTCAATCGTGTGTGTGTGTGTGTGTGTGTGTGTGTGTGTGTGTGTTGGTACTTAGGATTGAACGCAGGGCCTTGTATTTTTACTCAGTTTGCTCACTCCTAGTTGGTGCTCTACCACTTGGCCACACCTCCAGCCCAACATTTCTGTTTTTCTTCTTCTTCTTTTTTTTTTTTTTTGGTTGGACATGGAAGTCTCACAGACTTTTCTGCCCAGGTTGGCTTTGAGCCTGGATCCTCCATGACTCAGCCTCCTAAGTAGCTAGGATTATAGGCATTGTAAGAACCTGCCAGGCCCTGATAATCAGCGGGGCCAATAATCAGCATGGCCCCATGGCCTGGCCCACTGGAGGGGGCGGGGCATCAAGAGGAGAGCCTCACCACTCCACAGACAGGGCCATGGAAGGGGGCGGGGCATTGAGAGGCTGATGTCACAGGAGGGGCGGGGCATGCCGCCGGAGGGGCGGGGCCTGCGACTGGAGGGGGTGGGGTGTCAAGTCCCACATGGTGAGCTGCCTATTGGAAGTGATTGGACAGTGGGCAGCTTGGGGGCGGGGCATGAGTGACAGTTGGAAATCATTAGGCAGATGAAACCGTGAGTCCCGTGGGAGGGGGGCGGGAACAGCCCCTGCGTGTTCCGGGCTCCAGGAGGGTGGAGACTGACAGCAGGTGCGGAGAGCAGACAGCCGCACCTCCTGGAGCAGAGCAGGGCAGGCCTGTGCAGAGAGGAGAGGCCTGCAGAGGAGGAGGAAGGGAAGAAAGGGAAAAGCCTTCCCCTTTGTAGGTTTGGGGTTTGGAGGTTTGCAGACCAACTCATAGCGGTCGGGGCTGCCTATTGGAGGCCTGGAGGCTCGGTGGTCGAGGCTGCCCTTGGTTCTGGGGATCTAGCCCAGGACAAGGTCATCGCAGGCCCCCTTTCTGGTGTAAGTAGTGTAACTAGATTTGTTATCTTTAACTGTGCCTCGATGGATGGTCTTGCCCCGTAGAGGTCATAATTTTGGCATGAACCATCAGCAGGCTCAAATTTCACCTGTAAAATAGTCTCCTATCTCACCCCACTGGGAGCAGGGACGAAGCTTCGAACACTCACACTGTGGGAGACACTCTCAATCCAAATCCCTGGTAGAGGGACACAGAGTCCGGAAGAGGATGCAACAGGTTCTGTGCCAATAAAGCGAAGCCTTCGTTTGGCCAGGATGTGTTAGCTAATCTTCTGTTTTCCAAAACCAGCTTCTTGGAAAGACAAGGTCTTGATTTTCAAAACTTTGAGTTTTAAGAAAAGCCAGGTTATAAATCAGTGACTTCTTTCATTGCTTTTGCGTTCTACAGCATGATTTAGGATTTTTGAGAAACCTCGTTGTCGTGGAGTAGAAAAAATTTAGATTTTGGACCTGAAAGTGTAATTCCTACTTCTTTGATATTTGGATATATCTCTCTGAATTAAACACACTGACATTCAAGACCTCTTTATGTAATTTTCCGACTTCTCTTCACAAACAAGAACACTAACAATTCACCCAAGCCCAGCGTGGCCATGGTCATCCTCACAACGTGTATCGATTAAAATGGTCAGTCAGAATCCAGACCCATTTGTGCTGTGAAACACATATTACCGAAAAGTTGCAGATGTCTTGAGATTGCTAAATCAAATGCAATCTGGAATCCACTGGAAGGGCTGGAAATCTAAAAGCAATTGATGATAAACCGCTAAAAGGAAGAATTATTTGCACAGAAAGCACTCCCGATTTATCACTTTGCAGAACTGGAATTTGTGGTCTCGAGGAAGGCGGAGTGGAAGAAGACTTTCCTTTCCAGACTTACATCTCCTACTGGAGGCACTTAACGTAAGTTAACTGAGTTTCAGCTGAGTACTTGGAATTCATTCATTTCTGTTGGCGTTCTCGTGAGACAGAAAGGTGAGACTGAAGTCCAGCTTTCAGAGAGCTCACAGAGGAATTGAGAGATTAATAAGTGACAAAGTTTTCAGTCAGGGTTGTGGTGGCTCCAGGTACTGTTGGTAGGCCATGAGAGCCCTTGACTTTTTCCACTTGGGAGTGAGGTTATCTGGAAGGTTCTGGAGGAGGTAACTTGATTGATGAAAACAGCATGCCTTGGAGAGGTTAATCAATTTTCCTAAATCCCTTTAATTAAAGTTCTGATTTCCCAGCTGATGGTCTTTTCCTTTGAATATGAGAACATAATTTAAAATGTAAAGCTTTTCTTTTATTATCACATTGAGGGTGTATTTATGATAATAAGACATCAATAATATGCCAAGCACTCGTGGCTCACGCCGGCAATTCTACCTACTCAGGAGGTTGAGATCTGAGCTTCATGGTTCAAAGCCAGCCCAGGCAGAAAAGTCCACAAGACTCTTATTGCCATTTCCAATTAACCAGCAAAAAGCTGGAAGTGAAGGGGTGGCTGAAGGGGTAGAGGACCAGCTTTTGAGTGAAAAAGACAAGCAAGAGTATGAGGCCCTGAGTTCAAGCTCCAGTACTGACACACACACACACACACACACACACACACAACATCTATAACAATAACTAAGGTGTTGTACTAGGGATTGCTGTAAGAATGTACATGTGTATATTACATTCTCTTACCAATCCAATGAACTTAGGTCTTAGAAGCTAAAAGGACAGAGTTCAAATGATGTGTTCAACAGTCAATAGCCCATGATGGAACTGGGAGACGATGCTCTCTACCTTCACTGGTGAGGAAATGGAGTCCCAGAGAGTTTCAATGCTTTCTCCAGGTCACTCAGGAAGGGGAGGGCCTAGAATTTGGCCTATACACTTTGCCTTCAGAGCCTCAGGTGTACCTGTCCTGTAAGTGTAAACAGGACTTTATCATCAGCCCAGCTGGTTCTCCTTCCCTCCTTCCTTTCTGCTACTGAGGGGGCAGGGCTTCTTAAGTGTGTGTGTACACGGTTACTATTTTCCATTAGACCTGTAACTTCTCAGGGGAAGGAGCTATATGGCAGCTCACTCATCTCTGTTTTCCCACTACTTGTACTGTACCTATGTCTAATAAGCCCTCAATATTCAAAATAGGCCATAATGTGGATCTTATAACTGTTTGCAAGAAATCATCTAGGAGTGATAGCTGGTTTACAGATGGTGCTGTGGAGTTTCCCTGTTCGTACAATTACTATCTTTTCTCTGCATCTTTTGAGCATATAAGAAGGCTCAAACAAAATCCACGCATGGGTGGATGGCTTACTAAGAGAGGCCAGGATTATAAGTGCTCATCACAGCTTGTGAGTAGCTGCAGAAGAGAGGTGACAGAGGTCTTGGGAAGAGTAACCCCTAGGCTGACTCTAGACCCTGAGGCCACTGGCCTTTGTGGCAGGTGATGGAAGCTCAGCTTAATGTCAAGACAAGTGTTCTCCTGCATCTACAATTCGGCTTGACCTGCCAGGGTGCTTATTTCTGGCAGAAGTATTTTTAAAGGTATTTTACCCCTTTACAACCTATGTAATTGCTATTGAAATGTGTTGCCCTGTAGTCTTAATTAGGTCAAATTTTATACCAACAGCATTAATGCTATTTCTCAGTCTTAAAGCCCTCTGTTTTCAAGACTGCAAGAAAACATTCACATTTCCCAGGGCACTGGGACTCAGAGTTTGTTTAGGCATTTTTCTGGGGTATGGGGTACAGACAGGGTCCTGGGGTGCAGGCAGGGTCCAGGGAAGCGAGGTCAAAGGAGATGTGTGTGTCAAGAGAGTCATCTAAATGCTTCTAAAAAGAAAATGTCTCTAAGCCTGTTTGGAGCACTGTTTGGATAATTGTAGGATCCAAGGCTCTTCACATTTAGTTAAATTATATAGTTTTGCTCTGAATGTTGGGGAAAAACTCCACCTTTCTACCCTATCTGCCTTTTATCCAGTGGAATACATCTCTAGAATTGTACCTTCCCTTTACATACCATGCCACTCCAACAGTGAGAAGCAAAACCATCTGCCAAACATACAAACATAATATAAAAATCACACAGATACATAATCCCTAACCCAGAAGGAAGGAAGTAGCTGCCACCTGGTACCAAAAAGAAAACAGTTTAATATTTATCTAGCAGAGAAGGCTCCCCAACAGGCTGTAATTCCTCCGTGTGTGTGTGTGTGTGTGTGTGTGTGTGTGTGTGTGTGTGTGTGTGTGTGTGTGTGTGTGTGTGTGTGTGTGTGTGTGTGTGTGTGTGTGTGTGTGTGTGTGTGTGTGTAGGGGGTTGTATGTCAGGGAGAGGTCAGTGATGAAAATCACCTCCATAAGCCTAGCCTACATAGGAACCTGGTAGGAATTAATTCAGAGAACTTCAGCTGTTCTCTATTGTGGGGCACGCCCAGCGGGCACCAAGGAGGCCACCAATCATTAGCAAGGGGAGAAGCAGGAGGAAGAGAGGAGGTAATTGAAATTGAGTTTCTGTGGGACTGGAGCTGGAGAAATAGGAAGCAGAGCTGTCTCCAAGGTAAGGGAAATTGGGACTTCTTTTTGGCTCTTGGGGCTGGTGAGTGGAACCCCAGTGAGGTTTGAAAATCTGCTCAGGATGTAACGTCTTAGACAAACCTCTAACTCCAGGCCTGGTCTTGGATTAGGCTCCAATTGTATTTCCCCAGCCTAAGAAACAGACCTTCCCATGTGCTACCCTCCTCAGAGCTTGTACTGACTGGTACATAACTTGTATCTAATTTCTTAATCAAATGCTCTGTGAGCGAGTAGAAATTTAGTGGTTAGAAACTGTGAATGCATAGAAGCTAGTCAATCTTCGGTTTTATTGATACATGGAAGCAGTAAAACAACTCTGCCAGTGACATGACAGTTCTTTCTAAGAAAGAGGCAGTTTCCAGAGCGGTGCAAATCTGAAGTGTCCTTAAGCTCTGGTTGGAGAGACATGATGTCTACCAATAAAGAGGAGCATTACAGTGCATTACCCGGTTTATACATGCGGGCAAGGCTGCTTTTCCCATGCCAGGTTGGAGAGCCAATAAAGCTTTGCAAACATGCTGGGAGTCACTCTTTCTGCCTCTGTAAAGCTGTTTATCAGCAGCTTTTGAACACATATCCTCATATCATGAGGTGGCATAGCAGTTCTGGAATTAGAACAGTGGGCTGTATCATTGTCTGCCTCATCTGAACACATGTCTGCTGTCAGCATTACCAGGATGTACAATGAAAGATGGATATTTTGGGGAGAGCAGCTCATGCACATATCCCCTTCTTCCTTGCCCCTGCCTCCCTCGCTTCCTGATTACCCCTTGGACTGGCCCTGGTGCTGCTGTTTGCAGATGTTCTGCAACTTGGTCACTCTGTCTTATAATTAATGCATCAAGAGGACTTGGAAATTCCTGTTTGCTTCTTATACCCTCTCAGCTATTCAGCAGATACTTCTTAAATGTTGAATGAAGACATGACCGAGCCAATGAGCAGATAGGTATATGGATGAAAGGTGTTCTCTCAGATTGTCCCCTGTAGGAATCGTTACCTGTCACGGTGGCTTCAGGGATAAAACAGGTATGTGGCATGGCTTTCTTTGAATTTTGCATACAAAGATGAGACATGCGTTCCAAATGCAGGCCTGCAGTTGGAGCCAGAACACACAAGTGTTCACAGATCTGCAATAGGAGAAAAATCAGGACACTGTAGTGACTTTTCCATACAGCTAAATAGATTGTTAGAATTCTGAGACTGGACCCTTCCACTTTATTTGGCATTAGAATACTTTCTTTAACAAAATGATGGTAATGGTAGATGACAGCTACTTTTCCTTTTCCCTCAAATGCTTTTACTTGGCAAAACAACAAACTCCTAAAATTTTATTAATTCCCGAATCTCCTACACTTTTGGGAAAAGGAGACGTTTTATTGCTCTGTGAAATCCCCACATCTGGACCACAGATTTAACTCCTGTGTATCCTTCTGAAGAAAATTCACCTTAGTTACTGGTTGGCCTTATAAGACACACTGGGCTGCTTAAAAGAATTAGCTTATTGCAGTGAATAATAAAATACTTCAAGTATCTCAACTTCTTTTCAGTGATGTCTCTTCAGAGCAGGGATCTGGGCTGGGTGGGAGACCTGTGACAGTGCCTTAACAGAGATCCGAGAATGTTCTTAAATCCAGGTTGGTCATAGTAATGGCGTAGCCCACAGGCTGGATTTGTCAGTCTAATGTGATCTCCTCTGCTGAGCATACTGCTGCTGTTAGTAGAACAAGTATGTGCTCTGACTATGCATTACTGAGCACTTTTCTGAGATAGCTGAACCCTTCTCTGAGATAGGAGAATTGAAGTTGGTGTGCAAGGTGGAAAAACTACTTCTGTGTAGACATACCACCACTATGTAGACACACCTCCTCAGTCCTGTCTCAGCTCTCAAATTCCTGCAGCTCTTACTGGATATGCCAGGAAGGGGAGGCAATGGCTTTTGTGCTGACTTCCATTCTCTTTATTACTCACTCACCAGTATCAACTCCCTTAAAGAATGCAAACGCTTTGAATCCTCTTATTAACTGACAGTGTTTTTTTGGACACTCAGTGTTTTCCAAAGGCCCTTGGTCCGTAGTGGTTCTACCTATGTCGGAAAGCTCTAAGAATCTTTGCAGCCTTTGCTCTGTAGCTGATGAATAAGTTTAGGAGTGAGTGAAGCATCTCAACACCGGGATCCCTGTTGCTAAGAGAGAGTAACAGTACTGACCTGCCTCACCAAAAGACATATCGAAGGCATTAATGGTCTAATGATGCTAATGCTCTTTGAGAATATAAATGTGAAACATTATCATTATGGTTAATACTAGTCTTCAGCTTAAATTTTTTTCTTTAAATAATCTTCCTGCCTTCTCCTCTTGAAGACATGGTGAATAGAAGGCTGTGATTTGTTCTTAATTCATGACTGACTTTGATCGGAATGGCATAAACAGTGGGGATGCGGTCTTAAAGTCCTGAAGGTAATTATTTCTACTTCAGGGCATCAAGTCTTCTCTTTCTCCTCCCCCTACTGGTGGGGGTAGAGGAAGGGGGTGGGGAGGGGGAGGGAGAAGAAGAGGGATAGAGAGAGGGGGGAGGAAGAAAAAGCTAGAGAAGTTAATGCTCTTAAAAAATAAGATGATTTCTATATGTCATGTGTGGAAATAGTATTTCCTAAAGCTGTAAGAGAGGTCATGCTGAGTAGAAGAGGACCTGTGAGGGCTAGCTTTGGCCTCTACCTCTTGCCATAGAAACAGACAGAGGAAGCAGGAAGAGGGAAAAGGGGGGAAGTACAATGGTATTTTTTTTAAATTAAAGCCCTATTTGTTTGTTGGAATTTTAGGAGGGGAAAGATTCTTGAAGATGTACTAGTCTTGATCTACTTGTCCTTTAACTCAGAATTGGGGAGGTAAAGTGAAGGGGTCAGCAGATCTGTTCTGCGGGAGGGATCCAGAGTGAAACTCATTCTTTGCCTCTTTTACCTTCTAGTGACTTGTGTACAAATCACTCCAATCTCTCCTTCTCTACCAAATCTCCTTCTCTACCAATCTCTCTCTCTCTACCAAAGCTTTACTACCTCTCTCTCATGAGAAGCTTTTCTTCTTTTTAAATCACATTAGATCTGCGAAGTTGATTCAGGATAATCTCATCTCAAGATCCCTAGTTATATCTATAAAGTCCATATTGTCATGCAAGGTAGCATTCGTAAGTTTCATGAAGAAGTAGCTTTTACTCAGCCTGCCAGGCAACAGCACTTCTCCCACTTTCCTTTTTAACAGAACCCTGAATATGTTCAGGTAGTCTAAGACTTTCATTTTATGGAGAGTGGAATCTCTCTGTTTTTGGAGTGACTCTCGACCCAGCTGGGTTTATCATAGCTGGTCCATTTCTCACACTAGCCACTGGTTAGGCGTGGGCATGGGTTTCAACTTTGTCAATGATGTGAGAGACATCTGTGAATACAGTGACATTTCCTTCATGTGTACCATGGAAAGAAGGAAAAAAAAATCTGGTAACTCCTGCAGGAGACTAAACTCTAGGCAGTGATAGAACATACTGGTTGGACCAAGGAGGTAGCCATGGAGATATTGGTGGTAAGTAGCTGGATTCTGAATGTATTTTCAGATTAAAGCTATTAGAATTTGCTGATGATCAGCTGTGAAAGGTGTGAGAAAGAAGCAAAACCAGACTCTGGCTGTTGGTTCAAGCAGCACAAGATGGGGAAGAAGACACAAGAAAAGCAGATTTGGAGAAATTAAGGGTTTGGGTTGGACGCATCAGGCCCGAGACATGTGTGAAATAGGAAGTGAAGACGTGGAACTCCATGTAGCTGGATATAAGACAAGCAAGGGAGTCTTCAGAAAATAAAGACTCAAAACCCATCACATCTACTTCCTTGTTAAAGAACTTAATATATGATGTTTGAGATTTTCTAAGCAGATTGCAGTCTCATCTTTCTGGCCTGAGGCATCTCTTCCTGAGTCTCTCCTACACTGGATGTTTTAGTCATTGATAGTCTTCAGAATCTCTTCCTGCCTGTTCCCTGTAGGATGTGTTTCTGTCTTTTGCCTTCAGAGTTTTCTCTTCCTGCAAGACCCATGCAACCTTCACTAATTTCTTCCGTTGAAATCCTTCATGATCTTCTCTGTTCCAGAGCATCTACTACCTTCTATTGGACTGGTGAATAATAAGCCTATATGTTAGTTTTCAAGCTCCTTGCAGTAAGAGAGGACCATAGTTTATTGATCCTTGTATTTGGGGAATCTTTGGGCAAGATTCTCCAAATCCTATATTCCTGGTTTACCACCCCTGGTTTTAGTGTAGAAAGTCTTGTGGACAAGACCAGACAGGAACATGTTGTATTTCTTATTATTGCATGTTGGCCAGCCCTTATTCCCCTTAGAACCTATAGCCCAAGTGATCTGGCTTCAACACATGTGAGTCATAGCCATTCATTGTATCCCAAGGAGCTCAAAAGACTGGACTGAAAGCTGGCTCTGTTGGTCCTTTTCTCCCCCCTTGTTCTCATACTGAGATATCGATCGTTTTGATGGTGAGCTGCTGCATGGAACAGGGGGAGAGGGGAGGGAAATGCAGCTGACAGCAGAGTTGGCCTGAGTCCTACGCTTGAGGCATTGGAGAAGGGGCCTGGTAGAAAGCCAAATGCTTTTTAACAATTATTAACAATACTAATCAAATCTAAGGATACAGTATGGAAATAAAGTCAGGAACTAAATAAGGAAAGGAGAGAGCAAGGGGTTCAAGATTTGACTTTTTGTTCACTGCATAGGACATTCTATCCAACATTATGGCTCAGTAGTGTCTTGAGCTATGTTCTTTAGAAGCTCACCTCATGGCTGCAAATGAGGAAAGGCATGATTCCCTCTACAGTTGTTCCCCACGGTTTATCCAGTTTACTGACTTAGATTAACCTTCAGGAACATGCATACACTTCCAGTGGGCTTACTCTTGTGTCAGTGGCAGCACGAGAGAATAAAAATGTAAGGTGAATCCAGGCGCTGGTGATCATGCTTGTATTCTTAGCTACTCAGGAGACTGAAATCTAAGGATTCTAGTTTGAAGCCAGCCAGAGCAGGAAAGTCCATGAGAGTCGTGTCTCCAATAAAGTAATCAGAAAAAGCCAGAAGTGGTGCTGTGACTCAAGCAAAAGAGCTCAGGGATAGTACCCAGGCCCTGAGTTCAAGCCCCATGACTGACAAAACAAACAAACAAAAAAGGATTTCCATGGGCTCCTCTCTAGGCCAGTATACTGTTATAAGAATGAGGGTTCTAGAGCTGCGTGATCTTGGATGAGCTAACTTCCCGGGACTTCAGTTTCCTCATTCATGAAATAGGAGCAATAACATTTTTTGCTTTCATAGACTCTCATTAGTGAAGTGTAACTATATGGATAGTTACTATTTTGTAAAAGTGACATAGATATAGCATGGCAGACTGATTTGTCAGAAGACATCACTAGGCTTTTGTGTCCAAGAAGAGTTTTTTTTTTTTTGAAATTCCCAAGGAAGAAGAACATAGACTGTTATAACATTCTCAGTTTCTCTCACCTGAATATTTCTTCCTGCGTTGCAGCTTATTCTGGCAGCATAAATGACCCTTCTCATCCAGAGAGAAATCTTATTGGATGTCGTTATGGGGCTGTCGTTTAGGCAGCTGCGTTTTGGTGTGATTCCCACATGGAATATTTGAGCTGGCTCAGTCTCAGGCTCAGAAGACACCTGGCTGGTATGTATTTCTATAGTCTTGGGATGCTCAGCTGGAATTTCTGGCTTATGCCACACTAAGCAGGTGGTTTGGGACCAAAGGGCACAGCAGTTGGCAACAACAGTTGCTTGAAGGTTACCAATGCCAAGAACATGTTCCTGTGTGTGTGTATGTCTCTCTCTCTCTGTGTGTCTGTGTCTCTGTGTGTGGGTACTTGTGTGTGTTTGTATGTGTGTGTGATCTCATCAGATGGGTAATAAAGGTCTTATTAGAAGTCTTTGAGGAAGTATTTCTTCCTATTTTTACTGGTTTTCTTTGTTTAGAACCCTTCCTTCCTTCCTTCCCTTCCTCCCTCCCTCCCTTCCTTCCTTTTTCCTTCCTTCCTCCCTCCTTCCCTCCCTCCTTCTCTTCCTCCTTCTCTCCCTCCTTCTCTCCCTCCTTTCTTTCTATGCTAGTTGTGGAGCTTGAATTCCAGGACTGGCATTGTCCCTTAGCTTTTTGCTCAAAGCTAGTGCTCTACCAATTGACATCTCAACTTCTGCTCTTCTGGCTTTTTGGTGGTTAATTAGAGCTAAGAGTCTCATAGACTTTCCTTTCTGAGCTGGCTTCAAACTATGAGTCTCAGATCTCAGCTTCCTGAATAGCAAGGATTACAGGAGCAAGCCATTGGTGCCTGGCCAGAATTTCACTTTTGTCTTAGCAGTTTGGGGGCCTTCACAATGCAGCCTTCTATACTCTTAACACTCTGATTTGGAAGTCCTGAATGCCTTTCTGATGGTGTCATTTAACTCTTTCATTTACCCTTTCCACTGCATTTCCTTCATTTCTATGAGGAACATCCTGAGAAGGGAAAAGTGCTTCATCCTAGCAAGCATCTGGCAGAGAGACAATTTGGCAAATAAAGACTTTTGTTTAAACACCTGATTAATTCAACTTCCTTTCCCCCATATTCCAGTGTCAACACCTCCTGTCACTTTCTGAATTCCAAGAGGGGGATTTACTGTTGGAATTAAAAAAAAATCAATGCTCAAAGCCATCTCTTCTTTGAACCCTATTTGGTTGGATCCGTTATAATCTTGTATTTCCTATGATGGATTTTACATAAGAATATTCATTCAACAAATATTTAGTATGTATGTGTTGGGAGCAAGGTCCTGTTCTAGGTATTGAAGGAAAATAGAAAATGTATTATACATCTCCAGTGCTCTCAATACATAAAACATATAGTAAAGGAGATGTGACAGGAAGAAGCAAACAGTAGTGACTGTGATACAAGGCCATCGCACATCACAGCAATGTTACAACCTGAATGTTGTGAGAGAGGGAAGAACTTATCTGCCATTGAATCAAGTCATTGTTAAGAGCTTCCTAGAAGAGGTGGCTTTTCAGTTGGGGCTTGAAGGATGTCACCTTGCGGTTAGTTTAGCTGCTACTTTTTCCCCTGAGAATTCAAACATGCTGCTTAGATATCAATGTTTTCCCAATAGGATCTCAGAAGAGTGGAGGAAGTCTTTTCCTTTTGCATGTTAGCAAGCAATATGAATTCAGCCTCTGGAATAGAACCCAGTTTGTTGTTTATTTGCATGGTCCAGTCTTTACCGGGGGTCCAGGCATCTTGGGCACCTCCGCCTCCATGGGAAGCCCACTGGTCACTGGCACCAGTGTATGGACCATTTTCAGAGTCCACAGGAAAGAATGACTTGCTCTAGGATGTACCTGGGGGTGGTGGGGGTGGTGGGGGATTGGTAGTGGTAGGGACAAAAATGACCTCTGTTTTGTACCTCAGTTTTGTCACCTGCAATGGAGAGCTCATGAAGTACATGAGATCATATATTTACTGTGTGTGGAACATAGAAGATGGCAGTCAGTGTTAACTCCCTTTGTTCTTACAGTTAAGAGTTCCTTTCTTGTTTTCTTTCCTCTTTCCCCTTGTGTGTGTGTGGGGCAGGTCTGAACTGTTTGCATGTCTTTGTGAGTTCCAGGCACATCTGAGATTAATGCCAGCCAGAACTCAGGCATTGCAGCCAAGTCCTAAACTCCTTGTGCCGACACACAGGCTGCAGGAAGGGACTTTGCACAGTGCCAGGTGACGCTTATTACCATCTGATCTGAAGCCAAGGTTGCTTTCCTTTGTTTAATAATTTACGTCTTCTCTGAGAACACTGAACTAAAGTTTAAAATTACAGTAAGGGATGATTGATCTAAATGCCAACAAAGCTAACCTGCCATAAAATCACTCAACTCCCCCTTTGTGGGCTGCCACTCACTGGAACCCATAAATACCAGGTGGGCAAGCCGGCTGCGCTGTGGGCCTGGGAGGAGAGGGGCACCCCTGAGATGTGGAGATGTGAGATCTCGGTCAAGCCTGGGCTCTGTGAGTGTCCCCAGTTCCTGCTGGCAGAGAAGCAGAGCAGAATCTGTAGAGAGGAGCATGTTAGATACCATGGTGCTGTGGAAGGCCTGACAATGATGCTTTGCTTCCATTTTTTTTCATTCATCCAGCTTTTATTGAATAGCTACTATGTACCTGGTGCTCTGCTGGATGCACCCACAGTAGACGAATGATACAATCTCCTGCCTGTAGTCTGCTGCAGAACACATATATTACCATCCAATTTTCTTCTCTCATTGCCCACCCTTTCCAAGCAGCAGGACAACAACTGCTCCAGGAGTTTCCATCCTTTGTAGCATCCAGACAAGTTGGGGAGGGTGAAGGAATAGGACAGGAATAACAGGGCAATAATGTACCTGGCATGTTAAAAGCAATTCCCATGTTGTAATAGCTTACAATGTGCAGGTATAATGCTATATACATATACACACACACACATACACATACATATATGTGTGTGTATGTGTGTGTGTGTGAGAGAGAGACAGAGAGTGTTATTCTCATGAAATTGGTATAGATGGGAGGAGTAAAGGTTTATGACATATGGACAATGCAGATCTGGAATTTTCAAGAGTGTCCTTCCTGCCTGCACTGAAACCTAATTTTCTTCTACATTCACACTCAAGTTGCTATTTGTTACGCTTTGACTTTGTGGGACAATCCATACTGCAAGCTGACCTCGAGCACTCTGGAGCTGAAGGAAACGCTCTCCATTTTAGAGAGGCGATGACAGGCATCCTTGAGGGGTCACCAGCCAGGATACAGTAAAAGATGGATCTTTACACTCTTGTGGGCTCCGACTGGAAGACTCTTCTTGCTACAGCCACATGCCCCCTCTTAGACTTCCTGCAAGTGTCCCCTGTCAGGTAGGGGTTCCCTTTCTACTCTTTACCATGGAGCAGCCCTGTCAGACTGGTCAGTTCAAATCAGTATCCAAGATCACTCACTCATTCTCTCTCTCTCTCTCTCTCTTTCTCTCTCTCTCTCTCGGTCTGTCAGTCTGTCTGTCTGTCTAATCTATCTAATTTTTATCTTCTCTACCAGCCCTCTTTATCAGGTAATCAGCTCTGTGAGCTTGCCATCTCTGTTCCTTACTGTATTTCTAATTGTTAGAATAGTATCAGCCCCAGAACATATGAGCAGTAAGTATTTCTTGGCTAATTAGTGACATAATTTTACTAGGAGGATGGAGGGAAGTTTTTCTACTATGGAAGGATAGAAAATGTACTATCTACTCTTGGATTCTTTCATTTCTCAGGTATTTATTGTGTAGCTCTATTGTACCTGGTACAACTCTGGGTTTAGGGGTGACAAAAATAATGGCATACAGTTCCTGCTGCAGAGAGCCCAGTCTACTGAGAAAAATGAGCACACAAATATTACAAAAGTATAGTACATACCGAGAAAAATTCAAAACACATTTGTATATTAACTCTTTCAATGCTGAAAAAAAAGTGAGACATTCTTAGGCTCATTGTATAGGTCAGAAAAGAGGTACCTGGAGGCCATGCAAATTTACAATGCAGTCTGAAGTGTTATGGAAGTGTGAAAATGTGATCTAATACCATGGCTTTGCATTTTGGCACATACAAAGTTCAAATGCACAACTGGGTGGTAGAATAGTGGAGACAGCTTTATGACAGTATGGAGAGCACTGGAGCTAGTTTCCAAAGCAACTCTGAGTCTCTACACATTCACATAGGAAAGCAGGTAGAGGGATAGGCACAGTTCTGGGCATGCTCAGTTCAAGGTCTTATGCATGAGCCATTTTTGACCAAGAATTTAGTCTTTTAATGAACCAGTTTTACTCTAGGTCGCCTAAAAGAATGAGTCAGGATGACTTGGTAATATTGGCTACTTTCTTGTAAGCATCGCCAAAGAGTTTTAGTTGAAACAGAAAGAACTTTAAAGATGGGTTAACCATCTTTTAAACAGGCGAAAGCTTTTTTTCCATATAAAGCTAAGATTTTGACCCTAGAAATGCCTGCCTGCCTTATTTAGTAGTTAACAAAAGCAATTTACACTGTATGTGTGTGTGTGCGTGTGCGTGCGTGTGCGTGTGTGTGTGTGTGTGTGTGTGTGTGTGTGTGTGTGTGTGTGTGTGTGTGGTGCATGGTGCCCAAGTGCACCAGTCCTGAGGCTTGAATTTAGGGCCTGGGCACTGTCCCCAAACTTTATTGCTGAAAGCTAGTGCTCTACCACTTAAGCCACAGCCTCACTTCTGTTTTTGATTTTTGTTTTTTTTGGTGTTTAATTGGAGATAAGAGTCTCACAGACTTTCTTGCTTAGGCTGGCTTTGAACTGTGATCCTCAGATTTCACCCTCCTGAGTAGCTAGGATTACAGGCACAAGCCACCAGCTCTCAGCACAACACACATTTTAACTGGGTACTTTATGATTGGAGCAGAGAGGGCATGGTGCCAGCTTTGAGATGCTTGGCCTAAAAATCTCTCAGGCCATCAAATGCTCCTTTTGATTGCTGCATAGTTCTCTTCCTCACCTCACTCCTCCTGTTATCCTGGACTGGCTCTCTCTTGAGTTCAGCATCTTTCTCACTCATGTGACTTCTTGCTATTTTTAGACAGTGGTAATTAACACATAGTAATTGTACATATTTATAGGGTACAGTGTGATATTTAGATACATGTATACAATGTATAATGATCAAATTAGGGTAATTAGCATTTCCACCTCAAACATTAATCATTTCTTTGTGTTGGGCACATTCAAAATCTTCCTGTTGAAATATAGTGAATTGTCTGTTGTCTGTAGTCACCCTACTGTGCTAGGAAACACTAGAACTACCTCCTCCCCAGGAATTGTGTTTTGACATCTATTATCCATCTTTTCTTTATTGTCTCTCTTGTCTTTCCTAGTTTCTCACCTCTGTTCTATGCTTTTGTAGTTGATTTTCTGTGTCTGGCTGGTTTCCCTTAACATAATGACCTCCGGTTCTACCCATGTTGCCACACAAAATAACAGGATTTCATTCTTTTCTACTACTGAATACTATTCCATTGTGTATATATACTCCATTCTCCTTATTATTCATCTGTTGATTGTCACTTTGCCTGATTCTATATCTTGACTATTATGAATAAGGCTGCAATAAACATGAAAGGGTAGATATTTCTTTGACATTCTGAATTCACTTCCTTTGGGTGTATTCCCAGTAGTGGGATTGCTGCATCATATGGTAGTCCTATTTTTAGTCATTTGAAGAACTTCCATACTGTTTTCCATAATGGCTGTACTCATTTGCATTCCTACCAAAGTATATGCGAATTTCTCATTCTCTACATCCTTTGTGGCATTTATTATAATGGACATTTAAACTGGACTCACTGCTGTTTTGGTCCCGCCTCTGCGGGGTCCACTAGTGTTCTATAGGCAAGTAAGGCAGCTCCAGGTTCTTAAACCCCCTAAAGCTGTGTTCCCAGTCACTACTTTTGAGTCCTGCTATCCCTCTGTGAGTGGGAAAGACTAAGAACAACCCTCAGATTCTGCAACTGCTCACTTTGGAGGGGCCCACAGATGTCTACATTCACAGAAAGGGTCTTTGGTGAATCTCTGTCAGGAGGAAGTTTAATGCTTGGAACCCTCTCACCTTGTCTGCTCCTCCCTTGGTCCCTTCCGGGTTTGGGGTGGCCACCCGTGCGCTTCACACTCTAGGAGGTCACTTGTCTTCCTCACCTAATGATGTGTTACAGAAAACAAGCTTCCATTACTCGCAAAAGTGTGACGGGAGCATGAATATTAATAACTCCCACGGGTTCCCTGCAAGCATCCATCACGGCAGCTTAGAAGGCTTGTTCTGACTTGCTTGGCATGGGGGTAACTGCTCAGCAGAACAATAATAAAGCATTCATGAACCCAGCTTAGGCGGAGCTCTGCCTGGGGCTTTGAACTTCAGAGCTCCTGCAGGGCTGAGGAAGGAATGTACTCTCTTCCACCTGGGTTCCCACAGGAATACATTGGCTTCCATTGGAGACAGGGCCTGGCAGATGTGCTAGGGCTCTGTAGAGGTGGAGCTGGGGTTTCCCTCCCTCCCTCCCTCTCCTTCCCTCCTTCCCTCCTCTCCTTCCCTTCCTCCCCTTCTCTCCCTCCCTCCCCTTCCCGCCCTCCCTCCCTCTCTCTTCCTTCCTTCCTTCCTTCCTTCCTTCCTTCCTTCCTTCCTTCCTGCCTTCCTTCCTTCCTTCCTTCCTTCCTGACTTCCTGCCTGCCTTCCTGCCTTCCTTCCTCCCTCCCTCCTTCTCTCTTTCTTTCTTTCTCTCTTTCTTTCTTTCTTTCTTTCTTTCTTTCTTTCTTTCTTTCTTTCTTTCTTTCTTTCTTTCTTTCTTTCTTTCTTTCTTTCTTTCTTTCTTTCTTTCTTTCTTTCTTTCTTTCTTTCTTTCTTTCTTTCTTTCTTTCTTTCTTTCTTTCTTTCTTTCTTTCTTTCTTTTTCTCCTCTCTCTCTCTCTCTCTCTCTCTCTCTCTCTCTCTCTCTCTCTCCTTCTTCTTGATGATCTTGGTGATCAGATACTTTGGATGTAGCTAAGTTGTTCATGATGAGTGGGACACTGGGTGCTTGGTCTAACTTAAAATCATAGAACCACCAGATTTATGGCTGGGCCATTGTTTTGGAAGTCACAAACTGAAGTCACAAAAGGCAAAAAAAAGGAGTCCTAAGTCTGTGGGAGGAACAGGAGTGGAGATCTGAAGATGATAGTTTCTCTTGGGAAATCCTAGGACAAGAGGGAATACTAGGACTATGTCCCCCTTGTTCTTTACTTAGGGATCTCTCTGAGCTCTGCTAACAGATTCTCCTCAGTGTAAGTTAAGTCCTTTACTCCCAGAAATTTCTCCTTGTATGACACTTTCAGTCCCCTCCGTCTCAGGGTTGACCCAGGCTATGACGGAGATCAGAGGCTCACCATATTCTCCTCTCAGCAGAGCTGTTCTATTAAAAATGCCCTAAGGGAGGAACCCAACGGCATAGCTCCTCTGAACATTTAAAATACTATGAAAATGGAAATGCGTTTTTTGGGGGTGGTGGTGTTATTTTTGCATGTTTTCGTCTTTTGGAGGGGGAGGGGAAGAGGGGTGCAGAAATGGGGGAAGGGTGAACAAATGCAGCCATGGCATTCAGAATACATATGTGGAAAATGAACTATGCAACTTGTGGGCAGGGAACAAGAAGGGAGAAACTGGGGGAAAGTGAAAAAAGGAGCGACACTGTCCATGAAAACATGGTATCATGACCCGACTTATGAAATGGTAAGCACACTGTACAACCCTTAGTAATAACAAGGAAATATTAAAAAACCAAAACCAGAACAAAGCATTAAACGTACCCCAGGAGGGGGAAGGGCATTTTCAGCAGGGCTGCTGAAGGGAAGGAGCACCTGGGGTGGGAGGCGCTCTTCTTTTTGGTCCTTTTGCTCTAGGATCCTGTGTGGACTTGGAGGGTTGGGGTCCTAGTTTGAAGACTAACAGCCTAGATTTCCTAACCGAAAAGTCACTGTTGAAATTCATTTTAATGTGTAGTCTGCATGTGCTTCCTTTTTCATATTTTTTTCCAATTTGAATACAAAAATCACGCATACCATTAGTCTACAAGAATCAAATATAACCATTTGGATTTTCTACAGAGAAGTATGTCATTAGGACTTTGAAAGTGATCAAGGTGGCTTTTCTGTTGCTGTACCTCAGGTTATTCATTAAAGCCGCACTGGGTAATGGAAATGCTCATTTTCTTAGGTAGCCACATGCACAATCCCTCTGTAGTACAATTAACAGGTGAGGAAATCTCAGCCATTTGCTCTAGCTAGAATATTGCTGGTACTGTGGCTGGGATGTTATCATGCACGCATCACAAGTGGACTGTGTAGATGAAAGTCTCTGAAGTGCTCCTGGCTTTATCTCTGGAAGATTTTAATGCAGGCGATGGTTTCCTCCCACCTCCCAGCATATCCTGAAGCCAGAAAAGCTACAGGCAGATCTAGACAAGTGAATCCTGGCCCCAAACGTTGCTACCTGTGCAATGATCCTGCTGTTGTTTTTGAGCTCTAGTTTTCCTATCTGTAAAATAAAAATTAAAAAATAGCTTACCTATCAAAGCCATTATTATATCAATATATAATCAAACATAAGAATATGAATCAAATTATTTACATTTTTTTTCAGTAAGTTTTTAAACACCAGTGTTCCTTTCACATTTCTAGCACATCTCAGTTCAGGCTAGCCATGCGTCAGATGCTTGGTTGACACAGTGGCCAGCAGCTGCTGTGTTAGCCAGCTCAGGTCTGTACAACTAGAACCCAGAAAGTTCTCTGTGACTTCCACATACTTCTGGGAAGAGCAAATATGATGCGATGCAGTGTCCTCTGGATTCATAACTGGAGACACTGCATTCTATGGAAATGGGAAAAATAATTGCTTGGGATATCTCTTGATTACTAAATAGGATATGTTTAAAAATATATAAAAATATTTTTTAAACAAGATCTGCACAACCTTTGCATTATTTCCCTGCAAATGCCATCAAGAGATTGTATTTTCTGATCCCATTGGGGCAAATGTCAATCTACCCCATTGGGAAGATTTGAGAGAGAGAGAGAGAGAGAGAGAGAGAGAGAGAGAGAGAGAGAGAGAGAGAGAGAGAGAGAGAGAGAGAGAGAGAGAGAGAGAGAGAGAGAGAGAAAGAGAAAGAGAGAGAGCCCTTCAATGCAGCTCTTGAGGATTTAGGTATCGATCACTAAAGCTTTTATGTAGTTAAAACAAATAACTAAGCAGCACCCTTTGCCTCTCCTAAAGGACTCTATAATGTTTTCCTTTTGAAAAATGAAAAATAAAGGGTTTCAGGTTAAAAAGCAGGTGATCAGGCAGTAATCAGAGCTTTAGAACAGTCTAACCCGACCTTGGATGCAACATGCCGCAGTTTTAATCCCCAATTTGAAGGCTTCACAGCATCTCATTAGTCTGGAGTCTCAGTACAGATAATTCTGTATTGAGTGAGTAATTAAATGTGACATAGAAGCAGGCAAATGGATTAGTGACACACCCAGGGGGCCTTGTGAGGAGGCCTTTCCTGTGTCTGCCCACGGGGTAAGGAGGTGAGAGGCTTAGCAAAACTCCCACAAGGCAGAATGCTGGGACAAAGGCCAGGTGAGGTTTCACACCTCCCCTGCGGTCAAGGAAATGAGCCAGCAGGTGGGAGACAAGGATCTTACAGAGGGACCTTGATGGAGACCCGGATGATCTATGAGGCAATAGGGTCACTTCTGTTGATCCTTTCTGCAAATGCTAAGAAGCCAACCCCATCTCTCCAGAGCAGGTGGCTCCTTCTGTCCCCAAGGGAGGAGAGCCAGCCTGTATTGACTTCAGGCAGACGGGTGAATGCTGACTGTTATTCTAGAGTCTTCTGAACTTGAGCATATCTGACAAGGACAGACTTTGTCAGAAATGAGGAAAGACAGCGAGAGCATTTTCTCGTTTTTTACAGTGTCAATAAGATACTTGTTTTTATAGAGTCTGAGGCTTGGACAAGGTCTCATGTATTTACCTTTCTGCTGACGGAGAAGCCCTCACTCAGCTTCCCACATACCTGGAATCCTACCTTGCTTTTCAAAGTCTGCTGGGGAATGAGTTTGCAAAATCTTGTTGGAAATAAATTCTTTTTTTGGGGGGGTTGCTATTGGTGGTGATGGTCAGCTCTCAGACTCTGTGAGGAATTAAGTCAAGAGCTTAAAGGAAGAAAGATGTAGCTTTTGCTCCTAAGGAACTCATGAACTCCCTTTAATGAGCTCACGAAAGGAGAGGCGTCACAGGGACTGGGGGATGGCAGCTCTCAAGGCTATTAGTTGAGAAGAAAGGGTTCCTGTAGTTGATGAGCTGAGGTTGGTTTTCTGGGGTTATATACAGGGGGTTCTAGGCTTTCCTCCCTGGGAATGAAGAAATGTAATTTCATGCTCTGGCTTCTCTTCACTTCTTTTATAAGTTCAGTGACTACAAATGTAAGACACCACAGCTATAGGCTTGGTCCCTGTCCCCTAGGAACTTACAATAGATGAATGTAAATTTCTAGAAACTTGTCCTCCTACTGAGATGTGGCTCATGACTCATTCAATCATTCGCAAAGTATCTATCGAACATCTGCTAGGTGATCAGTCTTATTCTTCATGGCTAAGGATGTGGGGAAGAAGACGGGCACAAGCCTTGTCTTTGTAGTTGATGGTTTAGTGGAGTAGGAGACAGTAAATGAATACAAGTGTGGTAAGAATTAAGAAAGAGAACAAGAGAGTGCAGTACACAGCAAAGCCTTCTACCTGATCTGGGAGAGAGAAAGAGATCTCTTCAAAAGTGACGTTTAAACTGGGTATGGTGACTCAAGTCTGTAATTCTAGCTACGTAGGAGGTGAAGATGGGGAATTCTGAAGCTGAGTTAGATAGGCAAAGGTGGAGTGAAGACTAAAGGGAGAAGAATATGTGCAATGGAAGAAAGAGACTGAACAAAGGTCCAAGGTGAAAAGAATATGGTTGAAAAATGTCCAAGATGGCTGCTGCCGGGGTGGAGATGAAGTCCAGGTAATAGACCAGGCCCTTTATTGATCTTGGGAGTATCCACAGGGAGCAATGGTCAGAATGAATCAGAGCTAAAGCAAGCATCGTGTCTTCCCTTTCAGGAAGAGTAAAGACCGTGTGTGTGGGAGGGCTGCTCCTGGTCCTTGGGTCTCTGTGTTCCCTCCTGTCTACCCAGCTTCTCAGTGCAGAACTCAGTACTCCCCAGCTATACATTCTACCCAACCAGGCTGTGTGATAATCCAAGACTGTGACTTCTTTAAGACAGAAGCCCATCTCTCCCCTTTTTTCTGTTTTATTTTTTTCTTTCTTTCCAGTAACAGCATAGTGCCTAACACCCAGGGAGCTCAATTAGTGCATTCTTTCTCTGTGCCAGGAGCGAGCGATACCTGGTATTCACGTATTATGATGCCAGCACTGAAGTTTGAACTCAGAGCTTGTGCTTTCATGATGCTTTCTTGCTTATAGCTGGTGCTGTGCCATCTGAAACATGCTTTCATTCTGACAGTTTGCTAACTAAATAGAATTGGAGTCATACAGACTTACCTGCCCTGGCTGGATTTGAACTGAGATTTTCTAGATCTTGGCCTCCTGAGGAGGTGTGAGCCATTGTAATTTACTTTTTCTTTGTGCTTGGCTAATCCCTGAATACCTGAGAATGCTCTAAGAGGCCATCTCTTTCTCTCTCCCTCTCTCCCTCCCTCCCTCCCTCCCTCCCTCCCTCCCTCCCTCCAATCTCTTTTTCTCTTTCTATTTCTCCTTCCTTCCTTCCTTCCTTCCTTCCTTCCTTCCTTCCTTCCTTCCTTCCTTCCTTCCTTCCTCCCTTCCTCCCTCCCTCCCTTCTTCTCTCCCTCCCTCCCTTCTTCTCTCCCTCCCTCCCTTCTTCCTTCCTCCCTTCTTTTTTGTGCCAGTCCCGGGCCTTAGAACTCAGGTCTTGAGCACTATCTTTGATATCTTTTGAGCAAAAATAGCACTCTACCACTTGAGCTACAACTTACTTATGTAGTGCCCACGTCGCAGGACCCCCACCAAGAAGACCACCGAGACTCAGACGTTCTGAAATGCAAAAGCAAGGTTTTATTTAAAGGGGCTGCAGCTGGCCTCGTCCTATATGACACAGTGGAGCCTAGAAGGAGAGCCCTGAGCTAAAGATTTTCAGGGCTTATAAAGGCAAACAACCAGGTGTTTGGATTACCACCACGTGTTGCTCTGCTAGCTGAGATAAACAAGCAACAAATGGTCACTGCCTCAAAAATGGAGTTACTTTAACCCTTCACTTCCAGCTTGTTTTGATACTTAAGTGGATATGAGAGTCATGGGCTTTCCTGCTTGGCTGGCTTCTAACAGTGATACTCATATCTCAGCCTCCTGAGTAGCTAGACGCAGAAACATGAGCAACCAGTACCCGGCACAAGAGGCAGTCTTTTTAAATGTCATTGGCTTGGTTCATTGGACTTCTGCCTCAGTTTCCCTGCTGAGTTTCCTGTTGAGGCTGGAAGTGAAGCCAACTTCTGAGTACTTGCTGAGTTAGAGACAGGTAGATACCGATGGGAGTGGTGGACAAAATTAAAGATAAGCAAGTCAAAAGACACAGCCCTGATGGCCACTGAGTATTCGTGATAGTTGGATTGGCTAGATATCATTAGTATTTTGAAAAAGTGAAAATCTTGTTTCATTACTTCAAAAAGAAAGATAGTTCTTATGATAAATGTGCCACTTAAATACTCTCATTCTTTTACAATAGTTTTGGTCTTTGTAGTTGCCAATGATTGCTTCTTCCTTTTTTCTAGTAGACAGAAATCTAGTCTGACATTCATTCCATCTTTATGTTACAAAATTCACATGAGGCAAAATGTGGTTTAGGAGATGGATGGAACCTAAAGTCCTTCATTTGGCCCTCAGAGTCTTTCTCTGACATGCTTCAACCTCCTTCCACTCTTCTTTCCCATGCTCTCTTCCATGACGATGTCTTCTTCCTCCTCCCTCATCTCTGCCATTTTTTCCTATGTCCCTTCTCCATCTCTGACATCTCCCTCTGTCTCTGGCTCCTCATCTTCCCTATTTTCTCTAATGTTCACTTATTGCTCAGACTCCTGCTCTCAGACATCAGCTATGAATGCTTCATACTGATTTTTGAGGGCTCACTTAGAAAGGCACCTCAAAATGTCCTCCAGATTGCACAATCAAAAGTCTTCATTTTCACATTTAGGAAAACTGCGAAGTATAAAGAACCCGAGGATCACCCCTGATTGTGGAGGGGTGGCCCAGAGCATGAGCTTCAGATCTCAGCTTTGTTGCTTTGTAACATTCAGGCAAGTTCCTTAGCCTCTCTAAGTCTCAATGTTCTATTCAATGAAATAGAAATGATAAACCAAATTAATGGGCCTGCTGTGCATATCTAGGTAAGATGCTCAACTGTAAGCTCTGCCAAGTAATGGGCAGTCAAGGCTAGATCTATCTATCTATCTATCTATCTATCTATCTATCTATCTATCTATCTATCTATCTATCTATCTATCTATCTATCTATCTATCTATCTATCTATCTATCTATCTATCTATCTATCTATCTATCTATCTATCTATCTATCTTTCTGTCTTTCTTTTTTTCTTTCTATATAACTGACAACATGGAAAGTCTTTTTGCACATTCAAAAGTAATATAATTTCTGTTTTGGTGGTACTGGTATTTGAACTCCAGGCTTCTTGCTTGGTAGGCAGGTGCTCTACTGCTTGAGCCCCACCTCCAGCCCTTTCTGCGCTAGATTTATTTATTTACTTATTTTTGATATCTATTTGTTGACAGTTCTGGGGATTGAACTCAGGGCCTTGCATTTGCAAATGCTCTATTCCTTGAGCCATGTGCCTTGGTAATTTTATATATGATTTTATTCTGGTGGTCCTGGGGCTTGAACTGAGGGCTTTATGCTTGCTTGGCTTTGCTTACTTAGCTTACTCTGCTGCTTGAACCATGCTTACAGCCCCAGCCTTGGTTATTTTTCTGATAACAAGGCCAGCTTGGGTTATAATGCTCCTACTTGTGCTGTTTTGTTTGCTGGGGATGGAATTTTACAACCTTTTTTCCCCCTTAGGCTAGCTTTGAATTATGATCTTTCATCTCTACCTCCTAAGTAGCTAGGATTACAGGCTTTCGAAGCCCTTCTACCTGGCTGCTCTAATTTTCAAGGTATGGTCTCACTTTTTGCCTGGAACAAATTGGATTTCAATCATCCTATTACTGATTACCATTATAGCTGTTAAGGGTGACAGACATGGGACACCATATCTAGACTTTTTGTTGGAGATTGGTAGCTCATGAACTTTTATGCCCAGAAGGCCTATCTTCCCTATGTGTATCTCCAATTAGCTAGTATCACAGGCATGAGCTTGATTACAGGTGCTTGGCTATTACAATACTAAGTAAATGTCAACTATCCCTCTTCTAAACAAAATATGGCTCCATTCAGTTCCCAATCTTTGTACTTCTTTTATTTCCCAGACTGGAGAGATGACTTGCCTTACTTCCCAGAATATTCCCAGGTGCCTCTAGCAAATGGAGTAATCATATCTGACCCCTTTGTACCTTCAGATGTCAAGTAGTTGGAAAATAGTCGTTTTGTTGCAAAACCAACAGATGGGTTAGTGCCTTGATGTAGTTTATAACATGCATGTTCTTCCCTGGAACCCCTTCAGGTCTGTCGTATAGACTATGTGCTAACAGTGAATGCCACATTTTTTGTTTTTCTTTCTGAGTTAGGGTCTTGCTGAGTTCTTTCTCTTTTTGCGTTACTTAGCCTTCTGAGTGGGTGCTGGGGTTACAGGGCTGCACTACTATACCTGGTGTGTATAAAACACCAATGGATAACGGCCTTTAGTCTAGACATCTCAGTAAGCCTCTGTGTTGAGTATGGACTTCTCTTCCTCCCATGCAACCTGCCACCCACAGCACTAGGATGTGTCAGGATGACTGGCTTACATGCCATTAGGAAGAATTACCATGATCACTAATGGGTAGTTAGGGACGGCGTTCCAGTTTAAAGGCCTTCATGGGCTGTGAAAGCTAGTGAGTAAATAACCATTCATCAGCCAGTCACTTAGAGGACAAGGCACTGAATGAACTTCTAGGACTTCCAAACACATAGTAGCCATCTATCATAATGGAGCATAAAAGTCACGTGTGTGAATAGGCTGTAAAACAGAACCACTGTTTACCTTGGTGAAGGTTTTATTTACATGCCTTCCAGCAGATACTTAAATGTGCGTCCCATGGAAGCTGCCAGCACAGCTTCAAGCTGAGCTCCACTAAGAGGACATACGCTGGGCAGACGCCAATAGCAGCGCTCTCTCAGGCACCCAGGGAAAGCCTCCGTAGTTCTCTGTAAAACTCATTTTTATCCGCTTGATGCTTCCGATTTTTCAAAGGAGAAACTAAGGCGATATTTCTATAATTACAGAAAATTTGATTTGGTTAACTTCAGCACTGGATTCAACATGAAATATTGCTCAATGTCGCAACAGCCAACATTACGGTGCTTCGGAGCTCTCCCAGGAGCCAGCTTCTTTCTCCTCAAACACTGCATTGCCCCCACTTACCACGAGGGAACCTGTGGCTCGGGGAAGTTAATGGTTTGTTTGAGGATACATCTAGTCATGGTAGGCTGGGGTCCCACACTTCAGATGAGCTTCCTTGTCTGTGATCTTTGAACTCAGGCAAGCTCTTGCATTAACTACCCTGCAGGCATCAGTTTGGAAAGGGAGATGTGGACTGGAGCTGTCCATGGCCAGCCAGGGCAGGCCATGATACCCCCTGGGCAGGGCTGCCCTACCAGCACGGACTGTTTGCTGGTGATGGCGCACACATCTGCATCTCAAAGCTTGCAGAACTGACCCCTTTCCACCTTTGCATTTTCTGCTGGAATCGGAGCCCTCTTCTAATCATTTTCTTTGGCTGTGGTCCTGGAAACTTGATATTTCCTTGCCAGTCCTTGTCCTCCAAGAAGCTGAGCTCTGCTTTCTTGTGCTACATCTCCAACAGGGGTTTTACTTCTCTCGATAGACCTGTCAAAACTGGATGCTTAACCAAGTGTACTCCGTCAGTCATCTGCCATGGTAGCTACTGCAAGGCTGAGCCTTGCTTCTCTACAGCTTTCCCAACTGGCAAACCACAGGAACTAATAGTTCAGTGGGAGGCAAAGAAGAGGCCAAAGGTGAGGGCAGGGCAGGATTAGGTACAGAACATGGGGGCTTTTATTTTCCTTCACTTCTTCCCTCCTTCTCTCCTTCTTTTCTTCTATCCCTTTCTCCCTCCCTCTGTCCTTTCTTTCCTTCCCCCTCTGTTTTTTGATATCAGGGGTTTGAAATCAGGGCCTGTGCTTGTTAGGCAGCCCCTTTATCGTTTGAGATATGTCTCTAGCCATTCTGTTTTTAGGTATTCTTAAAAAAATAGAATCTCACTTTTTGGCTAGGCTTGAGTCCTGGCCTTGAATCTCCTATTACACTTCGTGAGTAGCAGGGATGACAGACCCATAAAACTATGCTCAGCTTTTATTGGTTGAGATGGGTCTCCCAGACTCTTTGCCCAGGGTGAACTAAAATTTTGATCTTTGGGAGCTCAGCCTCTTGAGTAGCTAGGATTACAGGTGTGAGCCACCGGTGCACCACTTAGGACATAGCAAGATATTGCTGGCCATGGCTTCAGGTAAGTCAGTAAGTGACTGACTCTACTGAGAAATAATCCATGAGTCAAAGAAGAAGTGCAATAATATACAGAAAAGACTAACAAGGAATGACCTTCAGTGTCATTGTATAATGGACCTTACCTCCATAGGCTACAGTCCCCTACTTTTACATAGACCTGTGGTAATAGCTGAATGAATTTTACCTGATTTTTTAGTCTACTTATTTCTCTGTGAGCTTCATTTCTAAAATTACCTTTTGTGAATGACAACTCAATCAATTCAATAACATGCAATTTTACACAGGGGGAACCTTATTCCCAGGTCCCCACATCCTACTTTGTATTTGTCAGTCGCTGTTCTGAATAGCCTCTATGTGTTTCAGAGCCAAGTTATTTTCATCCCTAGACTGGAGAGGTGGATGACACTGTGAGATGGACACAATTCTGACTGGAAGCTGAGCCGCACTCATCTTCCTCCTTTTCCCCCCCAGGCATCTCTCATTTTCACACCAGAGCTGCCAGTCCATGCTCCATCTCCTATCAGTTCAGTTGTGTTAAGAAATCATCAACTTGATCAGCTTCTTTTCAGACTGCGGTTTTTTTTTTTTTTAAACTTTGTTTCCCAGGCTTTTGGAGTCTAGCCAAAGTAAATGAAGGTGAAAGGAACATGTATATTTTCGTTTTGTTTTCCAGGATTCTGTAAAATGATGGACAGGATTGTATTACTAGAGGAATTAAAGGGAGAGATGAACTGTACCCATTGGTTGATCTACAGAGTATGTGGGTAATGAACTGGAAAAAAAGCCCCTTCTGATTGAACATTTGAATCATTAAAACCTTTGAAATCAACAGCTTCTTTTAGAATTTCAATCTTCTACAATTTGCTTAGACTCAGTGCTACAGTGGTCTGAGCCACAGGCCAAATTGTCAATCAAAATGAGCAGGGTTTGCTCATGGCTGCTGCAGTTGCTGGGATTACATTAAATACTTTAAAAAGCTAGAGCAACGCTTCCAGGGCACTCAAGTGGTCATCCTGGTACAGTACTCCCTGGATTTCCATTGATTTAGAATTTGCATTTCTCATTATTTGCAAATGACCCTCCAGGCTCAAAATTTGTATTATAATTTGTATTTTTACTGAAGCATGAATTAGAATTGCTGGCTAGGAGGCTGGAGTGTACTGGTAAGTTGCATGATTAGTGGACAAGTCTGACACCCTGCCCCCGCAGATCCTCAAAGAAAAAAATGTTCTCATTATCACCATATATTATTAGGGAAATTGTGTGACATAGTGGTTATTTGTGAATTGGGGAATTCCTAAAGGCCTTGGAAAGAATGTATCAGACTACATGGTAGGTATATCTGACTGTAATGAAATCCAGTACAGCAATGCTTTTCTTATCTGAGGAATACTTATCCTGACTATAAAGAAATGACTTATTCTATAATCAGTATGTAAGGAAAAAATGCTGCTGAGCAGACAACAGACATTCCTATGCTTATTCATATAAAATTCCATGATGTACCCCAAGATGATTTCCTTAAGCCTTCTTCCACAACAGCCTTCACCTCTTTTCCCTCAGGATTTTGTGGGCAAATTGAAGTGAACACAAACAGCTCATGGACCTCTCTGATCATGTTCTGCTTTATTTCATATTTCTCCTTGTGCTTCACCCCTATGCCTATCTGCTCCTCTGATTAGCTTAAGCATACACACTACAGGGTTTAGAATTTGCCATTGAAATGAGTGGCAGCAAGATCAATGTATGATAGTTTGCTTTTCTTCCAAGCCTCCCAGGGCACTTGTAGTTTATTTGTAGGGGAAATATTGTATACATTAATAAGTCTCTAAGTACCACTCAAGTGGTATAAGATTCGCCTCACATATTTGCTTTCTCTTTACACTATTTTCACTTGGCATGACGTCCTGGGATTCATGCATTTTGGTGGCTTTGTCTTAGGTTAATTCTGTGGAATCTTGTTCCAGAGTGTGCATCCAGCATGCTTTGCTTATAACCTCAGTTAGACATTTTGTTGGCTTACAGCTCTGCAATCACGAACAGGGCTTTGAGGACCATTCTTTCCCGTGCTAATTAATCTGTGGTCCTGGGTGAGTGTTTGTGAGGTGTTAGCCTTACAATGCGAGTACAGAGCATGGGGAAACCCTGGGTCCAACTCACATGGTCTGCAGAATTGTTTTTACTTCTCCTGTCGAATATATCCTGTGGAATATACCATTTTTTTTTCTCTCAAGCGGATGCATGTCTTTGATTTTATGTAACACAGTTCTGGTTATTTGTGACTGGAGCATCTCCTTGTGTATTTATTATCCTCACAGCCTTGTCCGTCTCCCAGCTGGGTTTCTTGTCTTTCTCATTAATTTATCAGAGGTCTTTGAATATGTTAGACTTCCATTTTTGTCAGCATTAGTTGCTGCAAGTTTCTGCTGGCATCTTCTGTTGAAGAGAGATTCTTTTATATGTGACAAATGTTTGATTTCAAAATAGTGTTAGATTTACAGAAAAGTTGTGAAGATTCTACAGAGTTATTACAGCACCTTCACCAAGCTTGCCCTAATTGAATAGTATCTTACATAACTTGATATATTTGTCAAAACTAAGACATCGACATTGATGTAACAGTATTGATGAAACTATAGACTCAGATTCCACCACGTTTCCATGGATTTCCTTATATTGTTCTAGTATCTAACTCAGGATGTTATATTACAGTCAGATGCTGTATCTCTTTAGTCCCCTTTGATATGTGACAGCTTCTCCATATTTCCTTTATTTTTATGACCTCAAGCATTTTGTAGACCGTCCCTCAGTGTGACTTTGTCTGATGTTTTCTTATGATCACACTGGGCATATGAATTTTTTTTGAAAAAGACCACAATAGTAAAGCACCCTTCCTTCTCACTATACTACATCAAAGGGTGCCTGAAATAAAAAGAACTGATCACTGGTGGTGTGGAACACTTGATTAAGATGGAATCTACTAGGCCTGTCTGTTGTAAAGTTAATTTATTTTTCTTTTTACTCATTTGAACATGAGTCACTAAATTCAGTATACACTGTAGAAGAGGATTTAAATTTTACCTGCTGGACATAAATTATTTGGAATTCTTTAAAAAAGATGGAATCCTTAATTTTGATGTAATCAAAGTTGCCATTTTTTTCTTATAGTTTGTGCTTATGGGGTTTCACTTAACAATTCTTTCTCTATAAGATACTCTATGTTGTTCTAGGCTCGCGCTCTCTCTCTGATCTTTAGACTTTTAAATATACTTGATTTTGCCTTTGTATAAGATGATAAATAGTGCCCAAATTGAAATGATCTACATAGTTTTAAACTATATGGGTTTAAAAAACATCTGTGTCCTATCCTAGTGCTGGTAGCTCACACCTGTAATCCTAGCCACTCAGAAGGCTAAGATCTGAAAATTGCAGTTGGAAGCCAGCAGTGGCAGGAAAAACTCAACTCTTATCACCAAGTAACTATCAGAAAATGCTGGAACTGAAGCTGTGGCTCAAGTGGTAGCATGCTAGCTTCGAGCAAAATAAACCCTCAGTATCAGTGCCTAGGCCCTGAGTTCAAGTCTAAGGACTGGTGTATAAAAAGTCTGTTTCCTAAATAGATCCTCTACTACTTAGTTATATCAGGCATTTCATATACCCTATTTTCAAACTGGAACTCTTCCTGGATTCTACTTTGTCTCCCTGTTCTCTCAGTATATTGTTGTGCCATCCACAGACCATACCATGATGTTATTGCATTCTTTCATATCTGGTAGACTGAGTGTAGTGGGTTAAGTGGCTGGGCACCTGTGAATGTGTTCTTACTTGGAAAAATTACATTGCTACAGATGTAATTAAATTAAGGATCCTGAAATGAAATTATCCTGGATTAACTGAGCCTTAAATCCAATGACAAGTGTCCTTATAAGAGACAGAAGAACTGAAGACACAGAGATAGAGATACAGAAAAGAAGGTGATATGCAGACAGAGGCTGCTTGATACTGGAGAGAGGTAGCTGCCGCGGACCGGGTTCTGTCGGGATGACGGAGGACACCTAGGGGAGGAACCTGGAATAGGATGGGGAGATGGCAAACAGACAACTCACACACAAGAGGAGTGGATGCTGAGTGCTGAGTGCTGAGTGCGATTTAATGCAGAGGATAACAAACTTTTATAGCAAAAAGTCTCCATAAGAAAGGGCAAAAGGTTACATAATCTTGCTGCAGGGCTTCATTCTTGGGTGGTCACCAGCTGGTCGCCTGATAGGCACTTGTTTCCGGCTTTACCTCTATTTTTAAGAAATACAATGGGTTTCGATGATTGTCACCAATTAACCACTACTTTTTTCTATAGAGGCCTTAACTGTCCCATTAAGATCTTTCCTGTTCCTTCTTTAATAGTAAGCACCACGGAGGCCTAGATCTAGCAAGTCTCTTAATAAATGAAAGAGAGTAACAGGAAGTTCTTTCTCCTAAGTAGTTATCTCAGCAATTGCCATACATTCTTTCTGTTCTAGCTGAGCCTACAGCTTCTTGTAAGTCCCTTACAAACAATTCCTTCTGCTGAAGTGACTTTGTGAAACCTCCAATACTTTTATATTTACTTATAACTTGTCTACTAGCCTCCATAAGAGGGGCTTTCAGGGTAGCACTTAACTCTGGTGAGTTAGTCATATTTTTAAGACACTCATCAGATATTGGAGTCATCAACACTCTTAAGAAAGAGCTTTGAATAAGGGAACATTGACAATGAGTAAGTACAAAGAGCAGTAGAAGCAGTAAAAGATTAATAGGCACTCTTTTTTTTTTTTTTTTGGTCGGTCGTGGGGCTTGAACTCTGGGCCTGGGCGTTGTCCCTTAGCTCTTCAGCTCAAGGCGAGCGCTCTACCACTTGAGCTACAGCGCCACTTCCGGTTTTCTGGTGGTTTTATTGGAGATAGGAGTCTCATGGTCTCTACTGCCCGGGCTGGCTTTGAACCGCGATCCTCAGATCTCAGCCTCCTGAGTAGCTAGGATTACAGGCGTGAGCCACCAGCGCCCGGCTTAATAGGCACTCTTATACAGTGAAGAAAGGCAGAAACACATCTTTTCCCAGGGGTTTTTCCAGCCTTTTCCCAGGAGTAGGCCTCTTAGAAGCCCTATTCTCCGAGGTAGACTTCGGTGAAGTCCCAAAACTTGGAGATAGGTTTCTGTAAATCCCCATTCTCTGAGGTAGACTTCGGTGAAGTCCCAAAACTCAGAGATAGGTCTCGAGGCCCCTATCATGGTCTGATAGATGGTTTCCCATGCTAAGCAGACTCTACTGGGGTCGGCGTGGCAGGTAGCCACGTGTCAAGGAAAGCCAAGGAATGCTAGTAGCTCAGAGAAGCTGGATGAGGCAAGGAATAATTTCTCCCTTAGAATTTCCAGACGGAAGGGGTCCTGCTGACACTTGAGTTTAGATGCCGAGCCCCTAAAACTGAGAGAATAAAAGTCTATTGTTTTAGACCACTTTGTCTGTGGCAATTTGTTACAAAGAACTCTTGAAAACAAGTACTCTATTGACTGCTTCTGCTCCTTTCTCAAAATTTCTATATTTGCGGACATTCATTCTTTATTTTAGAATCAGCGAGATTATGATTGGTGAGATGTTAAAAAATCCTGACAAATTTTGCTTATAACTCCATCAAATTTATAAATTAATTTGGAGGAGAATTTACATATATGCAATGTTTGATCATCTCATCCACAAACATTAGGCTTTTTTCCATTAGGCTTTTGTCCCTTGTATGATTGAATAGGTTTTAAGTTTTCTCTATAAATATAGCGTGCACTCTTTGTTATTTGTAAATTTTGCTCTTTTCTTGCCCCTTTCATCTCTCAAGGCATTGCCTGAGACTGTGGAAAACAGTTGCAGAAATGCTTTGGCTTATTTTGGTATTAACGAGGATATATTAAAGATATATTAAGACAATGTTTCTTTTAGAAGATTTCCTTTATTGATTTCAGGAACTACTATTCTATTTCTACTAAGGTAATCAAAGCTATCTTCTTCTACTCATTAAAAATCTATTCTATTTTGAATTTTGATCCAGGGACCAATGATGTATCACGTTTGGTATGTGGTTTTTGTGAACCAGTATTTGAGTCTAGGCCAGATAGGTTAATATCTCTACAATCTGGGCTTTGCTGATTGAGTCTTTGTGATGGTTGTCACAGTTATGTTCTTCCACTGCATCTCAGAGGCATGTGGAATGCTTGTCTTTTCATGAGTAACTTAGTTAAGGTTGTGTGTACCAGATCTTGAAATCAATGAGCTGTTATCACTTAAAATTGAATCTGTGGGACATTACTTTAAGACTGTAAACAATTAGTTTCTCAATAATCTTTTGACCAATTATTGTATATTATATCCAAGAATGACATTGCTAGTTGTGGATGATAATTGCCTTCTTTCACTGTTTTCTTCATTTATTACCTAATATTGTTTCATATGTGAGAACTCCCACTTCTTCGGAGTGTCATTGTAGATTTTCAAGAAGAATACTTAAAAAAATGCTTGAGTCAAGAGAGTCTAATATTGTAAGTACAATTGCTGATTTATTTGTTTGTTCCTTTAGTTGCATTGCCTTGTTTTTTTTTAAGGACCTATTAGTTGCACTTACATTTATGGCTATGATAGATATTTGTACCTTTATTGCCTCCTATGTACAATGGTAATAACAACAAAAGTTAGCTCAATCAATGACCTGGGGTCAAGATTAATGTAGCTGATATCTGTAAATATCTTAGATTAGGTTTGGAATGGTCCTTGTCCTCAATAAGTGCTACCAATTACTTTTGTTAATAATATTGTTATATCTTTTGGACAACTGCCTCAATTGCTTATGTGTAATATCTTTCTGGGTCTTTGTGTTATGTTCTTTGATTTCTATTGCATTGCTATCTCAGTTTTCTTTGGCTTATAATTTTGGTATCTATTTCAAAATCCTTTCTTCTCCTGAAAAACATGTTTCAAAACACATAGCTTTTATAAATATTCCATGATAATTATGTTCTCATCCAATTTGAGAATCTCTTCTTTAGTCTTGTGAATTCAATACATTTACACATTGTTACTGTTACATAAATTTACTATTACCATTGAGGTTGTTTCCTCTATACCATAATTTTTGTCATCATCCTCTTCCTAATACCTACCAAAGCCTTTAATCAGTCTTAACATATTCATGGCATTCATTTGGACTAGGATCTCTTCATCTGGAATTAAAGAAATGTTTTCAGTGATAGATTCTGTGGAGTCAATGTTCTGAAGACTTTTATGTCTGTGAGTACCTTAATTTTTACTCTTCCCTTTAAATGACAGTTTAGTTAGTTATAAAATTTGAAGTTTGCATTTCTTTTTCAGCAATGCTCAGAATGTTGTCTTCTGCTGAATTCTTTTTTTTTTTTTTTTGTCGGTTGTGGGGCTTGAACTCTGGGCCTGGGTGCTGTTCCTCAGCTCTTCAGCTCAAGGTGAGCGCTCTACCACTTGAGCTACAGTGCCACTTCCAGTATTCTGGTGGTTTATTGGAGATAGGAGTCTCATGGTCTCTCCTGCCCGGGCTGGCTTTGAACTGCGATCCTCAGATCTCAGCCTCCTGAGTAGCTAGGATTACAGGCGTGAGCCACCAGCACCTGGCAAATAAAGCTTTTTTTTGGGGGGGGGGTGGGGATTCTGGTCGTGGGCCTGAACTCTGGGCCTGGGCACTGTCCCTCAGCTCTTCAGCTCAAGGCTAGCACTCTACCACTTGAACCACAGCGTCACTTCTGGCTTTTTTTTTCCTGCTTATGTAGTGCTGAGGAATCGAACCCAGGGCCTCATGCATGCAAGGCAAGCACTCTACCACTGAGCCAACTTCCCAGCCCTCTTCTACTGATTTCTTGCATCCAATATTACTATTGAGAAGTTGAATGCTAATTTCAGTTTTATTCTCTGGTGGTTCTTTCCTAATTTTCTTCTTTAGGAGGTTTTTGGATTTTTCTCTTTGATTTTATGAATCACAGTTTTACTATAATGAATGTATTTTATCTAACCTAATTTACTTGTAAATTACTTAAGAGTTCACATCTTTAATTCTTGGAAAGTTTTGCTCATTATTTCACTCAAAATATTCACTTCCCTATTTTCTTATATTCTGGTAGTACAGATTCCAGTAATGTGATTGTCTATATTTATTCCCCATCTCTCATAAACAAATAATATATTCAATATATAGACATATATGTATGTAATTTATAACTGTAACTGTACAGTTACATTACCTCTATATTTATATATAAACTATACAGTTCTTTATAGAGAGATTATAAATACACACATACATACATACATACACACACACACACACACACTCATATATATATATATATATATATATATATATATAAAATCACATATGTTCACACATTTTCTTTCTGGTTCATTGACCCTATATTATTTACCATTGTTAATATGTTCATTTCTTTTATAATTGTACTATTCTGATGTCTTGTTCTTCTTAATATAAAGCTCATACTCTTGAAGTTACTATCCATCTTAGTTGATAATGTATCATTAGAAGGAGGAAGTGAATCTGCCCTATCTCTTTATGTATGTGTTGCTTTAGGGCAAAAAGTTTCTGCTGTTGGTGTCACTCTGAATTTCCTTAGTTTTGGGGACTTTAAAAAATTACAAATAGGCTTATGTGGTTATATGGCTTGATAAACATAGCATACTGAAAGGGATAAAAATGTCTTCAGAGTCAAGCAAGAAGTGGGTGTTGGTGTCTTAATGAGTAAGACAAGCTCCATATACCATGGTGTATGCATAGATATGAGTGCAGAAAACACAATGACTTGGACCATCCAATGTAGAGATAATTATCCAATAATACTTCAGTATTCCTTGAGAGCAACATTCTGTAATACTTTAGGATACCACTTTTGTCAATAATTTTCCCAAGGGAAAAATGCAAGGTGGAATTAGAATATTACATTTTATGATACATATTTATATATAAACATACCCATATATGTATATATGATAGATGCATAAAAAGTAGACTTTAGGAAGACTGAAAGATTATCATCAAAATAGTTATGTTACAGATTTTATACTTGCAAAGATGTCAATTGCCTGAACAATTTATTATGTGTTTTAGCTTATTCTTTGATTCTGGATAAATGTATGAAAGAAAACAAAGAACAGAGTTTGCCATTACCTAAGGAGTTTAAAATGAACATAATTTTGTATTAAGTTTGAACATGCTTAAAGATATCCCTTTAAAGGCTAATATTGTCAAAATAATGCTGTGCAACAATTTTCTCCTAAATCCTAAAACCATGAGATTGTGAGTAACTGGCTGGTTCTTCTCACCTGAGGCAGCCTCTTTTGATCTTGGCTTGTCCTGTTGATAGATCTGTAGTTAGCTAGCAGGTCAATCAGAGATGGCTCGTCTAGAATGCTTATTCACATGACTGGCAGATGAGTGCTCCTGGACAACTTGTGAGGGAAATCAGTGTGAATCTCATCACTGAGCAGAGTAACTGGACTTGTTTTGTCTGTTCTGTGCCTGGACAAGTTTCCATGAGAACGGGAAAAACTCCCTGAATTCTACTGAGGTCTACTCTTGGGGCTGGCACATGGTTATATCTGACATAATTTATTGTTCAAAGTGAGTTACCAGACTGGATTTAAGGGAATGAGAAAATAGGGCCACGGTTTGATGGAAGGAGAAGAAAAGTTACTCTGTAAAGGTCAAGGATGTAGGAGGAGTGAAACCCTATGACTCTTCTGCAATCTATCTTCCATACCCACAGTGGGAGGATTGATCCCAGTCCAAGTTAGCCTGGACATTAAAGCAAGACCATATCTTGAAAAAGAGGATGGAGATGTGGCTTAAGTGATAAGAGGCCCCCCCTAGCTAGTTTGAGACTTTGAGTTCAAACTTCAGTACTACCAAAAAATAAAATACAATTCATGGCTTAGTGATGAATGTTGGTGAAAGGAAGTTCCTTTCAGTTGGGACAATACAAATTGGGCCAGACACTGCAAAGTACAGTAAGGATTTGTGATGTTTTTGAAAAAAACTTAGCTTCTAGATGAAGATTACAATTCCTAACAGGTAGGTACTCAATTGATCAGCAAATATTTTCTAATTACAGTAGGCCAGGCATGGTCATAATGCTGAGGCATAAAAAGCAAGATAGTCTGTCTCCCAGATATTCTCTCAATCTATTAGAAAGATATGAATTCTTCAAAGAAGTTCAACTAATACAAATAACAAAATGTAATAACCATCAAAAGTGGCCCATAAAGACATCTGCATATTTAATCATTATCAATCAATCAATCTATCTATCTATCTATCTATCTATCTATCTATCTATCTATCTATCTATCTATCTATCTATCTATCTATCTATCTATCTATCTATCTATCTTATCTATCCATCTGTCTGTCTGTCTGTCTATCACCTATCTGCATATATATATATATACACACACATACACACACATGGACATCTCTCTATTTATATATGTACAAACGACTAAAATGTGGTATATACAGGAAAGACTCCTTTGAACAACTAACCATTTAACAATAAATATCAGAAAACTGAAACATGTTTTATCATAGTGGGCAGGCTGCAAGGGAGTGGACAGACAAAAGGAGAGAGGAAAGGTAGGAAACAGTCATAATATGTGAAAATGGAATGAGGTAGCTTGGTGGGGTTGGGACAGAGTGAGGGGAGAAGGATGCAAATGGTGGCAAGATCAAGACCCATATACTCATAACTTGATATGTTGAATTGAAACCCCTTTGAATAACTACTTAAAAGAATAAAAACATGGCTGATAGATAGAAATTGCAATAAAACATTCAGTTCTGGAAGAAAACTTTGAAAATAAGAAGATATCTTCAATAATATAATGAAAATCAGTGTAGAAAGACATTCACTTTTCATAAGTAGGCCACCAAAGTATTTAAATTCCAAAAAGCAAGGAATGTTTTATATTAAAATTCAGTCACAAGTTGTACCCTACTAAGTGAATTTACCAGAGATTTGAATTATTGTGACTTTGAAAATAGCTTCCCCATATCTGACTGTATGAATTAAATATAAGAGACTTGAACTAAGTTGCAAAATCTTCTAGACTTGAGTCTCTTCACTTGGTTTTGTTACTAATAACAAAACGAACTCAACTTATATGTTGACATGAGAATCAACTAATAGAAAACATTGCCAAGCACTGTGGAAATAATGAGCGCTACAGAACTAGGTCAATAATGGACATTGGCTTTCTTCCAGTTTCTCCTGAAAGGGAGTCGTTTGATGACAGTTGAGTGACCATTTAACCTGCTAATCAGGCAGCTGGCAAGATGCCTGGTGATAAATAGAAGAAGAAAATTTTTAGGAGACAAAGATAGGGAAGCAAAAAAGGAGGAGATGTCATGTTTCCCAGTAGAAACACGAGGGGCTTTGGGGGTAGGATGCATCTTCTTGCTCAGTCCTTGTTCTGGATTGTCCAGTGTCTTCTCCATGTTTGGCACCACTGTCCCTGGTGGAACTACATGCCAGTACCTCACTTTACTCAATTTGTGAAAACAGCAGCAATCCCAGTGACAAATGCCAACTATTTTCCAAACCTTGTGTTCTCTTCTTGTTGAAAAATCAGAGAGTCAGAGCGCTAAAAGCCCTCAGCAAGTAGTATCACCAGGGGTTTAGAAGAAACAGTTCAAAGATATGACAATGGCGAGAACAACAAAAGGTCCAATTAGGAACACAGGGTTATACACATACATACACAATCAAAGGGACTAAAGCATGGCCTACACAGGAGTTGATTCCCATAGTGTAATTCTTTTGAACACTTAACCAGCAGTAAGAAAATAAATACCAGGAATCTGGTTCAAGGGAAGGGAGGCAGACAAATGGAGAGAGGAGTGGTGGGTGAATACAGTCGTAATACTCAATGAACACATTGTGACAATGGTACTAGGTAACTTGAGTGGCAACCAGGTAAGTTGGGGTTGGGATAGATTGGAAGGGGGAAAATGTTGGAAGGGATGACACTAATCCAAGATGCATTGTCCTCATAAACTGACATGTTGAACTGAAACCCTTTTTATGCAACTACTTAACTGTGATAAAAAATAATTTTAAAAAGAAAGGTCTAATTAGAGTGGCAATCATATTTTAGTTACCCAAATGGATCTCAGCCAAGTTAAAGTGCTCTGTATGGTGAGTCCACATTTTTCTCTACGTTTGCTTTCATCTCATCTTGGTTCTGTCCCAGAGCTTCCAACAACTCCCTTATGTAGGCCATATTCCTAGGCCTGACATTACTTTCCTCACGTCAGAATTCGTTTCCATTCTCTCATCTTCAGTTTTCATCATGGACTTTGCTGGTTCCAGTTTATGGATCCTGACAAAAGGTTCCTTGAAGGATGCAGAGTGATCCAGAAAGGAAACGACTTGATGCTGAACTATTGGTAAGTGAAAATTGCAATTCAAATGGGATCAACTTGTTCTTTCCTGTTCGGATAGTGGTACTTGAAAGCAGAAATACTTCTAGGCCCTCCAGCCCATTTTCCCCTTGCAATTGTTTGACTCAAATTCACTTTTCCTTTAAATAAGCCAGATCCAAAGAAACATAGGTCCATGGTTTCCTCTATTTGCTAGTATAACTAGTAACTATATAACTAGTATATGTCTAGGATAATCTTACCAGACAAGCAGAAAAGGTCAAAAACTATGTACATATGACCATATAAGATGATGTGAAGCAAAATGAACCCCAAGATATGGACACAAGAGGTTTTTCTTTGTTGCTGTTGTTTTTAATGTACTATGTGATTTTTTTTTGTTTCTTTTGTATGTTCGTCTCCCATGATATAACCCCTGTTTTCACTGTATTTGGTTCTGGTGCCCTGCATCTTGTATATATATTTTTCTAATATGGGGAGGGGAAGGGAAATAACAAAATGCTGAAATAAGGATACTGGTTGACCCACTGTAGCAATGAGACATGCAAGACACTATGTTGAAAAGGAACTTTACAACTTGGGGGGTGGGGAAGGAGGAGTTGGGGAGGTGGGGAGGGAAAGGAAAGTAGGAGAAAAACAAAGGAGGAGGTAACAATGCTCAATAGGAAATGTACTCATTACCTTACTCATGTAATTGTAACCCCTCTGTACCGTATCTTTACAATAAAAAATATTAAAAAATTTACTTTGCCAGTGTTCTGATCCAAGTTGTCCTCTACCTGAGTTTTTATTTCTATGTATTTTCCTTATCTGTTCCATCTGGTCTTCTTCAGAGTATTTCTTGTCATTTCCAGGAGCTTGAACTGCATAGTAGACACTTTAGTTGATAACAAGATCCGCTGCTACATGGAAATTTAAGATCCCTAGAAATAAACATCTTCTTTGTTATCCAATTGGTATGAATTTAGCACTGCCTTAAAAAGAACACTGCAATACTGCAAAGGACAAAGGTATAGAGAATCAAGTATATTTCAGGTTGTGTGAATAAATTAAAGCTTTACTTTCCTTGGACATTGTAGATCCAGGAATTCCACATCTTTGCCTCTTCTCTCTGTTCCCTAACTAGTCCCCATACTTTGATGAAATAACATCCTAAATGGTTATCCTATGTCTTTGTTTCTTTCAGTAAAATTAATAGTTCCTTAGTTCAGGTTCATATCATCTCTCACCTGAATTACTACAAATCCAGGTTGACCAGTAAATGGTCTCCATTCTTTCACTCACCGGAAATCCTTCCTATTTCTACTCAAACCAAATGTTACAATGTTATTCCTCTGTGTACCACCGTTGGGCTTCTTCCTTCATTCCTGGGTAAAGTATAAAGGACACGGCACAGCATAACATCCTTGCATCTTCCCCATGTCACTTCTATTTCTCTTCCTTACTCTGTCCTCTATTATTGCTGATGAAACTCTAAGGAATTAGTATTGCTTGCTTTGGATTCCTCTGTGTGTGTGTGTGTGTGTGTGTGTGTGTGTGTGTGTGTGTGTGTGTGTGTACGCATCCGTGCTTGTGTACCTAATGGTGGTGACAATATTTGTCACTATGTGCCACGTAGTGTTCTAAGTGCTCTGTGCATTCACTCAATATTTACAACAGCTTCATCATACATGTATTGTTTTTGTCTTTATTTTATAAATGAGGACAAGAAGGAATGGAAAAGTTAAGCAATAAGGTCAAGCGCACTCAGCTAAATGTTAAGGGCAAGGCAATTGAAAGCAATCTGACTTCAGGGCCCAAGCCAAGACTAACCTGCCTCAGCCATCATTCAGTCCCATTTATCATGGGCTGTCACGGTCCAGAGTCAGTGCTGCCCGCTTCTCTGGGACCTAGTCACTAGAAACATTGCCCTTTGAGAGGAACTAAGGCCCTCCATCTCATGGTACTCCAGGTGCAGGGGGAAGTTAAGCTGCCAACAGGGGGAAATGTTGAGGAGGTGCATCTTTGAAGCTATGGTCTGCACAGCAGTGTTTCCACTGGTCTGACTTCAGACTTCCATTGAACCCTCTAGTCCCAATTAAGAATTAGAACAGGGCAACAGGGAACAGACAGAGTGATTCTGCCAATCAGAAGAAAGTGTATCAATTTGGTGAGAAATCGTAAGTGGCTTGGAACCTGCTGGAGCTGGAGGTCATGGAGAAGAGATACAGCCATGCCTGAGAGGCTGTCAAGGCTGTCTATGCTGGAACTCTGTTTTAGCTTTAATTCTCACACCCATACTGCAAGGTGAAGATTTCCTCTGTTTTACTGACAAGGGAGCAGTCTCACAAATATTAAGGAATATATCAGAGTCATAGCATTACTAAAGTGTAATTTAGCTAGGATTTGAACCTGGTTCTAATTGATTCCAAAGCCATTCATAAGCTCCACTCACAGTCTCTCATATACTGTCTGCTCTACTTGTTCTTGCTCTCTCTCTTGAAAGCTTCTGACTGAATCCCTGGGAAATAACAGGGCTTATGTGGATTACACAATAGAAATGCTTTTCCAGAATCCAGAAATTCAGAATCAAGTGGATTATTATATTCCCTGTAAAAACTAGTTTAAAATTTGTTAATTCCCCCTCCCTGTCAAAATCAAGTCTCGGTACTAAGAATTCAGCTTAAATTCTTTCTTCCTTTTCCAAACTTTTCAAACCTTGGAAGTCTTTGGGAGAAAATGGAGAGTACAGAGCCTCTTGTATATCAGGAAGGATGATAAAGGGGCAGGGGTAGGGTCCACAGATGGCTGTGGGGTTGATGCTGGACCTTCCTGTGAGTCAGTCAAGCCAAAGATCTTGCAGGCCAAGGTACTCGCAGAGCATTGCTAAGTTGTGGCGGCGGGCTGAGGGGGGGTGGAGAAGGAGTGAACTCAAGGCATATTTTAGTTGGATTCATGTGTAAAGTGGATGGGGTGAGGAGAAGAGAAGGAGTTGAGGGTGCTGCAGGAAGAGATACAGTGTGGAATGAGGTGATATTAGAAAACCAAATGGGATCAGGAGCTTGGAACAGATGGGAAGTGCATTAAGTAGCTACAGAGAGTGAGGAATAGGACATGGTTGATTATGGAGAAGGACTCGGTGGCTAGGAGAAGAATTAAAGCATCATGGTGGAACTGATCACAAGTGGGAGAACTTCTCTGGGGACACAATGCCCTGACAGTTTGGATTTTGGGGGTATTTTCAGAAGGAGCAAGTTGGAAACGTTTCAGTTGCAGAAAGCCTCCCACCCCTCGCCTCTCAGGCACACATCATCATTTGCGAAATGTGAATCTTTCACTGGTGTCTTCAGGACGTCTGAAGACAGAGATGTGCCTTCTGTTTCCAGTGATCTCAGGGCCCCAGGATGAAGCTAGCCTTGGGATAATAAATCAGGTAATTATCTCCATCCTTCCTATGACAATAATGGTAAGGAGGCAGGCAAAAATTCATCAGAGGCTGCTTCACAAGTCCCCAGGGAGACTCAGGATAAAGAAACTGATTGTCAGAATCTGCCTCGGCAGCATTATATCAGGGCTCTGTAACGATGGCTGAGGGCCACACTGAGCCTCCAGAGGAAAGAATTGTAGAGATGAAAAGGAGAAAGACACCTACACCCTAGCCTGGTACCCAACCGAGTCTGTGTGGAGGGTCTAGGTCTGTAATTAGAAACACAGAGTAATAAATATTGAAAGAAGCTTCTGTAAACATTCTAAAGGACAATGAAATTAGAAATAATAAGCAGATGGGCTTTTATTCAAAGCAAATCATGCCAGATGGACTCAGTACCTCTCCTTTTTTTTTTTTCGATAAAAGTACAAAGTTGGTAGATGAAGGGAAAATGGCATGCTTGATGTCATATGTTTGAAGATTGTTAAAACATTTGAGTCTTCCAAGAAGTCTGATTTGCAGAATTGGCTCAGAATGCCTAGAATAGAAGCACATACCTGACAAAAACATATTGGATAAATGCGTGTAATTGGGCAAGGAAAAGTACGAGAATACTGAACTGCCCCCTGGCCTCCAGAGGGGTCTTTCAAGAGATTATAGAGTGTTAGAGCCTAAAAGGACCTTACAGATAATCCAGTGCAACCCCTCATTTAAAGATGAGAAAGCTCAATGAGGAGACAGTGATTTCACAAAACCGGGGCTTGAGTGAGGGTCACTTGACAATTAGTTGTGCCGTGAGAGAGCTGCTCTTGGCCAGACACCTGTGGCTCATGCCTATAATCCTGGCTGCTCAAGAGGCTGAGATTTGAGGATTGCCAGCTGGGGCAGAAGGGTCTGTGAGACTATTATCTCCAATTAGATGTCCAAAGAACTGGAAGTGGAGCTGTGGCTCAACTGGTAGAGTGCAAAAGCTCAGGGACAGTGCCTAGGCCTTGAGTTCAAGCCTCAGGACTGGCACACACTCACAAACATGAATGAGGGCGCCAATCTCTTCTACCCAGTGTCTCCATTATCTAGGAAAGAAAATAAATGAGGTCAGGTCTAGTGTGAAAGGATTCAAAGCACACAGGTGCCAACAAAGCCCAAATTAGGATCCTGCTTCCTCGGTAGGGTGGACCTCAAACAAAATGGAGAAGGGTTGAGAACGGTGGGAAAGCTTTGCCATAGGCCACTCCCTAAGGAGTGCAGGTTTTTGAGCCACTTTCAATGACATTAATCTATTCTTGCTGTGTAACACATATTGCCCTTTTGCAGGTAAGAAAATGTGAAACTCAGGGAGATTCATGGACTTGTCCTACTAAGGTCAAACAGCAAGCATATCATAGAGCTGGGACTGAAGTAGAGACTCTCTGTTTCTAGTCAGTCTCTACCTTATTCACATTTTATTGGTGGTAGGTCCGAATGTCCCTCCTTGCCCTTTGACCTAGCAAGAAGACCTTCCCTCCCACTCTACCTTGGCTGGGCCTGTATTCAGTTTCCCAGACACCTGACTTTCCTAAAGCCTAGCCCTTTCTTCTTACCTCAGGAATACGCCATATCCTCCTCCATTCCTTCCAGGTCATCCTTAAAATATACCATGTACTCTGTTTCTACTAAGCTCTATGCCCAGCCATTAGTCACCTTAAAATACAGACAATTTGTGTAAGCAAATTTCTACTATTGTCTCTCCAGGTGACCATTTCAAATCTGGGGTATAATTGCTTCCTTACTTCAAAATCAAAACCAGCCTCCTTTGTTTCTGCTGTGCAGTGAAAGTGATGTATTAAACACTATCTAGTGGGTGCCTGACAGCAAGCAGATGTTTGATATATTTTATTTATTTGTTTGCTTATTATCTGGGACTAGGACTCCAACTGGGTGATTGACTCTTGCTTTCATTCATTGGCTGGTGCTCTACTACCTGAACCACACATCCAACCCTGTTAGGTTTTTATTAAGAGGAGTGGAGGCTAGGGACATTTACTTAAGACCCCTCTCTGTGGTGCTTGCTTCCTAGTTGTTGCTTACAGATCCAAATATGAGCACCCTTCCTTCTACTCAGAGGATGATCAGAATCTGGTCATTTGGGTGGAAGGCAGGTTGAAGTTGAGGGTTGTTAAAGAGTGATTTTTTTATGTTTTATGTGAATAAGTGATGTTATGTGAATAAGGCAATGAGTACATTTCTTGTCGAGCATTGTTAGCTCTTCAAGAAGTGATCTTTTTTTTTTTCCTGGAAAGAAGTGTCATGGAGGTGTAGGGAAAAAAATGGAAGCCCATTTGCATCTTCTCCCACAACTGAAAAACAACTCCACAGTTCTCATGACCCACGGGACAACCTGTCAAATAAATCCTATTTGAACTTACCTTGGTCTCAGTTTTCTCTCTGTAACAACTCTCAATGCACTATAAAACCAAACCAAACCAAACCCTAGTTACTATCTGATGAGAGCAGCAGTCATATTTTCTTCTCATACTTTCCACAGAAGGGGTGCAGCCAATGAGAAATGCTTCTTTTCCTACCTACAAAATGGGAGCCAGGGGAAAGGAAAGCCCGAGGAAGCGTTCAGATCTGTATTTCTTTCCCACTTCTGACACTGAGGGCCTTCAGGCAAGTGTCTTACCCTCTCTGTGCTTTCGAGTCTGTTGAATGTAATACACACTAATCTATCCCTGCAGGCAGGACATATAACTTGTCTTCATATCACTTGATGCAATAGCAATGAATGTTGTAAATATTTAGGAATCACAAGTCTAAATGTTGCTGCAACATTGTCACATGCGCATCTATCACTAAGAAATACTACTTACTAGAATGCCAAATACATGCCTTCCATGACTTAAATCTAGTAAGAACTCTGCAGTAGCAGCTATTATCATCACTGGTTTACAGGTAAGAAACCTGAGATGTGGAGGATTTGATTTACCTTTTTGCTAGCTGGTGGTAAAGTGAGGTTTTGAACACATACCCTCTGTTTTTCTATCCATCTGCATTCAGGATCTATGCCTGCCATTTAAAAACAATACTTTACTGTCGTAAAGGGCTTTGACTTTGCAAAGGGTTTTTAAAATTGGATTCTGAAAACGAAGCTCCTATGGAGTTTTATTGGCAAGGGACCAAGTCTTGTCCTTCAGATGTTTCTCTCTAGGGCTGGCCCTCTGGTGTCCTTTTCTTTCCCAGGACTTGACTTTGTTGACCTTGACTGATGTGTTCTTCTAGGATTTGGTCCACTCAGGGGCATGGGCTCCATTTTCCCCCCCACTCAGCTAGAGGCTTGGTTGGTTAGACAGTTATTGAATTCCTGTATGGGTCACATATTGTGTTGGCCCTAAGATTACTCCACAAGCTAGATAGGCCTTTTCTTTTCTTTCTAGGAACTTGTAGTCTAGGGTAGAAAATGAAGGTAAATGGGGACTTTCATAAGAAGGTGGCTATAGACAGTTGTGTGAACATATGGAACTCTTACTGGCCCCGGGGAGCTGGGAACTTAAGCTTCAGGAAATGGCCTTGGGTAGAGAACACAGGATGAATGTGTGAGACTGGGGAATGCAACAGACTAACAAAGCTGCAGGCTGTGAGGGACATTTTAGATCTAGAGACAGAATTTGGTTGTACTTTTTGCTCCAAAGATCAAATCTTCTAAGAAAAAAATTCATCTCTCTCTTCATACTTTAGTTTTCCCCAAGAAGGCTACATGCTGTACTTATTCCCTGTTTTAATATCATACCCACCCTTACTGGTAGTGTTGGCTGGAGTCCAGGCCTCTTGTAATAAGGTTGTTGTAGTATAGTACTTCAGTAACTGAAGGACTGCATGCCACACTTGCTTTCTTAAAATGAGCCTGAAAACAAGTAAACACCCATCTTCCAGTGGCCACTATATTCATCTGGTATGTAGTTTTGCTCAGTAACACCAGAGTACTTAGACAACTGGGTAGGTTGTAATTTCTAGTTTATGTGTATGTATTTTCTAAAGAAACAACATCTCAATTGACTTTCAGTTACTTAAAAGTTTCTTATTAGCCTTCCTACTGCTAATAGTAAGCAAATTCTGTTTTCCTTTAAATATTTCACTGCAATGCCTAACAAATTTCCTTCCTTCCTTCCTTCCTTCCTTCCTTCCTTCCTTCCTTCCTTCCTTCCTTCCTTCCTTCCTTCCTTCCTTCCTTCCTCCCTTCCTCTCTCCCTTCTTCCTTCTTTCCTCCTTCTCTCCCCTCTTTGCCTTCTTTCCTTCCTCCTTTCCTGACTTCCTTCCCACCTTCCTTTCCCCTTCCTTTACTCATTCCCTCTCTTCTTTCTGTCCTATCTTTTCTATTTTTCTCCCTCCTTTCTCTCTTTCTTGTGTGTCTTTGATAGGTTTTATTAATGTCTCTAGAAAGTGAACAGAATCATTTTCCTTTCCCCTAATTAGCCTGACTGTGGAGGGAGTTAGAAACTAGAGCCCATGCAAGGGAGGCCTGGGCCCAAGGCTCCTTTCCCTTTATTTCCTCCACCTAATGTGGAGCTGGCTGTTAAGAGGGAATGCCATTTTTTCCAGTCATCAAGTCAAGCTATTACTGTGTTTGCAGCTAGAGATTTAAGTCCTTCTATTTTTACAAATACTAGGGGAGATCTCTTCACATGCCCTGCAAGCAAAAATCTTCCTTCTACTGTGAACTATTGCATGCATGACTTTCTATGGCTCTCCTTGTCTCCCCACCCCCGTTCCAGGTTTTGCAAAGTAACTCTGAAACCAACTTCTGCAATGAAGTGCATCTGCCCAAGGGATTTTTTTTTTTACCCTAAATAACAACTCCCCCAAGAACCCAACACTTTCTTTTTGGAAGAGTTATGTTATTGTTATTTGGGCCTGATGGACTGACAGTTGCTTCTGCCAGAAACAGAAATGATAATGAGGGCCTCAGGCACATTGGGACTGGGGCTCCCACGCCCCCACTTTGCTTGGGCTCACCAGGGCAAGGATTTTGCTGAGTTTTGTTTTTTCAGACCCTCCTAGAGATGAGGTCTGTCAGAATCCCTGGCACTTGAGAGAATGTTGTTTTAACAGAAACCATTGTAGTACATTTTTCACCAAATTACATTAGCATATAAAACTTGGATTATTGATTTCTTGTTTACTTGTAGCTTCTGGGCAAGAGTCCAGCTTATAGAAGCAGATAGAATATCTACACACTGGAGATGAGGGTAGCTGATGTTTTTCTTTCTTTTAAAGACCAGTTACCAGATCTGGGAAGGTTGCGTGATTTGAAACATGGCGGTTTTTTCTACCTAACCTGGTACTTGACTCAAGACTTCTATGGTACAGCCCTTTCCTTCCCCCTAACCCAAACTGGAGAGGCAGGAAGGACAGAGGACTCTCCGTAGGGACACACAGCACCTGCCCCTTCTTATGCATCTTGATGTTGGGCAGTGATGATATGATCTGTACAAAATCTCCTTTGGGGCATAGATCTTTATTTTGTAGATGAGGAAACCAAAGCTTAGTGAAGCTGAGCTAACTTGTTCTAGTTCCTTTAGAAGAAGGTGAAAGATTAGCAGCTATTTGGTTTGGAAAAGATTCGAAATTCCTTTCTTTTTGGCTAGTCTTGGGGCTAGAACTCAGGGCCTGGGCACTGTCCCTGAGCTTCATTTGCTGAAGGTTAGCAATCTACCACTTGAACCACAGTGCCACTTCCAGCTTTTTCTGTTTTTGTGGTACTAGGGAATCGAACCCAGGGCTTCATGCACGCTAGGCAAGTACTCTACCACTGAGCCACATTCACAGCCCTAAAGTTAGCAGTTTCTTAAAGGTTAAACAGAGTTACTATATAGCTCAGTCATTCTACTTTTGTGTATATACACAAAAGAATAAAAAAAAAATCAAACTTGTATTGCTCAAAAATGTATACACAGATACTCATAGGAGCAATATCAATTATAGCCAAAAAGCAGAGTAACCCAAATATTCATAACCAATGAATGGGTAAATATAATGAAGTCTATCCATTCAGTGGAATGTTATTTGGTAGTAAAGAGGAATGAAAAATTGATACATATTGAAGATGAACTTTGAAAACATGTTAAGTAAAAGAAATCAGCTGCAAAGACCACATATAAAGATTTGATTCCATTACATGAAATGTGTAGAATATATAGAAAATAGATTAGTAGTTTTCAAGGACTAGGAGGAGAGAGCTGAGGGCAAATGAGCATAATAGCTAATAAATGCTGGGTTTCTTTTAGGAGTGATGAAAAATCTCCCAGAATTGACTCTTAAGTTTGGTTCCAAATTGGTTTCTGAATTCCAAATTGGCTCTCAGATTGATTATAGTGATGGCCATACAATTCTGTGAATACACTAAAATTTATTGAGCTATAAACTAAATGAGCGCATAGCATGGTATGTGAATTTTATCTAAATAGTTATTTTTACAAAGTTAGTAGCTGCTGCTGACTGCTCTTAAAAGGGTATGTAATGGCCATGCAGACTGGGGAGAACAGACATGTTTCTAATGATAAAAACCCAAATTGCATCAACCGTGGCAGCTTTCATCAAGTATTTACTAAATGCCTGGCACTGTGCTAAGTACTTTGCATGAACTATCCAATTTAATCATTACACTAACCCCTAAGGAGCCGAGTATTGCTGTTAGTCTCATTTCCTAGAATTGGAAACTGAGGTTAAGAGAGGTTTGTTAATTTTTCCAAGCTCACATAGCTTGTCAGTGCTTCAGTTGCCTTCTACTGCAGCACAGTCTTGGAAACAACTGTCTTTATTTGTCTCAGTCCCAGTATTGTATAGCTAAAAGAGTAGGACCTGCAACCTGATGGCTTGGATTTGAAATCAGATGGGCGTGTGTAAATGGGAGCAAGTGGCTCACGTCGTGGTCTCTGCTTTCCTCATTTATACAATGGGTAATAGAAATATCTGACTCATAGAATTGAGGGAAGATGAAAGAGAATAAACAGGAGGCCCTAGATCGGTGTCAGTTCACATAGTAAGTACTCAGCCTATGGAAACTATTATTGGGTTTCAGGGTAGAAGTATAGAAATAAATGGATCACAGCTTATGGATCAGCTTTAGTCTAGCGGGAAAGACAGAGGCACAAGTAATTGAAATTGGGAGTTATGGTGGAAGCCGGCAGGAGGCAGGTAGCACGATGGTAGAAAGATTAATAATTAATTAGGGACACTCCTGGTTCTGGATCATTGGGCCTTAAAGGCTCCCCTACGAAGGTATTTATAATGGTAGGATTCTCCTCCCTTTGCCTGAAGGATTCAGGTACACACAAAAAAATTATGAAATCTCGCTGTGGAGTCTTATGATTGTTTTTCTTTTCTTTTCTGACAGCTTGGTGGTAAAAAATGAAGCACTTGAAAGGGCAGAGTCAAGAGAGTACAGAGGTTCCTTTATTTGGGCTTCTTGAATATTTAACAGTAGTTAGGTCCTTAGGCCAATATAATAGAAACTGGAGAAGTCACAAAGTAGGAGTGAGGGCAAGAGGTGTGTTCAGACTGTGAAAGCATTCTTATTGTCTCAGCACACAACATGGGAGCTTAGAATATGTGGGAGGATTAGCTATTGATGCACAGGAACCATAAGATTTATAGATGAAGGTATCTGGGTGTATGATCATATATGTATATGTTATATATGGTACACGACAAATATAACAAGGGGTCAGGCGAGAGGGAGACTTTTCAAAAGTCTTTCTCTTGGAAAGCCAGGTTTCCCAATCTGAAGGGCCAGAAAGAAGCACAAAGTCAACAGAGACACATCTTTATGTCCCAGTTCTCAGCACACTCTCTGGCCCATCATACACATTCAACAGATATTTGTTCCAGGTGAACATGTAGATGGGTTTGTTCTGGGGGTAGGATGGTTTTTTTTTTTAATTGAAGCTGACCTCTAATTACTTCAGATTCTGAATTTCAGGTTAAGCTCTGAGCTTTTATCAAGAAAGTAATGAATGAGATCACCTTTGTCAGGTATGAACTCAGAACAGTCCTATCTATCCTCGGGGAAGATGATCTAGAGGACGTGGCATCTGACCCAATTGCCCATCCTGGCTGCCTGCTAGGACTCCTTGGGGAGCTTTGACAACAGATAGCTGCAGGCTGAAAGTCATACCAGATGGATCGAACTGGACTCCCTAGGGGAGGACCTAGGTGTTGGTGTTTTTTTCCTTTAAAAACACTCCCCATGTGATTCTATTAGGGTCCTGGGGGAGAATCACTGGAATAGGGCCTTTATAGATGGGAAGGCTGATGGTCGTGGCCAATAATCCTCTGTTCATTGTTGTCCAGAGGTAAATCTCAGGGGTCACCTGAATGAGTGGGAAAATGTGTCAGTCATCTTCCCAGAATTCCAAGGTCATTTTCTGAGAAACAGGGAGGGTGAGTGGAAGGGTGGCTACAGAGGGAGGAGACAAACTTTAAGAATTGGAGCATTTCCTGCCTTTTGTGTATGTCCTGGGGATTGAACTCGGGGCCTTGAACATTTGCTGTTCATATAGGATCCCACACTTTTGCCTTCCTTGATCCTTTTCTGCCTCTGTATCAACTGTTATTATAGGCATGCAGCACCATGTGTGGCCTTTGAACTTTGAACTATGTATTTCTGTAATTTGGAAATTTCCCGTAGCTCGAGAATACAAGGAAAAGTACTGCGGTATCCTGGCACTCCCTGGCCTTACCTCATTGAAGATGTGGGCTGGGTCAATAGAGGACCCTATGGCCTATTTCAGAGGCTGCTGGTTTCTCCTGGGACCCAGCTTCCCACTGCACTGCCGGCCTCGTTGCACCTGAGGCTTTCACGCCAGTTGCTCTGCAGCAAGACCATTAGGATGATCAAAGAGTCTCAGGGGAGTTTGTAGAGTATGACTGTGACCACAGGAGCATATTTTATTTTGCTCTGAACCAAACTGCGGAGGGAAGATTCCCTTCTAGTTTCAACAAGAAGAGGATATCAGTCAGCCAAATAGCTCTGAGAATCCTTCCAGTTAGCAAGCAACATCCCAGAAAATTACACCTGAAGTTTCTATAAGGAGCCGTCTCCTGCGAGATCTAAGCCTTCCCTCAGTGAAGGATGTGGTTGGGCCCCATACTTTGTTTGGGAAAAAAAATCTAGGCTCTGGGAAGGCATAGTTGCCTTGTACCCGAATCAGGTAAATTAATTCACCCACATGAACTTGTCTTCAAAAGGCACTTGAGCTAATGTTCCTGTGCTTCCTGCTGCCTGCCTCCACCTCAGGATCATTTCACAATCCTCCCTCAACCCTGTCTTAAACCTTCTGTTCCTCTCTGCTCCATCACAACTGTCCGAACTTGATAGAATCTTGCACACAGGCTTATTTATTATTGACCAGTGCCTTTATCTTGGATAGTATGTCACAAGTCGTCAAGACTGCAGTTCATGATGGTAGTTTCACAGATTTAAGATGAAGGAGCAGCATCCATATACTAGTTCCAGAGTCAAGATAGTCTGGTAGCCGGGCAGAAAAAAAAACAAGAAAAACCCAACCAACAAAAAACCCCACACCACCAGGTTGGAGAATGGAATTTTACTCACTGGAGCTGGCTTGGACTTTAGATATGAAACCCTTGATTTATAGTTTCTATTTCATGCGGATAGAAAACTCTGCTTACCCTTATTGGAAGGTCAAATGTGTTGGGTTCTTTAGCTAAGGTAGCTGTTAAAATTTATTTCCTGCTCAAGGAAAGGGGCCCTTGATACTCAACATGTTCTCATTTTAATTATGATTTTTTACTGGCATCATTTTTAACAAGAATAACCTAAGGCTTGCAAGGAGTGATTTCCCCTAATCAGTTCTGAAGTTCCTCCCCCTTCCAAGGTACTTCTAGAGCTCTCGCTACACAGATGAAATGAAATGGAGAACTGAACAATTACCTGGCAAATCTGAACAGTGTAGCGTCAGCAGCCAATTAGCACAGTTCAATTGCAGCAGTTCTTTTTCTTTCTTCTCTTCGTCTATAAAATTATGGACAGTAACATTTTCCACTCCTATACTGGTGTTCTCTGCTTTCCCTGGGACCTTTCTATGATGTGGTGTATTCTTCCTCAAGCTTAGCCTTTGGCTCCTTACATTTGGGGAGAGGCCTTGTGTTCCTCCTTCCCCCAGGTGAGGGCTCAGGATTTAGCATCCCCTCATGTTACAGTGACTGGAGAGCTCTTGTGTTCTTGCCTCAATACCAGTCCCCTTCAGAGAAGCTATGCCTGAGTACTTGATGCCCCCGGATAGTAGTTTCTGTTCGACCATCTTCTTGTTTGCTCTCTGGTTCCATTTACTTTTATGGATGCTGCTTATTCTTGGGAGCACCCTTCTAGGGATGGACATGTGATCCTGGCCTGAGGCGATGGGGGGGTCTGTACCCACCTCATAGAGATGGACACCAGGCCAATGAGCTTTCTGAGAATGGCTCCACTCCCTCCAATGGGAGCTCTGATGAGTTCCTCTTCATTGTAACATTGTTTAAGTCTTTAGGGAGGGTAACATCTCCACTATACATATCACAACCAGCTATATTTGAGGACTTACATAGTCTCAATCTCTTTTCCTCTACATGTCTGAGATTATGAGCCACTACAGTAGATGTGTATGCATTTATTAATTCACTTGATGCATGTTTTCTTTCTTTTCTATTTTATTGTTAGGGTAATGTACAGAAGGGTTACAGTTACATAAGTAATGAGCACATTTTCTCGTCGAACATTGTTACCCCTTTCTCATTTTCTCCTGCTTTCCCTCCCTCTGGCTCCCCTCCCCTCAAGTTGTAAAGTTCATTTTCAACATAGTGTCTTGAATTGCTGTTGCATTGGTTCACCCTTTTTCCTTTGTCTTACCATTTTGTTATTCTCTGTCCTTCTCCAAATCAAATAGCCATATATACAAGACACAGGGTACCAGAATAAACAACAGTGACAAGGGGCTGGGAAGGTGGCTCAGTGGAAGAGCGCTTCCCTTGCATGCCTGAGGCCCTGGGTTCGATTCCTCAGCACTACATAAGCAAAAAAAAAAAAAAAATGGAAGTGGCGCTGTGGCTCAAGTGGTAGAGCTGAAGAGCTGAGGGTCAGTGCCCAGGCCCAGAGTTCAGGCTCCAAGACCGGACCCCCCCCCAAAAAAAAACAGTGACAACAGGGGATAAACCAAAGGCAGGGGCATGAAGGGGAACAAGAGAAATAGCTTCACACAGCACATTAAAAACAAAAACAAAAAACCTCTTGTTTCCATATCTTGGAGTTTTGGTGCTGGTCCTGGGGCTTAAACTCAGGGCATGGGTGCTGTTCCTGGCCCCTTTTTTGGTCAAGATTAGCCACAGTTCTACTCCTGGCTTTTGGTGGTTAATAGGAGAAAAGAAGCTCAAGGACTTTTCTGTCAAGGCTGGCTTCAAACTACAACCTTCAGATCTCAGCCTCCTGAGTACCTAGGAATACACGTATAAGCCAATGGTTCCCGGCCACTCAATGCATGTTTATGAAGCACTTACTGCATACCAGACCCTCTGCTTGATAATGGGAACTTGGAGTTAAGCAGCATACATTTCCTGTACTTGAAGAAAATGGATTCATTTGCTAGTGTTGCTCCAGCAAAATGATACAAACTTGGTAGCAACAGAAATTTGTTGTCTCATAATTTTGGAGAGTAGAGTCCAAATTTAAGTTTCTGGGAGGACTGGTTGCTTTTGTGAATCTGTTTTAGGCCTCTCTGCTAGGCATAGTGAGGTCTTATGTTTCGTTGTAGCTCCTTGCAGAAAGACATGAGCCACATTGAATTAGGGCCCACTCTCATCTTAGTTACACCTGTAGTGGCCCATTTTCAAATAAAGTTGCAGTCTGAAATACTGGGGTTAGGGCATCAACATATAACATCAGGGGGACAATTCAACCCCAAACAGTATGCACTATTTTGTGGAGGAATAATAGTGAGATAGTTTTATTCCCATTGTAGACCTAATACTAGGCATAGTTCATTTTGATTCACTTTTTAGGGCAGACACTAAGGATAGCCACAGCTATCCTTAAGATAGCTAATATTTATCAAGTTACAACTCTATTCCATAAACAGTTTGTATTTATTGAGTAGTTCATATGTTCTGAATATCAGTTGGTGATTTATATTCATCAACATGAACCTATATAGAAATGGATACAGTAATTAAGGAAACAGTCCAAATTCAAACTAACAGAGTAGATCAGGTATATTTTGTAGGAATTAAATTATCTGTACCTCCACTGTTCATGGTGGTATACACCTGCAATCCCAGCTAGAGATAAGAGGATCAAGATCTGTGGCTCATGGCTAACATGGATAAAAGGGTGAGATCCTATCTGAAAAACAAATTAATAGCAAAAAAGGACAATGAACATGGCTTAAATGGTAGAGTACCTGCTTAGAAGTTCTATGCTCTGAGTTCAGCTATGCTCTGAGTCTAGTACAGCTGGAAAAGTAATCATACCCCTCTACTCCTACCTTCCAGCAACACTGGCCTTTGTCTATTGAAGATCTCTTCACAGATGATTAGGACCTTAGCCATACAGGGCACAGTTTTCAGGAATTGCTATGTGGGAGAGAGCTCATCATTGGACAATGCAGAAACCTGATACTCTAAGCCCTATGAGCAAAACCTCTGCCTCAAACACTCTTTCTATTTATTTATTTTTATTTTTAAAATTTTTATTGTAAAGGTGATGTACAGAGGAGTTACAGTTACCTAAATCAGGCAGTGGTACATTCCTTTTTGAACAGTGTCACCTCTTCCCTCACTTTCAAACATTCTTCAAATAGGTACTTCTATGTCATCTATGCCCTGTTACTGTCCTTTAAAAATTATTGTAAAGGTGGCGTCCTGAGGGGTTACAGTTACATAAGTTGTAATAATGAGTGCATTTCTTTTTGAGCAGTGTCACCCCCTGTTATTGTCTTTTATGTATCTTTCAAATACAACTAAGGTATTCATTTGCTAAAGTACTTATTGTCTGTCTATTTAAGAGACTAAGTGACTCAGGACTTGCATCGTCCTTTAGGGCTATATAGTCAGGGCATATCATTCTGCCTGCCCCACAAAAATGTTTCAAAAAGACCTCCTAGAAAAAAATAGATTGTTCTATAGATAAAGTGTATTTCTTTGAGGAGCCTTCCCAGAATTGAGATGAGATTGCCATTGCCCTCTCCCTCTCTCTCTCTCTCTCTCTCTCTTTCACTTTTCCCTCTTTCCCTCCCTCCTTTCCTCCCTTCCTTTTTCTCTTTTCTTCCTTCCTTCCTTCCTTCCTTCCTTCCTTCCTTCCTTCCTTCCTTCCTTCCTTCCTTCCTTCCTTCCTTCCTTCTTTCCTTCCTTCCTTCCTTCTTTCCTTCCTTCTTCCTTCCTCTATCTTCTTCTCTCCCTCCTTCCCTCTGTCTCTCCCCCCCTCCCTCCCTCCTTTTCTTCCTCTGTTCCTTTCTCCCTCCCTCCCTTTTCTTCCCCACTTCCTTAAAAGCCACAGGTGCAAAATGGCTTTAGAAACTCCAACATTAAATAACTGAGTAACAATGAGGCATTTGAAACATCACAGCTGGTCACCAACACAGCTGTGGAAAACACTGAGGTTGTGGCTGTCTTCACCAGACTCATATTACAGCATTTATTGATAATTATCACCCTAAGTGGAGTAAAGAACCTTTATCTAGCTCTGGCAGTGTAGATGTAAGTTTTCGTTTCACTTACAGCATTGATTTCTCACCTAGGTGCATCAGGGTTTTCTTCTGTAACAGCAGTCCATTTCTATGGCCTTTGTGTGTGTGTGTGTGTGTGTGTGTGTGTGTGTGTGTGTGTGTGAGTGTGTGTATGTGTGTGTGTGTGTGTGTGTTTGCAGCACATTTGGCTCTTCCCAGCTCACATGTGGTGGGTATTTCTCTGTACTGCTAAGGTAGAACAGAATGGGTAGCTTAGGGTTTGGAAGGTCTGTGTTTTTACCATTGACAATAGGCAGCTCACAATTTACCTTGGCACTGGGTGCTCCATTTGTAGGAAAAAGCGAGGTGTGTGTGTCAGGTGAATATCTTGCCCTGTTCTTCCTGAGAGACCATTTCAGGGTTCAATTAAGATAATGTAGAGAAAAGTGCTTTGGACTCAATGTGAAGAATAATCTGGAAGCTGTATGACATTGTACAAAGAACAATTAGCACCTCACAGCCCTGGACTCAGTCCTGATTCTTCTATTTATTACCGGTGACTCTAGTTAAAAAATCTCCATGCTTCAGTTTTCTCATCTGTGAGATGGAAAGAATAAAACCATCCTTGCATGATTTTAAGAGACTATTTGAAAATCTCTTGGCCCAGATAGGTATAGTAGTAATGTTTTGCTATTAATTTTACTTTGTCAAGTAATCAGATCACGATGTTATTTATATACTACAAATTTACTGTCTGAAAACAAAAATTCACTACCTTCTAGATCTATGGGTCAGAAATCCAATGGGATTAGCTACTTTTTGTGCTTGTATCTTAAAATGTTGAAAGTCAGCTTCATAAGTTGGTATATTTGCAGGGCTCATATACTTCTAGGCTCATTCAGGTAGGCAGAGTTGAGTTGTAGTACTTAACGTCCCTATTTTCTTGTTATCTGAGGTTACTCTCATTTTTACAAGCCTCCTATGATGCTTGGCTGTGTCTTGTTCTCCATGTTCAAAGCCAGCAATGTCAGCTTGTATCCTTTGAGTGTGGCATGCTTGGAATGACTCCTTTGCTACATCTGAGTCCCTGCTTCCTCTTTCGTTTTGAGCTATCTGTACACGTGGATAATCCAGGCTTGTACAGGGTCCTTCCTTAAGGTTTGTAACCTCAATTTTACCTGCAAAGCCCCTTTTGCTATAAAACTAGATTGTGCCATTGTGATGCATTCCAAGTTCTAGGGATAAACATACTGGCATCCTTTGTTTTGGAGCATTATTCTGCCTACAATAGCCATTTTGTATTTTATGTATTGTATTCCTACTCCTGCCATTTTGTATAGCCTTTTGTATTTTTTGCTTCAACCCTGGTTATGCAAGAAGAGTTCATATTCAAACTACTTAGCCTATTATCTGGCATATTAAAAGCTCTTGACAAATATTAGTTTCCGATTTTGTTGTTGACAAGCAGCTGTTGCTGGTGTTTTCGTCACAAGTTCTACCCAATCTGCCTGGCTGAGGGATTTCCCTTTGCTACCTATCTTCTGTTCTCCACAGAAAGCCTTTTCTATCCCAGCCCTTGCTCTGGCCCAGCCTCATTCTAGCGTGAGTCTGTGGTTTCTCTATCATAGCACTTACCTTGTTCAGCTGCTCACTCTGCTACTAGGCCCAGAGCCCTTTGCATATAGAAAACTGACATTTGTTCCGGCCTCATCTAGTTGAGAGTCTTGTACATAGTAGTACATAGCAGATGCTCAACAAATGTTTATAAACAAACAATGAGTACACCTGTTTTATACTTAAAAGTTGATCAATAACTATTATATCTAACAGCATCAAACAATCTAAACTTTGCAAAGAGCCATTCAAGAAGAAGAAAAATGTATGTTCATGACTGCCATGATTCTAAGAAAATTGTCTTTGCACAGAAGCTTTTTTTAATTTAAATTTTGTAGGACTGAGGGTTGAACTCAGGGGCTTGTGTTGCTAGGCAGGTGCTCTACCATTTGAACCTTTTTATGCTCTTAGTTATCTTTCAGATAGGGTCTCACATTTTTACCTGAGGCTAAGCCTCAAACTGCTATCCTCCTTCTATGCCTCTTGCTACCTGGAATCATGGACATGAAAGTCATTCCTAGATTATTGGTTCAGATGGAGTCTTGCTGACACTTTGTTCAAACTATCCTTGAACTACCATCCTTCTGACCTAATATCTCCAAGTACCTGGAATTACAGGCATGAGCCATGGAATTTGGCCACTCACACGAAAGCTTCTAGAAAAATAAATATTCTTGTGTATGTGAATTGTCCAGTCCAGACCTCATGGAAGAAGGCAGTTCTAAAATAGCCGCACACTCCTGGTAACTATTGTATTTGAAATGCATGGAATGATTTTTGTCACTTTCTTTCTCTTAATGCATCAGGGAACAAATAAAAACACTATTGAAAGAAAGCCACATTCACTTGGCTTAGTTCTCATTTGCTTGCTTACTGGGACTTATTATATCCAACAGCAAAATTAGACCCTAGTGTTATTCCTCTGGGAAATTCCCAAGTTGCTCTTCCTTCTGCCTTTTTGGTGATGGTTGTTTTTTTCCCTCATATGTTGAATGCTCATTTCTATCCATTTTGTAAGTGCCTTGACAATACTGGGTAGTTAGTTACTAATAACGATCAAGTAAGAGCCATGTTTGTGGGCAGTGTATGCACTGTTGCTATATGTGTACCTTCTAATTTTGAAAGTTTTCTCTCTTTCATTTTGTCAACCTGTCCATGTGATTCCATCAGCCAGGAGTCTCAGCTCCTCTTGCCTGTTCCAAGATCCCTTAACAGCTGGTTTGAGCTTGGCTGGTCCTTTTGCAATAATTGCTCCCTCTTAGGGACTTTGGTCTTTTGATACTTATTTTTAGATTCAATATAGTCTCCATTATTTTAAAGGAACAGTTTTATTATCTGAAACAAACAACCACAAATGAAAAATTGGAGCCAAATCACAGGCCTCAGGACCCAGATGAGGAATAAAGAAAAATTGTTTATAGCCATAAATGCTTTCTTCGCAATTTTCCTTCTGTCTATTGGGCTGGGACACATTTCCTATCACCACAGACCAGTGATTAGACACCAGTGATGTTATAACTGTGATTGCCTCTAATGGAAATCTGGGAATTCCAATTCTCTCTGGAATCAGTCTAGCTCAGGTATGAACCTCACATGTCCCACCGAAGAATTTCTGAGAAACTAGTTCTCAATGGCTACCTCTGGTTGACCTCCCTTGCACAATGACTTCAAAATCAGCACATATTTATTGGATGCCCACAGTGTACCAGCCATTGTGTAGAGTACCTGGGAGATGCAGACATGCCTACAACATAGCCCCTGATTTCAAGGCCTTTATAATATAGTAAAGGAGATAAATGTATGTACAGAGATGTAGAAAGGAAAGATGACTCCATAAAGTTTTGCAACTCCACAAAAATGTAAGTGCTGTATTGGTCAGTGAATGGTCAAGGAGAATTAGGACTTAAGAGTTTGACCAATCACAATACTCAGTTATATGTCGGTTCTACTACCATTTGGTTCTATGTCTGCTTCCCAGGGGTCCCATTCCATATCCTTTCAGTAGTTTTTGTCCTAGTGGCCCATTTACGACCCTCTGTTTCTACCCTTTGGTTTGCCCTTCCTACAGAAGAGGGTTCTTGCTGTACCAGATTGGCCTTTCTCTCTCTTTTGCAAATTCTTGAAAGCTGCTAGTGCAGACTGTGAGAATGGCCTAGCTTACCTTGGCAGACAGTTCTTGTATGAAAGGCAAAATATTTTATTACATCATAATGAGGATACTGCCTTCAATTCTGAGCAAGAGGGGATGCTATGGGAAGGTCTTGAGATGGCGTGGTGCTGTCACCTGATAAAATAAGTGAAGCATGAAGGTAGTTATTGGGTTGAGATTAAAGTTTCTGGAGAATGGTGGAGGCTGGGACACCATTTATTTGAATAGTGCTAGTGAGGGACAAAGGTGACCTAGACTAGGGTGGTGGAGTGAGTGAGTAAAGTTGCGGGAAGTAATCAAATGATGGACACATTTTGAATGTACAGTTGGTAGATTTGCTGATACATTAATAGGAGATGTGGATGGCATCGTGATCTGTGGCATGAGTGCCTTGAAGAATGATGAGGTGAGAGAGGAAAAGTTGAGGGGATGCCAGGTGAAGTTTCAGTGTTTGGTTGGTGAATGTGCATAGGCCGTCTGATGATCAGTGAAGTGAGACTGGAAATAGACACAGAGAGCTTGTCAGCACAGAGATAGTTCAGAGCTGGCCTGTGATTCCTGAGGTCACATTTAGTTTTAGTTTCACTGAACATACTTTAAAGAAGGTCTCTCTAAGCTGGGTGCTGGTGGCTCACACCTATAATCCTAGCTACTTAGGAAGCTGAGATCTGAGGATCATGGTTCAAAGCTAGCCCAGGCAGGAAAGTCTGTGAAACTCTTATCTCTAATAAACCACCAGAAAACTGGAAGTGGTGCTGTGGCTCAAGTGGTAGAGTGCTAGTCTTGAGCTGAAGAGCTGAGGGACAGCACTCAGGCCCAGAGTTCAAGCCCCACGACCGACCAAAAAAAAAAAAAAAAAGGTCTCTCTAGGCTGGGGGAGGGGTATCTCTATGGGGGTAACTATAGAGAGAAGTTTTCTGTTCTTGTCCAAACATTATTGCCCAGGCAAAGGGAAGGCTCTGAAAGATTTTAAGAGAAGTATACCAGGACTGCATATTTTGGGGTACTGTGGAAGGTGGTTTGGAGAGGGAAGTTGGAAGGAATAAGACACAGGAATAGATGGTTGTACCACAAATCCCTGAACACAGTAATTGAGAATGGAGAGGAAAGATGAGGTCAAAGGAGTGTTTAGGAAGTCAAGAATCTGTACGATGTGGTGGCCAATTAGACATAGTTGCTGATGAAAAGATTCAATGATAACCAAAAAGATTCTGGCTTGGGTTAGAGTTTCTGTAATTACCTGCATCCCTGAGAGATTTCTGTCAATGCAGGCTGCAAACCAACATTGCATGTAATTGACTTTCCTTTTTAGCTTTGTTCCAGTCATATTCTAAGAAAAATTTGAATTGATTTAGTTCTCAGACTATCTTGCATTCTAGCTTGTTATTCAGGGTTAAATTAGCTTTTTAAAAAATTAATCTAAAAATATTTTTAAATGGTACTTATGAGTGAACTTGATGAACTGTTGGAATTTACAGGTCATTATGACACCAGGTACTTGAATATTAGTGTCATATTTTGGAATTGATGTTTGAAAAGAATTTATGTGTGGAATACAGACTGAAAAGGAAAACATCATATTTACTACAAAAATATTCTTGATGAGTTTAAGGAGCTTTAATTATGTTTAGGTAGAAAAGATGAAATTCCCAACACTCTTTATGTTGACTTTGCTCTTTCTTTCTTTTTTTTTTTGTCGGTCGTGGGGCTTGAACTCTGGGCCTGAGCACTGTTCCTCAGCTCTTCAGCTCAAGGCTAGCGCTCTACCACTTGAGCCACAGCACCACTTCTGGTTTTCTGGTGGTTTATTGGAGATGAGTTTCACGGACTTTCCTGCCTGGGCTGGCTTTGAACCGTGATCCTCAGATCTCAGCCTCCTGAGTAGCTAGGATTACAGGCGTGAGCCACTGATGCCGGGTGACTTTGCTAATTCTTTATGCTGCTTCATTATGGTGGTACTGGGGTTTGATCTCTGGGCCAAGCTTGGCTTGCTGTTGCTTTACCATTTGAGCCACACCTCCAGTCTTGCTTTTTGATGGTTATTTTGGAAGTAGAGTCTCATGGACTTTTCTGCTCCAGTTGTCTTTAAAACAAAATTCTTTGTATCTCAGCCTTCTAAGTAGCTAGGATTATAGACGTGAGCCTCTGGCAACCTGTTATTTTGCTAATTGTCAAATCTGGTGGAGAAATTCTAGGGTTCCTCTGGATAATCTTTAGCCTATGAAAGACAGAGTATTTTGTTAGGGCTGCTGTGGTTTGTATGCCTCCTTTCACCTTTACAAATAACTTCCTGTCTGCATTAGTGCCATCTTGGAATAGCTCATTCCAAACACTGAATTGAGATGCAGAATCAAATTGTTTAGGGTCATGTGAATGACCCTAATGCATAATGGCGCCAATCTTTACTGCTAATGAATCACACAGACCTTCCCTGTCAGTATCCCCTCTTGTTACTGTATTTGATTTTGGTGCCCTGCGTATTGTATATACGTTTATCTGAATTAGGGAAGAGGAACAACAAAATGGTCAGAAAAAGTACAAAGGGTGAACCAATGCAACAGGGACACTCACAGGCAATATGTTGGAAATGAACTGTATAACTTGGGGGTGTGTTGGAGGGGGAGGGAAAAAGGGAGAAGAATGAGGGAGAGGGTAAACAAGTTTGACTCACTACCTTATGTATATAACTGTGACCCCTCTGACAATAAAATTAAATTAAGAAATAAAAGATTAAAAAAAGAAAAAACAGTTTTTGTGGTGAGTTTTATTCACAGATATTTCTGTGTTCTTCTTAGGAAGTGTAATGTAGGAATCAACACCGTTATCTGCATTATGTAAGATTGGTTATTGACTGGCTTTGGTCAGTTGAATGTTAGTATAAATGTCATGTGTCACCTCTGTTGCAAGTCATTATTAGCTCATGTATAATTTCCTTCCTTCCTCTGGAGACTTTCTTTTCTTTTTTGTTACTGAATGAGGTGGTGTGGTAATGAGTCCTTGTCTGACTTGCAATGGATATAAAAAAGTGACTGAGAAATAAACCACTCTTTTAAGCCATGTAGTTCTGGGGCTTGTTTGTTATAAAGCCCATTCTGACTAATATGCTTGCAATATTTTATATATCTATTCATAGATATCACTTACTTTTTCTCATTACTATATGTTCATTGTAAATTTTGAAGATCATTTTAAAAAACTCACTGAAATCCCCTACCTAAAGATAAACTCTTAATACTTTACCAGCTTCACTTTATAACAATGCTCTTAAATGTTTACATTTACTGCCTGGTAATAGTTGGTGAGAGAATGTTTTCATATTTATTGGGTTATGTTATTTTATAACAAAGTCGTCTTTTATTTTTGTATTTTTCTTTGTTGTAAATAACACCCTAATGAAACTTTGGTTCTCAAATCTGCTGGAATTTCTGTCTATATCCCTTGAGTAGATCCCTGAAAGGGGAATTAGTGGGCCAAGAAGTATGCAGAGTTTTAAGACTTTTGCTACAAATTGCCAGGAGAAAGGTTGTACCAATTAGCACTCCAGCTGTGAGAGATGGGCCATCTGACCACCTCCGTTTCAGATTAGAATTCCTTTTAATTACCACCCATTTGATAAGTGAACATGCTATCTTGTTTTGTATTTGCATTTCTTTGATTGCAAGTGATGTGGAACATTTATTTCATATGTTTATGCAGCGTTTGGATTTTTTCCCCTCTTTGGAGAATTATCTAAATAGATTCTCAGGCCCCAGAAGCACTGATTATTAGGCCCAAAGCAACATGGGAAGCCAGCAGCACCGTGCTGTTGTCAGGGGACCTCAGCACCAGGTTTTGAATATGAGGGAGGGAAAGGGTCCTCTTCTGTCTCATCTTCCTTGCTCTGATTATTTCCTCTCTGGTTATTTCTGCCATAGTCCATGTCTCCCCAGCCCTGGTCTCCTTCCAGGTATCTTATTGCACTGATCTCTAGCTGTGGGTTAACCTAGAGTTTAGACAGAAACATGATCAAAGTTAGTTTCCAGTGCAGCAGCACTGTTGAGGGAGAGGCCAGGAAACACCTCCCTGATCCAGAGCTCTCCTTACCAATGGGGATGCTCCTGTGGCCCAGGCCCTGCGGCTCTCTGTCCTCTCCTCAGGAGTCACGAGGGTGCGCTCAGCCTTCTGCTCTAGCATTGGTTTGCATCTGCGATCCTGGAACTAAAGCTTATATTACTCTTCCCGGAAGCATTCTTATTTATCTCAAAGACACTGCATCTCTCTCAATTGTCTGTTTGGCATTTCCAAGAGGAGAGAAGAAAGAATCTAAATTCCCCCAAAGTGTTACTTTTAGCCAGTGTGAGATAAAAGACAGATTGAAATGGAGCCAGAGGGACCTGCCCTTCACCCTCCATCTTCACTGGAGTTGGAAGCTCACACTGGTGTGTCAGACAGCAGCTGGCAAGCTCTTTTATCATCATTAATTGTCCGTGGAGTTGTCACAAGGAGAGGCTAGAATTCAGGTTTAATTACATCTGTATCATCTCTGATAAAGTTCAGGAGATTCTGGTAGTGCAAAGCAGGAGTGGCTTGGTGATGTGCCAAGGAGACTCTGTGAAGCAGAAACCATGTGTATCCTTGGGGGAAAGGTGAATTAAGTGAGTTCTGAGGGAAGAAAAGCTTATCAACGCTGGCTATCTCTCCTGAGATATTGGTGGAGGGGAGACTGCAGGACGGCGGTTAAGGGTAGTTTGGCTTATATGAGGCACACAGAGTGGACCTTCACAGGAAATAAGTAAAGAGTTATTCCAGGAAGCATGCTTGGTTTTTATGGACAATAACTTGCTGCCAGACAGGGAGCAAAGAAATATTTGGTCTTAGATAAATACTAGCATTCCCAACCTCCATTTTCTTTATGAAATAGGTCTCTTTGGATGGTCTTTGATTTAGTTCTGGAAATACGGGTAGAGAGTGAGGCTTAAGTGATAATCAAGCTGGCTTTGGCTAAAATGAGAACTAAAGTACAGCTTAATGGAAATAGGAGGGGACAGGTGGCAGGGGAGCTGGTGTATCAGTAACTCATTGTCTCATGAAAATAAGTCAGTAAGGGCGAAGAGCCCTCTCTGCACTTATGACAATGACCCTTCTGTGTGGCTTAGCTGTACCAAGTCTCATTCTGATCTCTGCTCAGTCCTTGGGGACTTTCCTATCTGCTTCTAGTCCTTCTGTTATCGATCAGCACTTGATTTTATACTTCAGAATAAAGCTGTGGCCTCATTCCCTCTTTCCTTCCAATGGGGAACCTTCAGCTTTAGAACATTAACCACTCAGCTACATCTTAACTCGCCTTTCCTGAAAGAAAATCTGAAACCATTCCATGAGCCATCGCTTGTGGAATTCGGTGTCTTCAGAGAATCACGTAGATTGACCATCTAACACTCTGCTTTCCAAAGAACAATTACAGTACTACTCCTGTCTCTCAGGAAGAGTAATTTATTTTAGTTTTCAAAGCACTCTTTTAACCTTTAAAAATTATTAAAAAATACTAAATCATATGAATGAAATCTGATAACAATAAGTGGGTGCATGAATGTGTGTTTTTGTGTGCATTAGGCATAATGGAAGAGGTTTGCCTCATATTCTGAATCTCCAGGACAGCTTTCCTCAATCTAAAATCGGTGGCTTTTCATTTAAACTACAAAACAAATCTTTGTTCTGGGTTTTGTAGCCAGGAATGAAACTCACAGGGCTAAGTTTGGAAAAAAAAAGAGGAAATCAAATTTGGAATTCTCAGAATTTATAATAAAGGCTGACTCAGAATAGATATAAAAGAGGATTAAAATGCAGTTTAAGAAGATTGGTATTCAAAAGCTTACATGTGATTACAAGTTTCTTGAAGCCAGAAGCTCTATATTTGTACTTCTCTCCAACAATGCTAGGGACAGAGTAGATGCTCAGCAAATATGTAGTCAATGTGTAAAGTACTTACTGAATGTGCTAAAGATCTTTCACAGTTACCATATGCCCTGGTGGGCTAAACATGTTAACTGAGGTGTGAGCAGAGGAGGAAGTAGGGTCTGGTGCCAAAATGATGAGCTGTTTGAGCTCATCCTAGTTAACAGAGACCTTTAGAGCTGCCCCTGATATAGGGTGAACCCAGGCCATGACCCCAGAGCCCAGGGCTGAACTTCTATGTGGCAGGCTTGTTCGCTCACGTAGTGCCTGTAGGCCTTTGAGTGGGGAGTCAGTAATTTCATATTTTCTTTCCTTCTTTCTTTCCTTCTTTCTTTCCTTCTTTCCTTCTTTCTTTCCTTCTTTCTTTCCTTCTTTCCTTCCTTCTTTCCTTCTTTCTTTCCTTCCTTCCTTCTTTCCTTCCTTCCTTCCTTCCTTCCTTCCTTCCTTTCTTTCTTTCTTTCTTTCTTTCTTTCTTTCTTTCTTTCTTTCTTTCTTTCTTTCTTTCTTTCTTTCTTTCTTTCTTTCTTTCTTTCTTTCTTTCTTTCTTTCTTTCTTTCTGCCTGGGTGCTGTCCCTCAGCTCTTCAGCTCAAGGCTAGTGCTCTACCACTTGAGCCACATGCCACTTCCTGCTTTTTCTGCTTATGTGCTGAGGAATTGAACCCAGGGCCTCAGGCATGCAAGGCAAGCACTCTACCACTGAGCCACCTTCCCAGCCCAGTAATTTCATATGTCTAAGTTCACTCTGTGGAGCTTATTTATTACTCTGTACCCAGAACCACAGACATGCCCTATGACTTTTATGTCTATGAAAGAGTAGCACAAACTTTAAGACACACTTTTGTGTGTCACTTTAAGACACACAAAATAGTCTTAGTATGGTAATTAAGATGTCTGGCTCTAAGTTTCAGTTAAAATTCAATTTTTTATCCAGGCACAGGTGTCTCAAGCCTGTATTCTTAGTTACACAGGAGCCTGAGATCTGGGGATTGTGGTTCAAAGCCAGCCTGGGCAGGAAAGTCTGTGAGGCTCCTATCTCCAATTAGCCATCAGAAAACCAAAATGGTGCTGTAGCTCAAGGTGGTAGAATACTAATCTTGAGCAAAAAAGCTCAGGGACAGTGCCCAGGCCCTGAGATCAAATATGCTTTTTTTAAAATCTTCTTTCTCCCATCAGCCTCAAGACCAGGGCCAAGGAAAGAGAGTGCAGGCATCTTCTGTCCTCTCTCTTCACCTAGAACTTACATTCTCCTTCCATACCCCACCAATTCTTTGGTTCTAATTAGGAGCAGCATATATCCTGGTTAGCACATAATGGCCCTAGTTGTCTATTTTGCTTATTGACTGGACCTAGTTATTAAGAGTTCCCTTTTGTATTAGTTAGGATTCTGTGGAGAAAACAACATGCATATGCACATGCAGGAGAGAAAAAGAAGAGGGAGGGAGGAAGGAAGGGAGATAGAAAGTCACTCATGTGACTGCAATGACAAAATTTGAAGGTAAGGCTGGCAGGGGGAAAGCATTCAGTCAGGATTTCTGTTACAGACTTGAAGCAAAAATCCTGCTTTTTACCAGCACTCAGACAGACAGACAGACAGACAGACAGACAGACAGACACACACACACACACACACACACACACACACAGAGAATATATATACATATGTATATATACATACTTTTTTATTTTTATATTATCATTAAGTGGTTGTTCAGAGGATTGTACATGCATTTATTGACTATCCTGTCATTTTATTGTCTTTCTCAACTAAATGTAGAAGCTAAAAGAAGGTATGGGATTGCTCATCTTCTGTTCATTAAAGTACTCTAAATGCCTAGGACGTAGCTGCTGTTTCATTTCTAATAAATATCTGTTGGATAAATGATTGAAAGAAATTCTTGCTTTTTTCTTTTTTGAGAAACCTTGCTCTTCACTCATAGGCTCTTTAATTGAATCAACCCTCACCCATGAGGTCCATCATCCTTTCTTAAAATTAACTGACCGTAACTGCGAATAACATTTTCACAGAACCTAGGCTAATGAGCAAATGAGTATGTATTTGTAGTTGACACACAAGCTGAACCATCACACATCTCTTCTCTCAGAAATCTGTGTGTGTAAAATAAATTAGTTGCTCCCCTCGTGAGTTCTACCCCTTCTCAGTGGGTGCAAGGAGGAAGTGGAGACAGGAACTCAGCATGGCTCTCTTTGCCTCACCTGGCGCTTGCTCTTACAGGCATGTTTTGGGACTCTGAAGATGATGATACCCTTCTCATTAATAGTGAGGATCTCTATTTTCTGCTCAGCACAGGACAAGTGCATCTCTGTTCTGTTAGTACAGAGATTCGCCTGAGAGTAACATGTTCTTCCTTGCTGTTATCAAACCAGCTAGCAAGCATATATCTCTTGCCTTTTGTGGGAGTCAGACATACACACAAGCTACATATTAGCTTCTCAATTCCTCTAAACAATCCTTTTGTAGCCCCATTTCATAGGTATCAGGTGAGGGCAGAATCCCACTTTTTTTTTTTTTGGTTGGTCATGGGGCTTGAACTCTGGGCCTAGGCACGTCCCCCAGCTCTTCAGCTCAAGGCTAGCACTGTACCACTTGAGCCACAGTGCCACCTTGGTTTTCTGGTGGCTTATTGGACATAAGTGTCTCATGGACTTTCCTGCCTGGGCTGGCTTTGAACCACGATCCTCAGATCTTAGCCTCCTGAATAGCTAAGATTACAGGCATGAGCCATCGGCACCCAGTAGAATCCCACTTTTATATAAAACATGGTTGGGGTGGGTGGGGGGTGAGAATGTAAACAATTCTTACAGTAGACCCATTCCAGAAAACCCTGAAGTAATATAAAAGACTGTTTCCCACATTGTTGAGTTATTTCTTAATCTTATAGTCTTATATCCTGGATATGAAATGTTAAGGTATAGAACAGGTTTTCTTTCCCTCCAACCTCATTTGTAATTTTGTGTCCCAGCAAAGTGATGCTATTGATGCTTCTGGGCTTTTGCCTGAAATCTATATACTGGTGTATATTTATCTATTACCTTCAGTCCATTTATCTAGAAACATAATTCCAGTAACAAAGAAATAGTAAAATGGAGGATTGTGCCTCATATCATCCTCTAGGCTTTTCTTTTCAATTTGCTATTGTCTGAGATATTATGACCTCATTTTTTAAAACCAATGATAGTGTATATGTATGTGTATATGTATGTGTGCACATGCATGTGTGTGCATGCATGTGCGTGCTTAGAGGACATGGAGAGAGGAGATACGATGTGATTCTTCCAGACTTTAATCAGGGTTCTAATATTCCTTTGGGTCCACTCCTGGGTCTCACATCAGTTGGGCTGTCTGAATATTCCTTAAGCCATGCTGTAGGATGAATGTCATTGTTGACATCGCCCTTGGCTACAAAGACACTTAAAATACAGCCTAAGGAAATTAGGATGTCAAATAATTCTATAGCTCCTATAGTGCCTAGATATTGAATATGTACTAAAAGGTAAGCAGGCTTGAAATTTGAAATGGAAAGAAAATGTCTCTTTAAGTCATTAAGGTGTATTGGGAGCTCTAAGCCTTTGGAACAAAAAGTTGAAAATTTGAAAATTCATACCTCAAAAGAATTTGAGTTACGCTTATAAATATGTAGAGCTTACAGTAATAAAATAAGGGCCAATTTGGAGGTCCATTTAGAGAGGTGACTAGAACATAATTAAAGTAACTGCATTCATACCCAATTTAGAATTCTGTCTCTAGGAAAATGATTACTATGAGATATTCGTAGACAACCCAGAAAAAAATGAACATTCAGAATTATATCAAAGAGGGAAAAAGACACAAAAAGATGTGAGCTGCTTGGGAGAACAGATTCTAGAGATAGAGTGAATGAGTCCTAATTCTGGCTCCCTGATGACCTGCTTGGCCTTGGGTATGGAGAACTCTTGTGTATCTTACTTTTCTCACCAGCAAATTGGTCCTTATCTTATAAAGTACCTGTGAAAGTGTGGCCATGGTCTTTGAATACTTCCTATGCTCAGTAAGTAGCAGATTTTCTCATTAAATCTACATTGTTTTCCCCTCAAAAGCACCATGAATTTGATAAGATGAACATTTTAAATAAAGACGTGCTGGGACAGAACCAGTGGTCTCGTGGTATGAACAGAATGGAATATTTTGTGTTGATATTGATTTGATTAGTTACAGAGACTGAAAGAGACAAAAGCACCCAAAGTGCTTAATTCTACAAAGGGAGTGACTATCAATTTGCTGTTCCCTCTCTAGCTCTTCCTCCCTCTCCTTCCCTTCTTCCTTCCCTTCCTTCCTCACATTGTAATGTGAATTGAATCTCTCTTTTTAGATGAGAGAAAAAAGTCCCTCAGAGGTTGTTCCGCCTGATCATATTGTTTCACATTGTTGTTTAGACAAGCCTATTTTAGAGGTAATTATTTGGTCGTGGATATGGTTAGAGGTGACTACACGTTGCAGTCAGCTCTTCTGAAAGCTACTTCTCCAGGACTGCTTTGGGTCCTGGGTGCATTCTATCCCTAGGACCTCTTTGGTGTCCTCTACAGGGTCTTTTTATTTTCTTCTCTCAGCTAACGATCAAAGATGTAGAAGGGGAATGATTATATGGCATGTTTTACATTCAGCTCGAAAGTGACTAGCACCATTTCTTCCCATATGCCTTTGACCAAAGCTTAGTCACATGGCTCCAATTCAACTGTAAGGATAGATAGGAAATACAGTTTATCCCCCCTAGGGAGCATCTAGTTGGTCTGCCATATGACTGTTCTTAATGTCAAATTAAAGAAAATTTCATGTCAAATAAGGCTTCCTAGAATGGTCACAACAATGTTTGTTGGGAAGTGTTGGCAATTACTCAAGGCAAAAATGAACTTGAAACATGAACCTGTGCATTAGTCTGTGTAGCCGTGAGAACATCCATTAGTGAAATGGCACTTAATCAACTGCATAGGTGCAACTTGTTTCTGTTCCCTTGGTCAGGATGCTGAGAAAGTTTCAATCATGTTTTGCTTGCTTGATATTCTTTAACAACAGGGCTCTCCTTGAGAAATTCCTAGGACCCATAAGTCTAATCCTTGGTGATAACTCGACATAGTTTCCTTTAAGTCTGTGTCATCCAAATAGCCCTTGTCTTGCACTCTCTCATGGGCTCATTGACTTCGATTATGAAAATACAATAGGAATAATTTTGGGTTCATCCTTAGATAGTAGAGTGGTATTGCAAAGAGCTAGAAACTGTCAGCTCATGAAAAATGCATCCAATAACAATAGTGTGTAGAAAGCACAATTCAGTGTCTTAAAGTTAAATACCCCATGTGCTCAGCTTCTCATCTGAGTAGTTCAGGAAAGGATGGACAAAGATGGTGGACTTGTGTATCAACTTTGAGAGCAGGGGTTCTAGTCTGCCCTCTCATATATTTTTTGTGTGTAAAAATATTTGTACTTGCTCTAATTGCTCAGGTAAATAATCATTTTATTTATGAGTTACAAATATCTTAGTCTACTAATGTGGCTATAATAAAATTAGATAAGCTTTGGGGGCTGGGAATATGGCTTAATGGTAGAGTGCTTGCCTAGCATGCATGAGCCCTAGGTTCAATTCCTTGGTACTGTATAAGCAAAAGATAGATAAAATTAATAAATTTGAGTGGGGCATTGGTGACTCACACCTGTAACCCTAGCTATCAGGAGGCTGACATCTGAGGATCACAATTCAAAGCCAGCCCAGGCAGAAAAGTCCCAGTGAGACTTATCTCCAGTTAACCACTCTAAAACTGGAAGTGGCATTGTAGCTCAAGTGGTAGAGTGCTAGCCTTGAGCACAAAGAGGCTTAGGGACAGTGACCAAACCCTGAGTTCAAGCCCTACAATTGACCAAAAAAAATCAGATAAGCTGCATAGCTTATAGGCAGTAGGAAAATTTATTTCTCACAGTTCTGTACAAGAGGTGGACACAGCGAATGTGACTGCTGGTCCTCTACCCTCTCAAAATTTTGATGCCTACTGGGTTGTGTGTCGTATGGTTTGCTACTATTTTGGTCAAGTCCAGATAGTCTATGACTTTTAATGGTTTGTTCCACTTTCCCACATCTCAGTGATCATAACAGTTCATTTCATTGCTTAGACTCTGTCATTTGTTCTTTCTATCACAGAGCACATTTGAGAAATGGCTTTGCCTATTTATTTTTTTCTTCTCCATATTCCCTAGTGTGGGCCCAAGAAAGAGAAGCAGTTTAATTTTCATGTTATCTGAAGTCAGACTTAATTGTGAAGACAAATCTTCTGGAAAAAAAAAATCCCCTGCATTCCAGAGAGCCATACACTGTAGTGTAGGCAATCAGATCAAACATCACCCTGATACATTAACTGTGTTCTCTGAGGCTTTCCCTGAAGGTAATCATTATGTTTCAAGAGTGCATGATGTGACCCATGGTAGTTTAAAATTCTTAAGAGTAACAAGCCATGAAAAAACAAGATATGTTTATACACAAGAGACTTAAAAATCATCTTTTGATTTTTGCGTGGAAGGAAAGGTTTCAGATGGGAGCATTGTTATCAAAGGGTCACTTAGCAAGTTGTTCAAAACACAGATTTTTTCAGACTTACTAAGTTCACATTCCTGGATAAAAGCCAATATTCTGTTTGAGCCACTACCTAAATTGAGAGCTTTTTCAAAGTGTGGCCACTGTGCATTGAATTTGTCAAATCACAGAACTCTATAAAAAATTTCTACAGGAAATGGTCACCGCTTACTTAGTTTGCTACACAGAACTGTTGTACAAATCAGCGCCTGGCTGAATGAATACTCCTTTGGGAATATTAGCTGGTGTTGGTACTGTCAGGGGCAATTAAAGAATACACAAGTAGCCTTCTTCAGCTGTAATTTTCTTGAGAACACCTCCAGTCTCCTCCCTCTTGGGGGCAGGGACATGGAAGTATCAGAGAGTCATATGTTCACTGTGGCCTTCCTACTTTGAGTTTATGTCAGTGGCAGCTCCAAAGTCTGTGTGGAGTTAACCATAAGCAAGATTCCATTTGTGCACTTACAGACTTGAAAGGGGACAGGCCTGGTGTTCTCTACTGTTGATCAGGGACACAAACAAAGCTATTAGCTCTACGTTCTGGGAAAGGCAAAAAAAAAATCACTTTTCATATTGTGCAACCAACCCTAAATCAGGTCAATCTCTCCTTCATTGCTGGCTAATATCCAAGCCACAGCGAAAAGCTGATGTTTTTGTTTAGAATGAATTTTTGCAGTGTTTATAAACCAAGTCTCCTTGAAATTTTCATTAGGAGGATCATACAGCTCACCTCTTCCTGCCCTTTATCCTTTCTGCTGGAATAGTTGAGTGATTTTGAAAATTCTCACTAGTCTAACTGATTAGTAAGGAGAGTTCGTTTTGAATGTCACCTTCTGCAAGGCAGAACTGAGATTGACATCCAGCCCAGATTCTGTGACCAAGGAGTGAGGAGAACATGACTTTCATTACAGCTCGGGTTAGATGAGGAGTAGGAGGGAATGGTTACGTATCAACCGAATGGCACATAACAGCCACATGTCACTGGATCCTAACAACTTAGAATCCTCTAATGTAGATATTTTTGTCACTATGTTTGTAGGTAGGGAAACTGAGGCTCAAGTAGTTTCCTTGTTAGTAAGTGATAGAGTCAGGATTTTTTTCTGTACAAAATTACCTCCAGATCTATTAAGTTATAGTGATAAACATCTATTATTGTTTATAATTCAACAGCCAGCATCTATTGATAGGCCAGCTGAGCAGCTCTGCTGGTCTGGGTCAGACCTAACTAATTTTGCTTGAGTGTGCTCATGCATTTAGTGTTGACTGGTGTGTGTGTGTGTGTGTGTGTGTGTGTATGTAGGGGTGGAGGGGATAAGGCCTCACTCATGGGTCTGGTGGTTGGTTGACTGTTGACTAGTGTGTGATAAAAGTGTGGCCATTTGTATTTTCTAAAGATACCTATAACAGTTGAACTCAGGGCCTTGCATTGGCTCAGTTTGCTTGCTTGGATGATATTCTACCATTTGAACTTGTCTGTAGTTTTTTTTTAAATCTTTAATAGTGTACAAAGGATTTTCAGTTAAACATATTAATTTATGGGTACAATGTGTCTTAATCAACATCACCCTTTTCATCATTCTCCCCGATCTCTCCCAACCCCACCCACACCCTCCACTTACCTAGTTCCATTTTCATATATGTACATAGAATATTATTTGCTCCTCCTCTTTCTCTCCATTTGTTTATCCTCTCTCTCCTTGACTACCCCCACTTCTGAAAACACACGTTTCATTTTCTGGTATTTATTTTGTGAAACAAAAGGAAGTTACACCATTACCAGGTTGGCTGATTATTTTGGAAGGTGAAGTCTTTTGATCCTTTTCTGCCTGAGCTAAAAAGGATCAAACTATGGTCCTTCAGATTTCAGCTTCCTGAGTAGCTAGGATTATATGTTGGAACCATCAGAGTCTAGCTACAATCATATATCTCTCATGCTGACAATGGGACACTGATCTTTTTTCTCATCTATATGTGCCTTTCACTTGAATTTGAGCAGACATTTGTGGCTACCTTTACCAATAGAATATGGTAGGTGTGAGGCAAGTCCAACTCCCAGTCATAGACTTGGGAATTTGGAAACTTCTGTTTTCTTTCTTTCATGATCTTGCTTTTGGATTGGATACATGCTGTTGGATGGAATCTGGGCAGCCACATAGACAACTCACGTATAGAATGTCCCAGCTGAGGTCCCATCTGAGCAGGCAGCATCAACCACCACATCTCACCAAATGTGAAAGTGAGTTCATGAGCCTTTGGATGACCCCAATGGCTTGGTGCCAAGCCATGCCCAGCTATAAAATCACCCTGGCCTTTGAGGTTTCCCAACAGATGTCAGGAACAGCAGAACTGAGCTATCTCTACCAGGCCCTTTACAAATTGTGGATCTGTAGGTAGAGTTTTTTGAGCTTCTGGGTTTGCGGTTGTTTGTTATAATAGCTAAGTAAATAGAGTGCCATGTGTTTATATAATTTGGCAGGATAGATTGAGTTTATTTTCATGGGATCCAGGAGAGAGGGGTGGGGAAGGAGGGGATAAGGAGAGGGAGGGAGAGAGAATGAGAAGGGAGGAGGGAGAGGGAAGGAGATGGGGAGGAGGAAAGGGGAAAGAGGGGAAGAGGGGAGGAGGAGAGCATAAGGTCTCTTGAGGCTCCAACTGGCACACTGTCACTTCTACTGAGTTCTGTTGTGCAAACAAGTCAGCCCAGATTCAAGACAAGGGGAAATATACTCTACAGTTTGGTGGGAGGAGCAAAATGTCATATTGAGAAGAGCTCGGCTAAAGGGAGGAATGAAGTTTTATGGTCTTATTTGCAACTTATTACGCCACCTCGTAAGGCATGTAGACTATTTAGGTCAGTAAGAAAGATGAAATAACACTTAAAAGAAGCCAAAACATTGTGATGATTGTGTTTCATATGACAAATGTATAGAGGGTAGTGCCTAATTTCTAACCAGATCAACCATATAGAATGCTATTTGTGTGAAAAAAACAAAAAAACTGTGCATGTCAGGAAATTGGTTGTCACAAATGTATGTTACCCATGCTGGATATGCAATTCCTAGCAAATAAAGTTTAGAAAGTATGTGAGCAGTTTTATTCCTTATGTTCAGAACACACAGGGCATATGACAAGGCCTGATTTACATTCATTCATCTGAGAATCATGTATCCATTGTGCTTGGTAAGAGATAGAAGCAATGGTCTGAAGACTATCGCTGAAGCCCTCACCCTGTCTAAGATCTGAACATGGGTTATGTAGTTCAGAAAGCTAGTTTGAGACAAACTCTATATTTGGGTCACTTTTGGAATAAATTTGGGTACTCTAATAATGGGTCAAAATTTGAGAGGGCTTTAGTCATGAGTTTGCTGGGTGGGGGAGGGGCCACAGGGATGTCTTCTTTGCTTGAGTAGACTGAGGAAGACTAACTCACCAGAATTATCTGAACAAGACTCATTGCAGTCAAGAAGTTCCAGTCACTGTTGAGGAAGATCAACACACAGAGCCAAAGCAATGTCTGGGCCTTTCTTCAGAGGTGTCCCTGGTCTTGTAAGTGAGTAAATGAGTTCCTGTCATTCAGTAGGCTAAGTGTCACAATCAGATGATGGAGGCTGCAGGCAGGCAGCACCACCGAGGGCACTGAATATATAGCCTGTGGCTTGGGAAGGTCTTCAAGATGAGAAGGCATTTTCTGGGCAGACAAGGAGAGTCATCATATACAGAGTTCTAGAAGCATTTGGAATGCCAGCTAGTACAAAGTATGTCTGTGTGAGAGAGAAAATGCAAGAAGCAAGCCAGAGAGGATGACAGTAGCAGAGTGAAGAGATGAGAAAAGTGGGGAACGTGAGGAGTGGATTCCAGGGGGAAATAGGCAGGACTCCTACAAGTGGTAGTTGTCATAGTCAGGCCAGCAGCAATGACAGTCCTGCTCCCAGCGGTAGTCCTGGGCCTAGATATGAGAACACATCTAAACTACTGGACCAGTTAATTGTGCTATTCAATAGTAGGCCTGATAAATGGAACGAAGGAAGATGAGCAAGATGGTGAGTGTGGCATGCTGTATCAGAGAGATATATGAGACTCTAGTTCTGACAATCTGTACCTTTTAGTCTTTGATGGGTTGTTACATTTCTCATTTTTCTCCTTTTTTTTTTTTTTTGCCTGTTTCTATCGTTGTTTTCTGTACCTGCAACAAGCAAACTCCTAAGCCAGAATGGTGAGATGTGGATGTGATGGTCTGTGTGCCCAGATGGGATCAGGTACAGGTCTCTACCATCCTCAAGGTTAAGCTGTATCTTCTTTACAAAGGCCTTGTACATCCCATTAATGGCTGTTTTTATAAATATCCTAACGCATTAAAGATAACACATTAACATCCATGCTCCCTGTCACATACATCCTAGAGGGCAGGGATGGCTATTTTTGTCCCTTTGTGTAAACTACTTGGTATTCTGTCCCCGGAACTAATTACTATATGCTTCTCCAGTTTCACTGACAAAAAGTTACCTCTTGCAGCTTTACGCCATCTCACAATTTATAAATTAAAAGTATAATTTGAATTTTAAATGATCATTTGAGGTTTGTAGGAAAATCTTATGAATTTTATTTTCTTTATATAGAGACTGAGGCTCGGAAAGTGTGTGAGTTACCTACCGTGGCAAACACTGAATATGCACTTGGATCACCGATTCTAAGTCCAGTGTTCTCTCTCTCTCTTTAAGTCCAATGTCCTCTAGCATCTCCTTGGGAAAGAATAAAGAGATAGGTGAGTACCTACTTTGGCAGGACAAATAGTCAAATTGGAACGATACAGAGAAGATTAGCACATCCCATGTACACATCCCATGCAAATTCGTGAAGGATTCCATATTTAAAAAGAAAACGTGAGGGAGGAGACAGCGACTAATTATTTATAACTTGGCTTGTGTGACTATACTAAATAATAAAATGAGGGTTTCTTAAAAAAAAAAGGTGGCTTTTTAGGGCCAGGTATTAGATCCCCTAAGTAGGCATAGCATGATTGTTCAAGGTACATGGAACCCAGTGTAGTCTAGCCTCCTTCTTGGAGGTGAGCCTTTGCCATTCACTTCCTGTTTATTCCGCTGGTCAGAGGCTTCGGAAGGCTGCTGCATTTGACTGCTGTGGTGAGGGTGGAATTGTTGCTGTCGTTTTTGTAGCAAAAGTTAACGTTCTACTTTTTGCTTTTATGTATAGGTATTTTTCCTGTTACATGGCATTTGTTTCTGGTTCAATAGGGAGAGAAATTGAAGTAGTACCACTAATCCAAGGGCAAATTTTACATCTGAAACAGATCAATAGCAGCCTTTCACAGATAGCCTAGGTCAACAGGCCAGTGACTGGCAGAAGAAAGCACAGGATAAGAATATCTTGCTTTTGGGATTTCTTGTTGGACGGGCCTTGTTAGTTCACTTACCTGGCAGCTAATTCACACAGAGCATGTTTGGGAGAGTGTGTGTTTTAAAAGGGTATTTCATAAACATTTGCTGATGATCTCAATGTTTTCAATGATGCTATGAGGATAATATCACCCATGACTGGTCCCTTGTGGAAGTAACACTGTACTGTGTTCTCCTTTTATGAGCTTCCTGTGGAGCTAGTGAAAAACTAATTATAAAGGACTTTAATTAGTGTAAAAATAGGATGTTCAATATAAAAAATAAAAAAAATGAGTTAAATGGGAATGTAAATACAATTCCCACCTTAATATATGGCCATAATCAAAACTCAAAGTATCAATGATTATATTTATTATTGTTGTTGGCCAGTCAGTGGCTTTGGACAAAGATGAGGCAGAAGTAGAATATCTGTCCTGCGGTTCCCAGATGCCACAACAAAACAGGCTTTCTGAGTTTCCTTGGTGCCTGCCCCACCCCTACCTGGTCCCAACTATACATGTTCACTGCTGGACTTCAATTGACAGTTCCTTGAGGGTGCTGTCAGTTCTCGTCACCTTGATAAGTAGGATCAACCAGTTTTCTGAATGTTTGGCAATGTGCCCAGTTGGCCTTTCTGAGACTCTCTTAGATGTAGCTACTGCCAGTAAAGCCATCTGACTCTTTCTCCAGGTTCACTGGAAGAGCACAGAGAAGAGGATGGTTGGTGTTAGGTGGATGCCAGTTGCAGAGGGTTTTAATGATACTAATCACAACAGCAGCAAATACCCATTAGAATATCTGTTATGGATTTAGTTGGTTTCTCTTATCATTTCATTTAACCCTTATTGTATTCTTTATTATCATGCTTGTTTATCGTCACGCCTAATCAAACATGAGGTTGAACATCCTTCCTTTCAGGATTTGCAAAGCCTGATGTTTCAGAATGATGTATTCATTTGGGATCAACTAAGGAGCCACAGAAATAGTAAGTCTTATTACCTGATAGTCATAGCCGGTTACCTTGTAGTACCGATCTGCACTCTATTGCATATTGGACAGTTTATGAATATTTTATACATTTCAATATGTGTTTATTATGAGAGTCTCCAAAGCTGTTCTGAGTCATTCTGGACTGCCACCGCCCCCTGCTTGAGTTTCTCTGTGTCTTTCAGGAACATAGCCAGGCTCAATAGTAGGAGTTGCAAAGAGGATCAGCTAGGAGAGAAGTTCCCTTGCAGGTTGGCCACCATCCTTAAAGAACAAGCAGGGAGAAGAACTCTGACTTGGATCTGCTTGTGTACTTATGAGACTGGTTCAAAATTCAGGTGTGTGTGTGTGTGTGTGTGTGTGTGTGTGTGTGTGTGTGTGTGTGTGTGTGTGTGTGTGTGTGTGTGTGTGTGTGTGTGTGTGTGTGTGTGGTTTGTTGGGTTTCAGTTGGATGATTCACAATCCTGTTTGGCCTGGGGCACAGGACTGGGGATGTTAGAATCAGGACATTCCCAGGCAAACTGGGGAGGCTGGTCACCTTAATGTATGAAGGAATCGTGTATTAATTGTTGGGGGGGGCAATGTACCATCTTGGTTTGTGGTGTTGGGGCTAGTGTCAAACCTAATTTAAGGCCCAGATCCATCACATACCATAATACCCTGAGCAAGATGGACCTTGTTTCTCAATCTCCTTATTTATAAAGTGGTGATATTAAAAATACCCACTTTATAGGCTTGTTATTGAGATTAAATAACACCCCACATGTAAAATCCCTGGCACATAGACAGTCTGAACCACTGATAGCCTTTGGGCTAGTCTTACCTGAGCATAGAATATCATTTGTGTGGGCACTTCATGTTGAGTCCAATCTACACAAGATGCCCTGGTGTTAGCTTTGATACAGTATGTCACCTGCATGGCTGTATGGCCACTTCCTGTGGGGGTGATTGCTACCCAAAAGCTTGGGCTGGACTAAGGCTTCTCCCGCACTTAACATCCTTTCCATGGGCAAGAGTCTGTGTTCTGAACACCAACGATGATAATTATCATAGCCTAAAAGAAGAACCTTGGGTATAGCAATCAGAAGACTTCTGTTTATGTGAATTTCCTTCACTGAAGAAGGTGTGAATGGGGAGAAGACAGGGAGGGTGTATAAATATGGTAGCTAGTGAACATGACAGCCAGTCCTTCAAAGGCACAGTAGGCCAGGCCATGTTTGTTATCTGATAGTCACACTGCACACACACACACACACACACACACACACACACACACACACACACACACACACACACACACACACACACACACACACACACACACACAGACTCCTTCTGGAAAGCAAGTTATAGGGCTTGCTTCTCCAGTTGCTTGCTCTTTCTTCTCATCTCCATGTCTGCATGGTGCAGACATTACAGACCTCCTCATCTAAATTTCTCCTAGTGCCTATTTTTGTCTTGTGCCTGACTTTTCTTCCTTTTGCTTTGAGGAGTGGGGACCCTGCTTTGTCGGATAACAAATAGAACTGTCAAACCCATCAGTGCTGCCGCCTGCAAAGATAAATGGGGCGACACGTGGAGCAACCTCTGCGGATCCCGGGGCCCCAGCAGGAACTGACATGGTGACAGATGGGGGGACAAGTGGCACTGACACAATCGGGTCGCGTGAATGTCGTGAGTGTCGAGGGGGTGAGGGTGGTGTCTTCTCCCCTGTTGGCACCCCCCCCCCCCCCCGCCATGGACACACTAGATTCCTGGGATCATAAAGACATCGCAGGCAGTTTGCTGCCTCCCTCACAGCCTTGCCAGTCTTGCCCGTGAACAGCACAGGGCAAGGAAGCAGGTTTTCTGCAGAGCGCTCTGCTCTCCCAGGGGTGACAGCCGAGTTACCTTGTAAAGAAAGCTCTTCCTGGGCAAAGGACCAGGGCTAAGTTTGTCTTTAACCTTCAACCTCCTCTTTCTTCAGAATTTCCCTGCGTGCTCATCTGTTCTCATCAGTCTTTTCACACGCTCAGTAGGCTTACCTGCTCTCTGGCTCTCACCCAGAATACCCTCCCCATCTTAATCTGTCAATCAGCCTACACATTAGAGCTTTCCATGTGTTTCTTGTATATTAAAATCACCTTCTGTGTGAAATGTTCCATTTCCCTGCAGACGGAAGTAGACTCCCCAGGAGAGGCTGGGTAGGTTCTTTGGGGTCCTTAATGGGGGTGGTGGCTCACACTAAGGAAAACTCTACTTTGAGAGTATCCAAATACATTTTGGGCGGTAATTGTTCACTTTCATTTTCCCTTTTCATTCTGGCTAAACCAAAGTTATCCTTTGAACAGAGGTGCAATTCTGAATGGAGACTTTTCTCTTGAGTCTCTGCCTTCAGTAGCCTAATGTTGTTAATGGCTGCCTGGGACCTCAGTGAATTCAATTCATTAAACAGTCTGTGAGGACTCAGTTCTTATCAAGCAATGTGGTGACTGGTATGAGTTGGAGGAGGCAGCAGAATGGTTAGAAAGATAAATAAGACGTGGGCTGTTGCACTTCATGACTTGTTGAGAAGAGAGTTATATGTGTGAGTAACTTTCATACATGGCCAGCCTCAAGAGGGGAATTCAAGTGGCAGAGTAAGACCAGGAAGAGGAAGACTAACCTTGACTCAAGTGGAATGGGACATCGTTGAGGACATTGTTGAATCGGGACAGGGCCTTGAAAGATGAACAGGCTTTGGACAGGTTAAAATGATGGGGAAAACCTCCTTATATTGGAGGAAGAGTCTGGATTTAGACAGATGGAAAGTGTGAGTGTACTAGGGTCTGGATGTAGTCAAGTCTCACTTAGGTACAAGAGGTATGTGTGTGTATATATGAGAAAGGGAGACAGGGAGAGGGTGAGAGGGAGAGAGGGAGGAAAAAAGAGAGAAAGGAAGGAGCTAGGGAGGGAAAGACAGAGAGAAAGAGAGAGAGTGAGTGGAGACAGAGAGAGTGGAGACAGAGAGGGGATATAGAGAGGAGAGAGAGAGAGAGAGAGAGAGAGAGAGAGAGAGAGAGAGAGAGAGAGAGAGAGAGAGAGAGAGAGAGAGGAGAGAGAGGAGAGAGAGGGAATATGAAGGAACATTTGGTTGGAAGAAAAGATTGTGCCAAGGCTTAGAAATTTAAATTTCTTTCTATATTGAGCTTTGGGTGAGGGGACAGAATGGTTCTTCACCCATCATTTCATTTCTCATTGCAGAATTCTCAGTACAATTGGATGCTGCCCTTGGTGATGAACAAGAAAATACATAATCAATCACACAGTTTTCTTTGATTTCTTGAAAAAGAAACACACAAAACAAAAACAAAGCTGAGAGCAATGGGCAATGAGGAGGGGAATGGGCAAAGCGGGGAGCTAGTGTGGAGAGCCTAGGAGTAGAATGCATGAGCTTGTGTCAATTACTTAATGTCGTTCAGCCTCAATTTCCCTGTCTTACATAGAGAGGACATATAATACATGACCTAAAATGATATTTTCCCCATGTAAGGCTCATCAGAGAAAAATGCATATAAAGTGTTTAGCACACTGCATCTCCTATCTGCTGGCTATTGTTATGATTATCTTCTTAACTTTTGATCCCTTTTGAGCAGGCAAGTACTCTGCTAATGGGCAGCTGTATGAAAGGAACACGTGGTTTGTCCACAGGAATAATGCTGTGAAGGGATGCTCAAAGTCTAGATGATGAGGAGACTTAACAAGATCAATACCACTTTTGGAAAAGATTATATGCTATACTAGGCAGCAAATAGACCATTGAAACTGGATTTGGGAAGCATTTATGGCATCTATTAGAGTTGGTTAAACATACCAACACAGAGAAAAATAGTGAATTATATACATCCACCCCCCTGGGCTATCTCGTTTTCTTTGGTGTGTGTGTGTGTGTGTGTGTGTGTGTGTGTGTGTGTGTGTGTGTGTGTGTGTGTGTGTGTGTGTGTGTGTATGTTCCTCTCCTCTTCCATCTCTTCTCTATTTTCAGGATTAGGTAAGTAGGACTGAGAAAAGTTGGAGAAAACCATAATGGTATTATGGCTGTGCATATCTAGTCTATTTACAGTGTATGAAATTTTCAGGAGCTGACTAGGAAGAGATGCCTTGATTTACTGCAGCCAGTGGATGAGTTCTCCCTGATTAATAAACTGATAGGCTTTCTACAAATAACCTAAGCCTTTTGGTTAGCTTTTGAAGGTTACTAGTGAGCAATTTAGTGCACCGAAGCAGTAATCCTGTGATCCCTACTGGCTTGAAATAATTAGATTATTTTGTGTAATGAATAAATGAGAAGTTAACTCCCTGGCATGGATCAATGTGGTAACATGATTTATTTCTTGTAAAAGTAAATGCTCTGGAGTCTTAGACCCTGCAAATAATTGTTTTTGACTCCCTCCCTTTTCTCATCTATAATATGCTTTAGGTCATTTTGTGAGAGAGGCTTCCCAGTGGGATGGGAAGACCATATGGACTTAGAGATCAGCCAAAACTGGATTCAGTTTTTACTAAGTGTGTGACCTTGGGTAAATCACTTAATATGTTGTTTCCTGCTTTCTTCTTAGTAAAAGATGGTGATACTTACCTTCTATGGAAGGTGCATGATTTAAATTAGTTACCAATAGAAGAGGTCCAGCCATGGCTCCTAGTTCATACTGAACAACACAGACATAAAGGAGGTTTTCTTTTTCCTCTCTTACCACTATATTATTTGAAAATGATGAATATTTATAGCAGGATAAATAGAAAGCACATTCATTAGTTCTGGTTTTACTCACTTGTTAGGTTAAAAAGAAACTCTGCCTTGATACATGCTTTAATGAAAATGTTTACCGAGCCTGCATTTTTGAGTGTTGTGAAAGGGACTTGAAACTGAAGTATTCTTGTGAAAATCTAAATGAGCATTGTATTTTATGGCCACTAATGACCTAATTTAAGGTAAAATCTCATAAAATTCATAGCAAGCAATGAATACCTTAATATATAAAATTTAGAGAGCATCTTGATGGGGGAAATGGTTTTACAATCTCTTCTGTTATGGTATTATGTACAGTGGATGTTCTGTAGCCCTTAGATAAAGTACAGAAATGAAAAAAAATCAATACCCAAGTAGCATTTGGAAATTGGAAGACGTTGTATTTTGGAAAGTTGGTGATGGAAGCAGACCTCGCTTTTCACAAGTTTGCTGGTTTTTGGATACTAGCAGACTTCCCAGCCCCAATGGGTTCAAATGAATTCAGCAGGGCCGGATTGAGAGGTGTGCTCTCTAGCCCTGCTGGGACATTACAACATTGGAATTCTTGTTATGATTTGTGGCAAACCTTACATCTGTGTATCACTTATCTGCTGCATTGAACAAATTGAAAGTGATCACATTTAGGGGCTATTGGTGGGAGGTCGGAGCTTCCTCCTTTTTAATAACATCCTGAGTGCAAACAGGGCTCTCCAATGTTCCTCAAATTCATCCTACCTCCCTCTGCACAAATAAACTCAGCTGGAGGTCGGGTTTATTGATGTTTAAATGAGTATATTTGGCTCACTGTGGTGTCTAAATGAACACTGCTTTGGCGCATTGAAACAATGATTTACTCTGCATCGAGGTGAACGAGGGGGAAGGTTGTGGCATTCTAATGAGGGGAAACACATATGGAACCCATTACCAGCAGCCAAAAATAATTGCAACTTAAGTTAATTTTTTGAATATGCCATAGAAGGTCATTTTGATGTTTGGATGGAGAACTGTAGGAATGTTCTACCCAGGCGGGTAAGGCAAAACAACAGCCAGGAAAGGGGGAAAATTCTTGCATCTGGATTATTGCAACTACCTCTTTCTTGGTCTTTTTCTTTCCCTTTTGGTTTTTCTCTATATTGTAGTCATTGTCTCCACAGCAGTAACTTCCTTGTGCAGAACCTCACACATTTTCACTCTACCTCCAGAACACAATTCTAGCTCCTTACCAGACTTTGCTTGTTCTGTTTTTCTTGCCTTCCTTATGTTTTCAACTTTTTTTAAAAAAAAGCCACATTCCCTCCTCTTTTACCATGCTTTACTGTCTTCCTTCCATCCCTTGGACATTTCATATGCTCTTAGACATCATGAGCTTTGTGTTGGGCCCCCTTGGAAGGGTAATTTCAACTCTTATCAACATTATCTTTCCAACTCCTCCATGTCCTATCTATCAACTAATCTGGTCAACTCAACCCTATGTTATGCCTTGCTATTTCCATTTCTATGGCCATACCATTTCTAAGTGCTTTCATGGAGTGATAGATTAAATTCTCCTGTCACGTACAGATAGGAACTGTGTGCTTCTATTTGACAAATGAGGAAACTGATTTACAAGTTACTCATTTGAATGCTCATTCTCCCTTTTCATGTGTCAAGTCCTCTGATTTTTTTTTTAGGTCTTTACTTAAATATTCCTCTCCAAAGATACTTTCCTTGACCTCTCCACCCTCTAAAGTGCTAATTTAATCCTCACTCCTTGCTTAGCCATAATTATAACTCATGATTTCTTCATTTAGTTGTGTGTTCTGTAATGTGAAATGGGGTTAGGTCTCTTCCATTCATTGTTAGACCCTCATGACTATTTCCTTAAATCTTAGCTGAATGAATGAATGTGGGAATGAAAGATCATATTCCTTAAACTTAGGCAGAGAAGAGGAGTGGGAAAGGTATGGTATATGGAGTCATAGCTGTGGTATTTAGGTCCACATGCTCTGTTCCATTCCATTTTTATTCTTTCTGAAACAAGCATAACAAACAAAAAAGAGAGAGAAATAGATTGAAAAGACTTGTTTCTTATGTATACTTCTCTGATCACAGTTGATTTGTATATGCTCAGTGGGAGAAATGGCATAGGCAGAAGTGTTAAGACTAGAATCAGGATTGAAGGATTACCGGCACCAGGTTCTCTGGGGATTAGGAGATTTGGGACTGATTGTGTGTGTAGGAAACTTCAGGAAATCAGATCAGAGTTGCCAATGCCAGCCTAGGGAGCGCAGTTGTGAACCATCATGGGAAAACTCAACCAAGAATCTTTGCACAAATAGTTTGAGGATTGACAAAAATCACAAAACCCTCAAGGTATTATGATACTAACTCTAAAGTCTTTGCTTATATATGCTGGACTTGCATTGAGGGAAGTTGTAAGAAATGTATTTTCGCTGTGCTCACTCACTATCCTCTCTATCAGGAACCAGTTTCAGTGCCGGTAGAGCTATGTTAGATGATTTACTTCTAAGCTAGCCATATTTCTGCCTATATTTTAGGGGGAAAGGAATTTGGACATCAAATTTTAGTGACTTGTTCAGATCTTTTCATCCTGCAGTTATCACTCTGATTTTATATTGCTGTTAAATCTTGATTTTCCTTCATTGTATTGCTAATTGTTATGTTTCTTACTGCATGCATTTTCATAATTCCAGCCCCAAATCCTTTTTGGCACAAAAGAGTATTGTTTGATTAATATATCCAGACATTTTGACATGAGAAGTTTTTTAGGGGACATTCTAGTCTTGCTAGTGTGAAGGTGACAGTATTCATTTGACATGGAATTTGTCTGTGGATCATTGATTACACCTTTTTCTTTCAGCAAACTTCTTTTACCCTTGTGAGTCATTTGATCTATAAGAGGACTGAATCAGATTAACAAAGGGGAAAGACTAATGTAGCAAGACCCTGCCTCAAATTTCATGAGGTTAGATGTAAAGAGTATTAAAAGTTGCTAGAAATGAGACAAGGATGTCTTCTCTCTCCATTCCTCTTCAATACAGTACTGGAATTCCTAGACAGGGCAACGAGGCAAGAGACAAACATAAAGGGGATACAAATAGGGAAAGAAGCAGTAAAACTCTCTCTCTTTGTAGATGACACGATCCTGGATTTAAAGAACCCCATAGATTCTTCTCCCAAGTTACTTGAGCTGATTCAATACTTTGGCAAAGTCACAAGGTATAAAATCAACCCACAAAAATCAATAGCTTTTCTGTATGCCAACAATGAGCCAAGAATGAGGCTGAAATTAGGAAAGCAACTCCTTTTGTTATAGCCTTAAAAATATCTAGGAATTAACTTAATGAAAGATGCGAAAGACCTCTATGATGAAAACTTTAAAAACCTGAAAAAGGAAATTAAAGCAGGTTTAAGGAAGTGGTAAAAACTCCTGTGCTCCTGGTTTGGGAGGATTAATATCATGAAAATGTCAATACTCCCCAAAGCTACCTAAAATTCAATGCAATACTCATCAAAATCCCAGCAACATTCTTCAATGATAGAGGAGAAGCAATATAGAAATTCATATGGAATAATAGAAGACCTCAAATAAGAGGAACAATCCTTAGCAGGAAGACCAAGTGGAATATCAATACCAAACTTCAAACTATATTACAAAGCTGTAGTAATAAAATCAGTTTGGTACCCATGAACAGGCTTGAGGACCAATGGAATAGAACTGAAGACCAATAAATGAACCTATAGACATATACCTAATCTTTGATGAGAGAGCCAAAAACACAGAATGGAAGAAAGACAGACCCTTTAACAAATGGTGTGGGCAGACTGGACTTTGTCAACCACTCCTCTTCACATCCTCCTTTGGCCACAGTATGTGAATGTGTAGATTCCTATATAATTTATCATACCCCTATGTATGTGTGTGTGTGTGTGTGTGTGTGTGTGTGTGTGTGTGTGTGTGTGTGTGTGTGTGTGTAGTGTAGATGGGATTGTATCAAACTGAAGAGCTTCTGCATGGCAAAGGACATAGCTAGCAAGTTAAGTAGAAAGCCCACAGAATGGGAGAAGTTCTTTACTATCTATGCATCAGATAAGACCCTCACTTCCAAAATATACCTAGAGCTCAAAAAATTAAATCTCCTCTAAACAAGTTTTCAAAGAAACAATAATTCCATTAATAAGTGGGCTAAAGATTTAGAGACTTCTCAGAAGAAGAAATAAGAATGGCCAATAGAAACATGAAGAAATGTTCAACATCCTGGTCATAAAAGAATGCAAATCAAAACACTGAGATTCTAAAACCTTACCCCAGTTAGAATGACTGTTATAAAGAAAACAAATAATAACAGATGCTGGTGGGGATGTGGCTAAAAGGGAACAATAGTACACTGTTGATGGAAATGTAAACTTGTTCCACTACTCTGGAAAGCAGTATGAGGTTCCTCAAAAGATTAAACATAGAGCTTCCATATGGCACAGCAATCCCACTCCTGGGCATTTACCCAAATGACCACAAAGCAAGCCACACTAAGGCTACCAGCACACCCATGTTCATTGCAACATTATTTACCATGGCTAGGATATAGAATCAACTCATATGCTCCTCAGTAGATGAATGGATCAAGAAAATGTATGTATACACAATAGAATTCTATGCTTCCATCAGAAAGAATGGCATTGCCCCATTTGTAAAGAAAAGGAGACTTGGAAAAAATCATATTAAATGAAGTAAGCCAGAGCCTAAGAAACATAGGCTGCATACTTTCCCTCATTTGTAATAACTAGAATACATCTAGGATATTCTTAGGAGAGGATCACAATGGCTCAATACCTATGTGCATATGACCATATAAAATGGTGCTTATTGAAATGAACAATGGTGCTTATTGAAATGGAAACAAGAGGGTTTTTTTCAATTGTACTGTTTGCAGTTGCTTCTTTTTTTCTTTTATTTCTTTAGTTTATTCCCTTTGTCACTTTTTGATTTCTGTATCCTTTATCTTGTATATAAGTTTATCTTATTTGGGGAAGGGAAGGGAATCACAGAACCAATGGGACAAGGAGTAAACCAATTCAATACTCACTAGACACTATGTTGGAAATGAACTTTACAACTTGGGGCGAGGAGGAGAGTCGAGAGGGGAAACATGGGAGAAAATGAGGTGGAGAATAACACTTTTCAAAAAGAAATCTACTCATTACCTGACTAGTGTAACTGTAACCACCCTGTATATCAACTTTACAATAAAAGTTAAATTAAAAAAAGTAAAGGGAGAAAGAGAGTTGCCAGGTAACCTTAAAAAAATCATTAAGTGGTTGTAGAGGAAGATAACATTGGTTGCTCAGCTTGAGTTTCTACAAGCTGAATGGGCAGCTGCTTAGAGGCTTGATACACCTAGGCATTAACTTATCTTTTTCTTTCATAACTTCCCAATTTCCCTCTTACTTGTTTTCATTGCAAGAGTGGAGGTTGTCAGAAGTACTCTGGTGATTGTTGGGGGAGGGTGGAGGAAGGTCAATAAGACCTCCCATGGCATTTAAACTATTTTCACAACATAACACTAGAATGCTATTTGCTTTCTTTTTTAAATACACATATTCTGATGGTAGATAGGTTTCCCAAAGGCTACATGCTATGTACTATCTATCACAAGGGAGTAAATAAAGAGGTGGACCCTTAAAAAACAGAAAAACAATGTACATAAGTGGTATAGGAAGTGGGAAATGTGAAATGAGTGAGGGGGGGTACAGATGGTATAGGGGAGGAGGAATGATGAAAACGGTGACTCTGGACAGGAAGCACTGGACACTTGGATGGACACATTAAATTGTAATCCTGTTGTATAATCTTCTGACGTTCAGGAAAAAAAAACCCAAAATTAAATTAAAAAACTATAATTTGAAAGTTAAAAATTGATAGTCATCTAAACAAAACAATTCCCTGAACTCATGTACTACAATTATTTTCATTTTGAATGATATACCTTAACATTAAAACTGTTAAAAAGCATTTTTTATATTTCTAGTCAATTTCTTTTTGAGCTGGTCCCAGGGCTTGAACTCAGAACCTGAGGACTGTCTCTGAATAAACTTCATTTGCTCAAGGCTAATGCTCTTCCCACTTGACTTCCTCAAATGTGTTTTTGACATTTCTCATTTTTATTTTGATAATGGCAGCTATGGACAGTTCTTATGGAAAACCAGGAGACTGCATTAAGAAGAATCCCTTTGTGGTTCTCAACAATTTTTTAAAAAAATACAAAAAGAACTGGATGCTTATATCTCATGTCTATAGTCCTACCTATGTAGGAGGCCGAGATCTGAAGATCACAGTTTAAAACCAGCCTGGGCTCCTTTTAATCTCCAATTAACCAGCAAAAAAACCAGAAGTAGAGCTGTGGCTCAGATGGTAGAACACTAGCCTTAGTGCAAAGGCTTAGAGACAGCAGCTACACCTTGAGTTCAGCTCTAGTACTGGAGGGAAAAAACAAACAAACATATTTCTATGTGATTAGCTTTCTTATATTAAAAATAGATTCATTCTAGGACCAAATAGTTTGACTACCACCACTTCAAACCTGCTGGCATATCACTAGTTTCTTTTCCTCTGTACTATGGGGAGTCATGCGTTAAAGGATGAAATATGAGATAGTATTGGTGAGATAGCATATAGGAAGAATAGCAGGGAAGTGTGTTTTACCATCACCCTGAAGATTCTTGGAGAGCAGAGATTGTCCCTTGCCTCAGCCCATCTTGTCCCCTCAGCATCTACCACTGTATCAAGCACTTAGAAGCAGCTCAATAAAATTTGGGTATGGAATGAGTTGTCAAACAATTTCTCCTAGTAAAGAATGTGTTTGATAGTGTGCAGATAGGACCAGTTCTGTCATCTGCAGTCTGGATGAGCTTTCATTCACTAAGTTTCCAATTCGTTCCTTTAGCTAACATGTATTTCTTGACTGCCTATCATGAGTCAGGCCTGACACTAAGTCACATTCCATCTTTAATTATCCCATCTCTAAGAAAGAGCACCAATAACCATGAAACCCCTTCTAGCAATGTCTTCTAGATAATATAAAAGCTATTCTCTCTGTCTCTCTTGGATACGCTAACATTAGAAGAAAGATAACTTCCCTGAGGCAAGAAGTATGGTCCATTCTAAGTGCTCCTGAAGAAACTTAAGTGGCAGATGGTCCACTGACTTAGTGTTTTTGCAGATAGAAATGGTCAAGTTTGTAAATGAAAAAAAAAAACTTAAAGCATGAAATCAGCTAGCTTAATCTTATTTCCTAGATTTATTACTATTACACTTAGACTGCATGATTCCAATAAAAAGAATTTAGACACTCTACCCATGTTTCTGCTCTAATAGAAAGATCATGTTCAAAGGTCTTTTGTGAGAATCTGAGAGATTTTATATAGTGCATATGAGTTATAAGACTGTTTCAATGCTCTAAATGGGCCATGACTTGGGAAGAATAAATGCCTCTTTTCCTTTAGTCATTTGTCCACATTTTCATTCTAGTTGGCAAAGTCTTTAACATTAAACTGCCATATGGAGTTTTAGATGTCTAGATCCTGGTATGGCTAGGTTCCCACGTGCTAGTTATCTGTCGGTGATGTAAAAGTAACAAGTAACCCTCAGATCTCAGTGGTTTACCACAAAAATTATGTCATAATCATATTTCTGATTGGCCTTGGGAGAGTGACACAGTTCCTTCTCCAAAACCAGCTTCCTTAAAGAATTAAAGTGGTAGAGATGGATGTGGTGGTGCATGCCTGCAATCCCAGCCACTTTGGAGGGAGAGACAAGAAGTTGGTGATCAGAGGCTGGCCCTTGGAAAAGCACGAGACCCTATCTGAAACCAAACAAATGGACTTGTGGGAGGCCCCAAGGTCAATGGTAGTCTTTGTACATGCCAAAGCACGTCACATATATCCTGAGGCCAATGGGCCAGGGGATATACTCCTCCCATGGAGCTTCTGAAATGATAAAGGGCAAACAAAAGAGAGCATAAATAATTTCAAACAATAACAAAACCTTATATACCATTCCTTCTTTGCAGAATAATATACACGTGGGTTTTTACTGTGCGATATTTAAGAAGTAGAGAATCTTTCCTTAGTTCATGAACTTAGAAATATGCCTATGACAAGCTGAGCACCTGTGGCTCACACCTGTAATCCTAGCTACTCAGGACTGAGATCTGAGGATCACAGTTCAAAGCCAGCCCGGGCAGGAGTGTCCATGAAACTTTCATCTCCAATAAACCACTAGAAAATCGGAAGTGGTGCTGTGGCTCAAGTGGAAGAGTGCTAGCCTTGAACTGAAGAGCAGAGAGACAGTGCCCAAGCTCAGAGTTCAAGCCCCATGACCAACAATAAAAACAACGAAAAAGAAATATGTTTATGACTCTGCTGGAGCAGAGTTCTGGGTTATTTCTTCTCCTTGGACATGGATTTTGGAATTAAAAGATAGAGGAAAATGGAAAAACAAACAAAAAAAAACAACCTATGATCCTTCCCAAACAGAAACAAAAATGTCCTCCCACATGCTAGGATGGAAAGAGGCAGTGGAGAGGTTCTGTCTAGGATACACGTCTTCTTCATCCTATGCCTTCTTTGTGCAGACTCCACCTGCTTAAGAGAATACCATTGAACTTTAGAAAAGAAAACGTGACCCAGAAATGCAAAATGTACTCATTATAGCCCCTTTCCCTAAAAAAAAAACCCTCTAATTTTTCTGCTTCTGCTTTAATTGAGGCCATTAATAAGTTGAACCTGGACTATTGCCCTATTCAAATTGGCTTCTCTGCCTTCATATTTATATCCTGATAATCTATTCTTCACTTAGGAGCCTTTCTAAAATACAAACTAAGTCTTGTTATTATTCTGTAAAAATGACTCCCCATTCCCTACATTCTTTGAGCCAGGATTTAATTACTTGAAAAATTGAAGAATGTCTGCTTTGTAGGGTCGAGAATGAAGAGAAAAGGAGATAATATATAAGAAGTGCCTAAAATGGTATCTCAATAAGTGTCGATTGATAGTGATTATCTTGATGAAATTCAAAAAACCTTTATCTATGACTAGATCCCCAAGATGTGCTTGCCAATAACTTCATCATCTGTGTTTGGTCACCCAATCCTATCCCCCATTACCACCTGTACCCAAATTATGCTTAGATGCCTATTCAGCCATCCTGTCCTTCAGCTCTATGTCATTGTCTTTGAACACATTCTAAGAGTGCTTTCCATCATCCAGTCCATTTGGGTCCCTGCTTAGGATGAAGACATGTTTCAATAGTGACACTTTGATGATGCTCTTGGCCCTCCATTGATAGACCTGGATCATGTCATTTCTACCTGCGAAATGCCCTGTTTTGCTTTTGTATTGGTCTTTTGCTGCTAGACTATGGATCCACTGCAGGCAAAGACTGTCTTTTTTCCACAAGGAAGACAATAAGTGCTCAGCTACCTTCATTCAACATGAATGAGCATGGTTAATAGAGAAAACGGACAGACTGCAGAAATTGATTGATTAAAGATAGATTAGTGTTAAACAAAGGCCTCACTAACATTTGAGGAGTTAAGGCGTGGGTTGAGAAAACAGAACAGGTTTACTTCTTGTTTTGTGAGGGTTTTGACACGTTATTGTGTTGACATTAGGACTTGAACTCAGAACCTTGCATACTCCCTTAACTTTTTCACTCAAGGCTAGTGTTCCCCCCAATTGAGTCATGGCTCTACTTCAGGCTCCACTTGCTGGTTAATTAGAGAAACCTCACAGTCTTTTCTGCCTGGGCTGGCGTTGAACCATGAATCTGAGAGTTCAGCCTCCTGAGTAGCTAGAATTGCAGATGTGAACCACCAGCACCCAGCCAAAAACTGGTTTTAGTCCTAAGTTCTTAATAGGATAAATCCATTGGGAAAGAAATTTTAAAAGGATCTACAGATGGGCTTCTTCCCTACCTAGTAACTAGGCCCTTTCTAGATGTGCTTCATAGCTTCCTAAATCTTGACCTGTCACCATGCTCCTGAGCTTAGCCAGCTGCCTTAAGTGGAGCAGGCATGCAAGGGTAAGATTAAACAAGTAATTCTATTTGCCTGCTGCACACACCATTGTGCAGCTAGAAAAATTAAATTCCTATTCAAGCCTCTCAGCGTGGTTAATAAATGTTTCAGGTGCACAGAACCGTGTGTGAGGCAGGAAGGGGCCGAGCCGTTCCCTGAGAATGACATGTTTATTAACCTCACTGAAGGATGCAAGCCTGGGGCCTGGGATGCTGCTGCGGACTGGGGCAGCAGCAGCCAGTGGACCTGGAAAGCCGCACACGCTTCTGTGATACACCTGCTGCTCCAGGTCTAGGATCAGGAAGACCCATATTCAAATAGGAGTTTTTCTCTTGGGTACTTGGTCACCTTGGATGTGTTACTTGCTACTAAAGCTTTGGATCCCTGTGTTCTCAGCAGCTGCCATTTATAGAGAAACTTTTAGGTACTATACAACGTAGGTGCTTAACCTTGTTACTTATTTTTGATTGTGGCAAAATATACAGCACAGAGAATTAGCCACTGTAAATGTTCAGTTCCGTGACATTATGTACATGTATCTTGTATCCACTTTAATCTTACACCAACCCTATGAAAACGGCATTACTATCTTCCCAGATAAAGAATCTGAGGGTCTGGAAAGTTAATGATTCTTTTAAGATTATTGGTACATATCAGGTGCTCAATATGGCCCAGCTTTATTATTATTATTTTTTAAAAAATTTATGCCACAGGACAAAATAACTTATGGGACCTTTTCAAAGGGAAAGCAGCAAAGGATATTTCTAGATTTTTTTCTAGACATACCTGCACCAACAGCAGAGGGCGTGTGACAGGCAGCCTGCCTCCTGGGTGCAGCCTGGGCCTCAGCATTCAGCTCCCAGGGCTGACCCATGGCAACCACAGCCCCAGGGGGCCGAGGAAATGAGTCCGGCCTATCTTCAGACACGTTTGTATTGATTCTGTCAGTTTCTTGCTGCTTGCTGACAGGAAATAGATGGCTCATAACCCAGCTGGGCACAGCACATTACGTCCCCTTCTTGAGACTCCTAAATCATTTCGAAATTTTAAATTTCCTAATCAATATTTTATCTGAGGCTCAGGACAGTGAGCAGGCTTGCTTCTCTCTGGGGGTATGTGCTTATACCCCAGGAGCTGGGGGCTAGACTGTTCTGGAGGAGACTGTGGGCTGTGTTCTCCCTGAGGCCAATCATTTATGTCTAGCTAGAACCAGAATGGCCCTCTGAAATCATGTGGTCTGCTATACTCCTTTTAGACCTCAGCTTGAAATAATTCCTTGTTCACAGAGGCTTTCCCTGCCTGTCTACTAGACAACCAATACTACCTCTTAGAACGGAGACTCATCAGTGCCAGGCCCTTCATCCTGAGTAGTTAGGAGAATGTTAATTCATTTTGAGTGGTGAGCTAATAGAACTGAATGGAAGAAGAGAAGTTAGAGAGTCAAGTAGGAGGGGAAATTACAAAACACTCTACCAGAGAGTCAGAGACCCCTGAGCAAACTTCTCCTGGATCCTATTTCTCACACCATATTGGGGGCAGTTTTGAGGGTTTCAAAGTCCCTCCTTCTTTGAATATAAAAGTCAACTCTTGTAGCGTTCACCCATCAGCCTTTGATCAGATCTTCGGCTTCTTGAAAGCTGTGTTCATCAGCAGAAAGCACTTGAGGCCTGGGAAGCTCTTCCCGTCCTCTCTCAGGGTTGATTGTGCACCGCAGAAGCCAGAGGGAAGAGCTGTTGGCTCTGAGTTGTGGAGATCTCACGATACATGGTGGACCAGTTTTAGCTGTCAGCATTAGCTTGCTTTCCTGAGGAAAAGTGCTGGGAATTCTGGGTCTGCACTTTTTCTAGAGTCATAGGTTTTGCCAAGAGCAGAGCAGCCAAAGACTTGGCTGTTTTCCCTGTAAAAGGTTCTGTTACAGAAGCAGGGTAATAATAACGCTTGCGTACACTTCCCCATTGTGTTATATGCTGTAAAGCTCTTCCAGGTATATTAATGGCTGCTCTCTCATCAGTCTTACAAAATATCTGGGACAGGTGTCACTGCCTCCAGAGAATAAAGGATTTGTCTAAGCTAGGCTGCTAGCAGGAACTCAACACCCTCATTTCTCCTCAAATGCTGCGCTCACACACCATAGATGACTTCAAGCTTATCTGTGATTACATAGTGCCATGCTTCTCCAACCTGAGTGTACATAAAAACCATCTGGAAAGATTGTTAAAACAGACACTCAGAGGTTCTCATTCTGTAGATCAGTTGTGGGGCCTTGGAATTAGCAGTTCTAGCAAGCTCCCAGGTGGTACCAAAAGCCCCAGACCTGCCCAGGTAAGCAAGCCTAGCTGTTACATTACCTCTCTCCGAACTCCCTCGAACTCAGGGAAAGCAAGTTGTAAAGCCTCTTTTGGTAAGAGTCTTATTTCATCTTCCCATACCCATGAGATAACTATATTTATATTATTTATTTTGCGTTCAGAGAAGGTAAGTACCTTGTCTAAAGGCCCTTATTTGGCTAATATGTCAGTGGAGCTTAGCTAGACTTCAGAGCAATAGATTTACTATTATGCCAAGATTCTTACCTTGGTCTTCAATTTTCATAGGAAGAATGACCCAATATCTTTATAATAAAAAATAAAAAAAGAAACTAAAGTCTTTCAAGTTTAGAAATGAGCCTAAAGTTCTCTCCGGAGGGCACAGGTATCCTGACAGCTGGCTTCTTCCTATAGAGCCTTGGCTTATAACACATCAGCATGAAACACAAGCTCATTTTAAACTTCTTCACAGTTCCAAATGCCATGGTGCAGGCCAGAGCAACTCTGGACAAACTTGCTAGATATCTAGGTTTGTGGTGTACATTTTCTATGTGCTCTTAGAGTGTCTCTGGTTTTTGGTGTTTGAACAGAGTGAGTTAATACACTGTTAATGTATTAGCCACATCATGGACTCCTTCCATAGAGCTTTGCATTTAAAGAAGAATGAAGAGAAAAGATGATTAAAGTACAGCATTCCTTTCAAAAGAGTTTCATCAGATGGGATTGAGGATTTGGTACAAGCCTTTCCCCTCTCTCCTCCCCATCCTTTCCCTTCTATCCCAGAGAATGGTGCTCCTGTAATTGCATGATGTCTTGTTTAATGGCTGGCTTCTGATTGGGCCAAAGCTTCATGGAGGGTGGAGGCTTTGTCTATTTTGCTCTTTCTGTTGTCCCAAACCAGAGCATGTAGTGGGCTTGTAGCTTAGTCAGAACTCAGATACACATTGTTTTCCTATAACTATCATGTGTCCTTGTAGAAAGATTTACTCTTGGCATTCAAAGGTAGCTTAGTCAAATTCTGGCTTAATTTGTAGCATTTTCCCACTAATTAACCAATCAGAACTCAGCTGTTTTAAAATTCAAACTTCCTAGAGGAACCACTGTCCCTTCTTCAGTTCTTTCCTCTTCTCCTACCGGGGTATCATTTATTTGCAGAAAGAATCTTTATATTATTTGCGGGACAAGAGTTGGGAAGAAGGGTCCTGGCTAGTCTGGGCATTGGTTTCTATCCAGGCTGGTGTAGATGGTCTTGCTTGTTGGGGACATTATCCTTTGTTCTCACATATCTTCAGCGGTGTAGCACGTGATCTTTCCTCTTGGGTCAGCCTTGGTGATCATGCCGATTGTCCACCCAGAGTCAGTTCTTGGTAGTGACAGTTCTCCTTTGGAATATCCAGGGTGAATGTGTGTGGGTATGTGTATGTGAGAGGCAACTCCTTCAATGGAGTTGAAGATGCTCTGGGGAAGGAAAAAGTATTCTACCTGGTATTCTGGAAGGCAAGTCCCTGAGCAGGTGCCCTGGAAGGGACAAACTGGGTCATCTCAGGACTCTCCTCTCCGCTGAGAGTTCTCTGAGCTGCTTCTCCTGCAAAGCTGAGGTGCTCCGACTCCATGCCACCCGGGCTGCTGCTCCATGGAAAGCCTCGTTTTCTCAAGTGCCTGGTGCTTGCGCTGAAAGCTAGAGCTCTCAAAATTATCATTATTCCTGTGAATTTAAAAAGTCAAACTTGAATGTCAAACCAAGCTTCTTAGCAAACTAAATTTCTTGTTCCTCTTCTCCATTATGCCAGGAAAGCCATGGACTGGGGGTAGAGGGCTGGTAGGAAAGCAGGCTACTTAGTTGCCATGTGTGAAAAATGACAACACTGGTTTCATCCTTATATGTTTTTCTTGATAACTATTACAGCTTATAATTTGACCCTCACTTTATTAGGGAATTACACTGAGGTATAATGTAACCGTGTGTTCTTCTTCTCCTTTTTATTTTTGGTTGGCCCTGGGGTCTTAACTCTGGGCCTGGGAGCTGTCCCTCAGCTCTTCAGCTCAAGGCTAGCACTCTACCACTTGAGCCACAGCTCCACTTCCAACTTTTTTCTGCTTATGTGGTTCTTAGGAATCAAACCCAGGGCCTCATGCATGCAAGGCAAGCACTCTACCACTGAGCCACCTTCCCAGCCCCTGTAACTGTGTTCTTATATAAGGGGGACAACATTTATTAAACTGGGAATGTTTATAATTTTCCATTTCCCTATAAAATTATATCATCTAGCCCAATTATTTCTCCTTTCCATCCAAAGAGAAAGTGTTCATATTTATTGAGAGAGAGAGGGAGAGAAAGAGAGAGAGAGAGAGAGAGAGAGAAAGAGAGAGAGAGAGAGAGAATGAGCTATTCTCATTATTAAGCAGTGATAAAAAAACATATGGAGGAAAATATTTCTACCTTCTGTCCTCTTCCATTTCTTTCTTTTCTCTTCCCCTCTGCTCTCTTCCCATTCCACCCCTTCTCTCCCTTTCTCAGGGATTCTCATCAGGTTTTAGAGATTCTTTTCCTACGAAGTAGCCAGAAGTGGTAAGATCCTCTAGGTTATGATTCAGGCTTAGCAGACCCAAGACCCTTACGTAGAGTTCTGGTCTGACTTTCACGCTCCATTTAACTCTGCCTGCACTCCACATGGAAGAGATTGGGCTCTGGCCAGCTGATAATAGAGTTGTTCCTCTGTCCTATTGGACTCCTATTCCTTGCAGGCACAGCTCCCCTTAAGAATGTCCTGGCTAATGAAAGAAAATCAGGCTAGAATCTAGGCTATTATGTGCCACAAGCTTTGCTATTAAGACAGTTGACTTCAACTTGGGGGAGTTTTCCTCTTGAGGTGGAGAGGGACATGTGGAAAGGGACAGGTGCACAGCTAGTCATGGCATGGAATGGTGAGGTGGTATCCAGGAAGTGTGTTGGTTGCTAGGTCACCTCGATGTGTTCTCTATTAGATTTCACCTTCTCAATGAGTGAGATCTAAGCTAGAAGTCACAGCGCTGGCAGCCAGGACACAAGGAGTTGCTAGATTTTTGTTTTGTCTGTCTTGTTTTGGTGGTATTGGAGTTTGAACTCAGGGTCTTGCCTTTGTTAGCTAGTGTTTTACCATTGAGCTGGTTTTACCATTTGCCCTGGTTATTTATTCAGCCCTGCTTTTTCACTGGTTATTTTCAGGTTAGAGTTTGCTTCCTGCTTAGGTGTGTGCCTAAGCCAGGATCTGCCTATTTTTGGCTTCTCGTTGTAACTAGGATGACAGGAGTGGACACTACATCCAGCTTTCCTCTGTTGGAATGGAGTTCCATGTACTTTTCTGCTTGAGCTCCCCTAGAACTGTGATCCTCTCATTCTCAGCCTCCCACACAATTTAGGATGACATGTGCATAACAATGTACCCAGGTCAGAGTTGAGAAGAGGCCTTATGAACTTTTCTTCTCTGGCTGGTCTGGAGCCACAATCCGTCTGCTTTCAAACTTCCAAGTAGTTAGGATTACAAACATGAGTCACTAGTTTTGTGGAGTAATATAGTGATGTTGTTCTTAGGTAAATCAAGTAGAACTGAGACAGATTTCAAGTCAGCCAGCAGGAAACTTGATTCCAGAATCAGGATAAAGAAGACTAGGTAGAGATGTGGGGCTGCTTCATTTTCTTGGAGCTGAAAATAGCAGAGAGGGAGGAGAGAGCAGAGCAGAGGGCCAAAGAATCAAGCTTCAGGACAGAAAAAGGCAGAGGTGCTAGAGAAAAGTGCAAGCAAGGCAGCAGGGTCAAAAACAGGATTTCAATCGTATGCTGAGACATCTTGGTTGAATCAGGATCCACATTTTAATAACAGCACCTCACACACGTGAAAGATGATGAGCCCTGCCCTAAGTTACACACAACCATTCTACTCTTGCTGCTCACTGGGCCACGTGTTTGCTCTGTCCTTTGCTTCCTCTCCCCGATCCATCCTGTCTCCGATGGGACCTGCATGTTGCCTGCTTTATCTTGTAGAGTTGCTCTGCTCTGTGATGACAGGAGGCTTGCACTTAGAAGTCTTGATTAGTTTTGCATGGCACGTCAGTGTGGCTCTTGAAGTTTCTCAAAGGAATGGTTTATTAGGGGAGTGTTGCTATGAAGGAGCAAAAGCAGCCTTTCCTTGGTGACACTCTGTCCCTGAAGCTCTGGCACTGCGCTCTGTAGTATCTGTAGTTCCCCAACTGTGCTGATAGGATTCAGATCACTCTGATCCTGGCACTGTCGCTGAGCATACCCAGAGATCAGTAAGGCCCTCCCATTCCCCAGGAGGTTATTTCCAGGGTGGATGTTCTACCTGTGGTAGAGAAAGCAAATGGCTTTGGAATCTTATGGTCAGTTGGTATAGACATAGGGTATCACTCTAAAGTTATTTTTTTTGTTTAGGACTTTCTAGAGGCCAGGGACTGTGCCAGGTTTTTTGATCATATTAGATGACTTGCTTAAGGCCATGTGGCTAATAAATGACTTAGCTGGCACACAATTCTGTCTGTCTGCCTTTGACACTTTTCCCACATTACTCCTATTCAGGCACACTTTAATTGCTTAGGGTTCCTCATTTCTCTCGTTCAAAAGGACAGGTTTTCCTCATTTCATGTCTTTGTGAAGTTATGATGCAGTGGCTCTTGAAATCTTGGTGCACATCAGAATCACCTGGAGGGCACACAGATCCATAGAACCTCATTAATGTGGAGAATGAATGAATGCACATGAATAAAACAACTCCAAACCAAACCAAACCAAAACAATGAGCATTTCCAAAGCTATGGATCCAGCAGTTCTGGAGTCGGGCCAGAACATTTGTGCTGGTCACAAGCTTCCAGCTGCTAAGGCAGCTGTGGGCTCAGGCTTTCCATTGAAAAGCACAGTGGAGTAGGGAGGCCCCAAGAGAGCCAGTAGCCAAGCCCCCCGTGCAATCCCCCATATCCCATGGCTACCAGGGGGAAGGCTGCTGTCATGCCATGGCTTGTTTATTGTTTGCTGGACATTCTTGTGAATATTGCTTGTTTCTCTCTGTTTCATTTTAATATCTCCCCGTATCTGGGCAGTGTTTAGGCCATTTCTACTACAAGAAACCCACGAGGGTCACCTACTTTTCACAAGTGAAGCCTGAAATAGGAAAGCATGTTAACCGATGGTCACTTTCCAGGAACCAGTAGTCCAGTTCAGAGACTCACACTCCCTGCAGCTTCTACTCCATTAGCTGGCTCATCTGAAATTGAGAAGATTTACAAAAGTGAGCTTAACCATTTTCTTTCTCTGGAGTTCCATCCTTATTGAGCATGACTGGGGTTCCAAAAGGTTTCAGTGTTGCATTTCTATCCAGCGAGTGGATCACTAGGAGTCCTGTGTGTAGAAACCCACTGGGCCCTGTGACACCAGCAATCCTGACAGATGGAACCTGGTCTGTGGAGTTCGGTAGAGCTGGCGATGAGTCCTGGCTCTACCAGTTGGCAGCTGAGGGTCTCTCAGAATATTACTTAACCTGTCTCAGCCTCATTTTCTCCAGAATCAGGGCAGATATAAAAAAAATATTTAACCAACAGATATGTCATGAACATCCACGACAGTCGTGCTGGAAGGAGGCCAACATTAGAAGCGATGCCAGCTGCAAACAAGCCAGGACCAGGCTGGACTGCTGTCTTGCATTTCCAAGCACTATGAGTGTCAAATTGTGTTTTGTTTCTGTGCCGGGGAATGGGATTTATGAACTAAGATTTAGGTTGATGTATGTGTGCAGGCATAAATCTGTGTGTATGTGCACTCATGTGTGTGTGAGTATATCCACACACTCAGAGACCATTTTTGGGCCTAAAGCCACGCATAGGCTCTTGCCCATCTCGGTAGGAAGCCTCCCTTATGATCAAGTGGCTTGCCATGACCTCTTTGGCAATCTGGTAGCTGGTGGATGTAATTGCCAAGGCTGAAAGAGGGGGTCTTGTTGGTTGGTTTTTCCTACTGTGCTCTCTTTAGGGAAGTATAAGGCCAGAAGGCAATTACCACCTGAGATTTCATAAAGTACAAAAGATTGTGTTAAGGCTTCTCACCCCAGAGCCTGGAGAGGCCAGGGATACTATGCACAGCTATCAACCTTTGGCTGCTCTGGTGATCTTTCTCGAGAAATCAGATAACACAGTTACCTCCATTGACAGCTGGATATGGGAAAGAAAATGAGATAATGGTGTGAAACACTTGCCACCAAGTGGATGCTCAAGAAAAGGAGCTCTGTGCTGGATGCTAATCTCCTGACAGAGCAGGAGTTCTTTGAGACTTAGGATGCTGTGGTCGCCTGCTTGATAGTTAGCCTAGTAACTATGGGTCTTTCTCTGTATGGGTCTGGCTTGTGTTATCATTCTGGAAGAGTAAGCAAAAGAACACTTGCCACACAGGGCAAGTTTTAACAACCACAGGGAGCAAGTCTTTTGTTTGAGACCTCATGAGAGTGTGTCCAGGGTGGTGGAAGGAATGTGCCTGCTCAAGTGCCTACAGTGGCTGCAGCATGGATGACAACTAGGAGAGTGACCGAATCCGTGTCTGCGTATCACAATGTCCTTCTCAAGGTCAGATGGCTTCTGATAGGTCCTGTAGTGTGGTAGCCATGAATGAGTGAGTGGGTGGAGGTACGTCTCAGTTGGGCTATAACAAAATGCCCTAGACTAGATAGCTTATAAATGGGGAAAAAGAGATAGGGAAGTCCAAGATTAAGGGGCAATGGATTTGGTGACTGGAGAAGGCTGGTTGGCTTGTAGATGGAGGGATGAGCTCACTTCTGGTGTCTCTTTTATAAAGGCACTGATTCCACTCATGGGGGTGGGAGGAACCTCCCAAGAGGAAGCCTCACCTCTCAACGGCTCTACTTTCTCATGCCATTTGTGTGTGTGTGTGTGTGTGTGTGTGTGTGTGTGTATGTGTGTGTGTGTGTGGGTGGGTGGGTGGACGGGGTGGGGGGGGTTGTGGGGCTTGAATTCTGGGCTTGGGCGCTGTCCCTGCGCTCTTCAGCTCAAGGCGAGTACGTTTTCTAGTGGTTAATTGGAGATAAGAGTCTCACAGAGTTTCCTACCTGGGCTGGCTTTGAATCATGATCCTCAGATCTCAGCCTCCTGAGTAGCTAGGATTACAGGTGTGAGCCACCGGCGCATGCCATGTTTTGAGGGTGAGGGTTTCACCATTTGAATTTGGCATATATTCTGACCCTAGTAAGGTTGGTGATAACTGAATATCTGGATGTCCTCAGGATATGTTTCCTCTTCAGTTTCCACGGGCTTCTCACACTGACCTTCTGACTAGCTCTAGGCTCATTTTCCTCCTCCTGCCAAATTTCTTTTTCCCAATTACCCATTAGCTCAACTCCGTGGGCCACTGCAACAATTCACACATCTCCATAGGATAACTGTCTTGTAAGGGTTAAGGGACCTTCGATACCAGAGGCCTGTGCCTTTGCTGGTCTCATTTCATGTTGCTTTCCCACCCGTATCTCATTGCCTAGATTCATTGAACTTGTGTCAAGTTCTCAAATGATTCTGTGTACTTCCACCTCATCTTTAGTCAAACCTTTTTTTCTGCAGTGCTCTTCTTTCTCCCTGCTGCTGACATCTTATCTTTTCAGACCGGGCTTTAGCAGCCCTCTGCTAGCAGCCCTCTGCTAGGAAAGTTATCTGAACCCCCTCTTTCCCCACCCCCTCCCGGGTGGTTTCATGGACTCATGACCTGTGCAGTCACCCAAGGCTCAGAAGGGCTCTGTTTCATGTTTTGCTGTCACTGGTTAAACATTTTTAATCATTTTTGTCAAGAGTCCCTGCATTCCTATTTTCCAGTAGGGTCCATATGTTATGTATCTTGTCCTGCCAACATCAAATGGTAAAAGACCCACAGCAGTTGTGACACTTGCTTTTTGTTATACTTGTCTCTGTGGTTTAACCTAACTGTAAAACGAGGAGCCTGTCTGCAAAGCCAGCCTGATTATAGCTGGGCTGTGAGTCTCCAAGCCACTCCACCGCCATCTCTTTTTCAATGTTCTGGCTCTGTCCTTCAGGATAGCCTTAAGCATCCTCAACTTTTATCCTATCTTTTCTTATCTTCTTTCTCACATCACCTCTCTTTTATTTCGCGAGGAAAGGCAAGGCCAGACTCTTCACTCAAGCAAAAGCAGTATTTGTTGACATTTGGTGAAAAAGAAAAAAAAACCCCTGAAAAGTCAAAGATCCTTCAACATCTTGGCGTTTGAATATTTAAAGACTGTGAATGTGGGAAATGTTGACAGGTTCCTTGTCAGACTTCATTCTGATCCTCAGGCCCATTATTTCCTTTCTAAAAGAGAAAGTAGCTCACTTTAAGGGGCCTTATACAGAACAAGTGTTGTGTTCAACTTTCCTGCCTGCCCTCCCTTCTCCTGGTTGTTTATAGATGGCTCCTTATTAGAGGCCCCAGGGCTAGAGGCAAGAAGAGAATGAATTAGGCCAAAGACCAAAGACAAAGCCAAGGTGAAGACTCTGCTGTTTTCCCCCTCCACTTCTATCATTTTCATTGGCTTTCTATATTGGGGTTCTGCATAATATTTCACAGAATACCAGAGTTGCAATGCCAACAAATGTACAAAGCATGTGTCAACTGGTTCAAAGTCTGAGCTCAGTCTTGGTGTGGGGCCCTGGCTGAGTGTACTGGCTCTGTAGCATAACTACTGTCAATTAGAAAAACTAGAAATTATTAATGCTTCTCTTTCTTATTCTCAGCCAAATTATTCTGGAGGAGTTGGGTTCCTGGACAAGCTCTCTCACTCTCTCACCCTTTCTTGCTGTCCACAGGCTGGGTCTTGGCTGGGGGGGGTCAAATGCCTTGGCAAAAGTGAGGACAGAACTATATTGCCACAGATGTTTAATGGCCGTGGAGCCCACTTCTTTGCCTGAAGGCCTGTGCATTCTCTAGGAAGCCATGTACAGTAGGGCAAGGTGAGAAGTCTCTACCCTCCTACTCCAAGAGCCAATAACATGTCCATGGTCTTCCAGAGGAATGTCTCATTGGCTCTTAGAAATGTGATGTAGCCCCAGAGAATATCCAATAGAGGAAAGTCCTGGCAGGAAGTGTGTTAGATCTGGGCCTGGGTTTCACTATATATCTTAGTTAGCTGTTAAACAATTATATGTGCCTGGTCCTGTGTGAGATACACAGAGAGATTTATAAAAAAGGATTTTCATTCTTGTTGGGAAGAAAAAAAATATTATTTGGGTATCAAGACAGTTCTCTTACTTATTCTTTCTCCTGCTACCCCTAAAACAAGCCAGGCATGGAGAAACCTAGCAGTTGAGGGGAAGACACTTGCCATTTGGGAAAGTTAGGAAGGGCAAAGGCTTTGGTAAAGTAATTAGTTTACAATTACAGTAGTACAAGAACTATGTGTCTCTTCAGTAGCCCTGGTGATGGGTCTTGGCAGGAAATGAATCCTTGCCATTTGCCATGTGTCTGATCTGTTTAGATATTTGAAAAGAGCCCAAACTGCAAACTGGAAGGGTGGAACCTCACATCTTGCCCCCGCCTCCCCAATCCACCCTGAGACTCCAGAGACATACCAAGTAGCAGAAATGGGGGAGGGAGCAAAGAAGGGCCATCTTTGACATATAATTGCACCTGAGCAAGGTATAAGACAGCCAGGAGGACATGGAGAATCCAGTGGGCTCTAAAGCAGGGGTGGGAGAGCAGAGAGCAGTGGGGACTTCATGAGTGGGGTTAAGTGGGATGGGGGGGTGCTGAAGGAAAAGGGAGAGAAGCAGTTTATGGAGGAGGATGTGGTCACACAAGCAGCCTTTTAGGTCCCTAGGGGTGTTTCTGGTGTTATAAAAGAGGTTTAACCTGGGGCTGGGAAGGTGGCTCAGTGGCCTCGCATGTATGAGGCCCTGGGTTCAATTCCTTAGCACCACATAAGCAGAAAAAACCCGAAGCGGTGCTGTGGCTCAAGTGATAGAGCGCTAGCCTTGAGCTGAAGAGCTGAGGGACAGCGCCCAGGCCCAGAGTTCAGGCCCCATGACAAGAAAAAAAAAGAGGTTCAACCTCAGAGACTTGAGAGGATCTTGAGGTGGCTTAGAATGCCACAGGCAGGATTTGAGCCAGGGACAAGATTTGAAGGACAAGGTTTGACAAGTAGAGGGGAGTACTGAGGATATATTTGTTTATTTTGAAATTATATTTTTATTATAAGTAGTTGTACAAACGAGTACAATAAATCCATTTTTGAATGCAATATATCTTAATTGATGTCACTCCTTTCTCTCCCATCCTTCCCCTCCATTTTCTTAATTTCATAGAACATGCATTATGTATTATGACTTTATCCCTCCTTTCATTCATCTGCCTTCTCCCTCTGGGTCTCTCCCTATACCTTTCAAATGCCACTTTCCCAATATTCATTTTGTTGGACTGAGTTCATTGGTCTAGGGAGTTACATCATTTGAATTCTCCCCTGCAAAGAACTATACTCTGGTTAATACGTTTATGTATACTTGCATCCAACCCTATACATGTTTACCTGTACAACGTTTACATTTACTTTTTATCATCTTTAAGTAGTTGTACAAAGGGGCTTCAACTCAACATGGCCATTTTTGAGTACAGTGCATGCTGATCGGTGTCACCTCTTTCCTCATTCTCCCACATGTGGCCCCTTCCAATGTCTTTGCTTCTTCACACTCTCCTGTAAGCTGTGTGCTCCCTTCCCACAGGGCTGCTGAACCCACAGAGATTTACAATGACTTGGCAGGGATCGTGGCCCTCTTCTCACCGAGACTGGGGTGTCTACAGACACCTGGTCCTGGCTTTTTCAGGAGTGATGTCCTAACTCACTGTTCTCTGATGGGAGTCAGTAGCCATATTTTTTCAGCTGTCTTTAGGCCTGCTTTGTAGGAATGTTACTCCCTGGTTCCTGTTGCCTCATTTCCCTAAGCCTCCTCCTGCCTTCGCCTTCCCCTTCTTATGAGGTGATGGAAGGGGAAAAGGCTCTCATGCTTTCTTAATCATTGCAAACTTCATCACCCCAGATGTCTCCAGCCTTTCAAATCCCCTCACCCCAACTCTTATTCTCCATCCAGGGACTTTTATATCTCTTGAGAAGGAGATATAATGCCATTTCCCCCTCTTAATTGTGTTGATGTTGGGATTTGATCTCAGGGTCTTGATTACCATATATATATATATGGTATATATATATATATATATATATATATATATATATATATATATATATTATATATGGTCATGGGGCCTGAACTCTGGGTCTGGGCGCTGTCCCTCAGCTCTTCAGCTCAAGGCTAGTGTTTTACCACTTGAGCCACAGAGCTACTTCCAGCTTTTTCTGCTTATGTGGTGCTAAGGAATGGAACCCAGGACCTCATGCATGCAAGGCAAACACCCTACCATTGAGCCACCTTCCCAGCCCTGATTGCCTTCTTTTTATCTCTTTTACTAAAGGCAAAAAAATTAATAACGGTCCACATCTTTTTGGTGGGAAAGTGGAGATAAGAGTCTTGTGGATTTGTCTGCCTGAGCTGACTTAGAACCTTGACTTTCAGATCTTAGCCTCCTGAGTAGCTGGGATTGTAGGCATGAACTACCAGTGCTCGGCCAACCATTAGGGTTTTAAGATCTGACTTCTGAACCTGCATTTGACTCTTGAGTTTCCAACTTCTAATTATATTGTAATTCCTCACCTTTATTCCCTACCCATCTTTTCCATCCCATTACCAGTTCTCAGCCCTGTAAAAAGTAGTCTCACAATATTAATTGCAAAGCAATGGGAAATTTAAATGTAGTAGAAAATATGACCAGTACCTCTTTTAAAGCTAAAGCGTGGTTAAAAATGGCTTTCTCATTTACAACCCATCCTTTCTCTAATGGCTGAGTTGAAAGAGCCATACTGCTAAGAGTCACCCTAGCAGCCCAACCTTCTTCCCATTTGCTCCCATTTGCTGTTTTTCCATGTGTGGACAGTACGATTTTTTTTTTTGTCCTATAAACATATCAGGAATAGTTGAAATGAACACTATCCTCTTCAAAGTTATTAACTTCTGAGTACTTCACACATGCCATTTTTATGTTTAGAATTGATGATGCAAAGGTTTCTACATCAAAAGTTTATGTTTCTGTCCGTAAACAATTGAAGTCTGCTAGAATGGCCTCCAATTTCAGCCCCTTAATTCTGTTTGCAAGGTAGCCTCTTAAGCCTGCCGTTGGCTTACGGTGTCTCAATTTTTAGCTTCAGACAACATCACCTCAGGGCCCATACCTTCAATCCCACAGTGCTGCCATTAGGTGCAAGCATCAATCACCTTCAGTATCAGCTGGTCCCTCACACAAGAGAACCACACTCACTGCTTACCAGCTTTACTCCAAGGATTCTTGACTATGTTATGCCGGGAGATGAATTTTTTCCATAACCAAAGGTATCCAAAGAATGAGCTTCAGGCTCTGAATAGGGCTCCCAGAGAGGATCCCAAAATGTTCTGAATAGTGGCAGCATTGCAGAAAGAGACTATGGCCCAAGGAGTCCACTTGAAGGGAAGGGTTGTGATAAGTTGGAACAGAGGAGCATCTTCCCTTTATACCCTATGTGAAGGACTATCCTTCAGAACAATAGTGCTGGCAATTTAATTTAATTTTACTTTTTTTCCTTTTCCTTTTTCCTTCCATCTCCTTCTCCCTCCCTCTTTTTCCCTTCTTTTCCCTTCCTTCCTTCCCTCCTTCCTTCCTTCCTTCCTTCCTTCTTTCCTTCCTTCTCTCTCTCCTTTTTCTCTCCCTCCTTTTAAAAAACTTTCATTATAAGGGTGATGCACATAAGTCAGGTATTGTGTACATTTCTTTTTGAACAGTGTCACTTCTTGTTGTTTTTTCCTTCCCATTTCCACCCTCTTTCTTTATCTCTTTCTTCCTCTCTTTAGTTCTTTCGTCTCTTTTTCTCTTTCTTTCTTTCTCTTTCTCTTTCCTTCTGTCTCTTCTTTCTGTCTGCCCCCCTTCTCTCTCTTCCTTCCTTTTCCTTTCACCATCACTGGGGCTTGAACTCAGAGGCTCATGTTCCCCCTTGGCTCTTTTTGCTCAAGGCTGTCACTCTACCACTTCTACCATACCTCAATTCTGGCTTTTTGATGGATAATTGGAGATAAGAGTCTCACAGACTTTTGGCCTGGGCTGGCTTCGAACCGTGATCTTCAGATCTCAGCCTCCTGGTGCCCAACTTAGTGCTTGTCATTTTCTAGCCTCTCCTTTATATTCATGGGGCAAGAATAATTTAATCCTGAAGAGGACCAGGCATGGGCAGCTCTTATATTTGTTATATTACATATTTTTGGCTTTAATATTGGGGAAAAAACGTGTGTAGATGAGTCTGATTAAGTGGGAAATAAATTAAATGGGAAATAATGTTATTAGCAAATAATTAACAAACCTTCTTGGCCACACATTAAAAACTTCATTCAATAACATTGATGATCTTCTTAGTTCTATGTGTATGACTCCCCATGTATGTCTTTCATTTAGTTTTCATCTCCAGGTGAAGAAGAACAAGGTGTTATTTATTAGCCCTCTAAAACTCTATCAAGTATGTTCATTTGGGTGTATAAATTTCTGTTGCCTTTATATGAGACCAGCTTCTTTGCTTTATAGTTATGCCTGACATAGTAAAAAGTAAGGAGTCTCAAGAGAGATTATCTTCCCTGGTATTATCCCTTTACTTAATTAACTTTCAAAGTTCCTCCAGAAAATATAGGGAAAAGATAACAGGCCCATTTCCTGCTTATAGACTGGGCTGCAAATGACTCTTTCTGCTCTATGCAAAACATGCTGGTTGCATTTAGAATGTATTACAACCAACAACTTTACTAGGACTTTTATTTCTTTCAAGAGTTTAAGCTCCTAAAGGGCAAGGTCATGTTGTTCAATGTGAACTTGCTTTCCTTTGATGCAGGGTTACTGGCTTCTTCTCTCTGGGATGGACTGTGCTTGTTGAGATGCTCTGCAGGAAGGCTCTGGGATTGGTACCTCTGGGGCCATCTTTACAGCTGAACTCTGGGAAGAGCCCTTATTTTGGTTGTTTTTTTTTTTTTTTGTTTTTGTTTTTTATTTTTGTCAGTCATGGGGCCTGAACTCTGGTGCCTAGGCACTGTCCCAAAGCTCTTCAGCTCAAGGCTAGCACTTTACCACTTGAGCTACAGTGCCACTTCCAGCGTTTTCTGCTTATGTGGTACTGAGGAATCAAACCCAGGGCCTCATGCATGCAAGGCAAACATTCTACCACTGAGCCACCTTCCCAGCCCTTATTTTGGGAGTGTTTTCGGGCTCTTCCAGCTCCACAGGGAGAGAAAATTTAGCTGACACATCCTGTGTGTTTGTTGGGGAGAGGTCTGGAGAACAGTGTTAGGCTTAGGGTTAGCTTCAGTGCACCAGGAGGGGTTAGAGTTAGGCTAAGAAATAGGGTAAGATACTGCAACCTATTTTAAGAAGGATGAGTTCAATCAAACTTAGGATGAGTAAAGGTATAGCATTCAGTATAAAGGTACAGCATTCAGGTATAATTCCGATTAAGGTGAGGGTTAGATTTCTGGTTCCAGTTAGGGTTATGGAAGGGTAAGATTTAGAGTAAAACTGATTTTTCCACTAAGAAATAGAAGAAAAATAAGTTTGAGATTGTTTAGAAACTACAGTATATTCCTTACCGTCACTATTTTGTGTTAATTCAGGTTGAGGTTAAGGTTAGGTTACCAAATGGTTAAGGTTAGGGTATGGGTTAGGAAATGAGTTGGATATTAAATAAATCTAAAACTTATTTTAGGATCTAGGCGGTCAGGAAAAGTTAGGATCAATGGAAACTATAGTATTTTCCTTTATGTCAGGATGTGAGGTCATCTTAGGGAACGAGATAGCTTCAGAGTAAGGCTCAGGAAATCTGTAGGATTTAGGGCAAACTGCAATTTATTTCAGGAAGTACAAGTGTAATATCATGTGGGATGAATCAAAGCTCTCTCTCTCTCTATATATATACACATATGTGTGTGTGTATATATATGTATATATACATATATACATATATATGTGTATATATATGTATATATATATATATGTATATATATATATATATATATATATATATATATATATATATATATATATATATATATATATAGTTGTTGTTAAATCTAAGATTGGGCCAGTATTAGGATCAGGGTTTGGGTTAGAGTTCCAGTGGGGATGAGCTCAAACTGAAAATAAATTTTGAAAGTATAAGCCAAGTGAAGGTTCAGATGAAGGTTATTAGGATTCATGTATAATTAGGGTTATGCTTAGCCTGAGTGCTACAGTTGGAGTTCAGGGTAGAGTCAAGAAAAGGGCAAATATTGGATAAATTTCAACTTGTTTTAACAAGTATCAGTTGATTCAAAGTTGGGGTGAAATGAAACTAGTGTATTTGTGTTACTTTTAGCACTTGAAGGTATTTAGGGCTGGGGTTAGGGATAGTTTCCCAGTTCAGGTTTAGGTTAGGTTTAGGGAAGGGTAAGCTTTAGGGTAAAACTGAGAATTTTACTTATAATTAGGATAAAAACAAATGTAAAATTTATAAAACAATATAGTATTTTCCTTACATTTAACTATTTGGGATGAATTAGGGTTAAATTTAGAGTTTGATTTCTGGATAGCGTTAGGGTAGGGAAATTAGATATTAAGTAGATATGGAGCTTATTTTAGGTTGTAGGCATTTGAGAAAAGTTAGGATCAATGGAAAAAATAGTATTTTTCCTAATGGATTAATAGTATTAGAAAATAATATAGCTTGCCAGGTGCTGGTGGCTCCTAGATATTCAAGAGGCTGAGGACTGTGGTTCAAAGTGAGCCCAGGCAGGAAAGATTCAGAGACTCTTATCTCCAATAAACCACCAGAAAACCGGAAGTGGCGCTGTAGCTCAAGTGGTGGAATGCTTGCTTGCCTTGAGGTGAAGAGCTGAGGGATAGCGCCCAGGCCCTGAGTTCAAGCCCCACAACAGACAAAAAAAAAAAAAAAAAAAGAAAGAAAGAAAGAAAAAAGAAAATAAAATAGCTTGAGAGTTGGAGTCAAGATATGTAGGATTTTGGGCAAACTACAACTTACTTCTAGAAGCATGAGTGCAGTATCAGGTGGGATGAGCCAAAACTCAAGTATTTTTTGTTCAATGTAGTTGAATTGGGCAACCATGATAATCAGGGTTCTGGTTTAGGGTTGGGAAAATGGAAAATTTAGGGTCAAATTGATAAGCTTTAGAGGAAAGTTTAGGATGAATGTGAAATATAGTATTGCTGTTAATATTAGAATTCATGTATAATTAGTATTAAACTTAGCCTGCATACTCTAGTTGGGGTTACGGGTAAAATTAAGAAAAGGATAAATAGTGGGCAAGACCGCAACCTACTGAACAAGTCTCAAAGGATTCAAAGTTGGCATGAAAGAATGCTTTTGTATTTATATTACTTTTAGCATTTGAGGGTAATTGGGGTTAGGGTTAATTTTCTAGTTCAGATTAAGTTTAGGATTAGGGAAGGATAAGTTTTACAGTAAAACTGAGTTTTCTTCTAACAATTAGATGTAAAATAAATGCAAAATTTAAATAAACTACAGCATTTCCTTACATTCACTATTCAGGGTGAATTAGGGTTAAAGTTAGAGTTAGCTTTCTGGATAGGGCTAGGGCTAGGGTTAGGGTTAGAAGTGGGTTAGATGTTAAGTAAATCTGAAATTTGTTTTAGGATCTAGGTATTTGGGAAAAGTTAGGATCAATGGAAACTACAGGGTTTGAGGTCAATGATGATATAAGGGATCATGTTAGGGAACAAGACAGCTTCAGAGTTAAGAGTCAGGATATCTGTAGGATTGAGGGCAAACTGCAACCAATTTCAAGAAGTATGAGAGGAATACTTTTAACATGTGGGGTGAACCAAGCCTCAAATATTTTTTGTTCAATGTAGTAGGATTGGGCTATCATTAGGATCAGGATTTTGGTTAGTGTTCCAGCCAGGAATATGGTTAGGGTTAGGAAAATGGTAAATTGAAGGTCAAACTGAAAATAAATTTTAGAACTACAAGCTGAATAAAGGTTAGGATGAGTGTGAAATGTAAGAGTTTTATTAATATTAGGATTCATGTATAGTTAGGACTAGGCTTAGCCTGAGTGCTCTGTCAGGATTAGGGTTAGAATTAAGAAAAAGGGTAAATATTGGGTAAAAATGCAACTTATTTTAATAAGTATCAGTGGGTTCAAAGTTAGGATGAAAGAAAACTGGTGTATTTGTGTTAGATAAAGACCTCCCTCTCCCTGCTGGGATTTGTGTGTGGGAGGAGGTGATCCACAGCTACCAGACTCCGTTGACCTCTGCAGATTGTTACTTGTGCACATTACAGTTGTGTTTCCAGGCTTCCTGAAGACCCCCAGTTCCAAAAGTCTCCCATGTAGTTCCAGGTACTTTACAGATTTATCCTGCTGTGTTCAGTGCCCACAATTACATGCAATAACAAGAAACTGATATAGAAATACAAAAGGCCTGGGAAACTGGCTCAGTGGTAGAGTGCTAGCCTTGCATGCATGAGGCCCTGAGTTTGATTCCTCAGCACCACATAAAGAGCCAGAAGTGGCGCTGTGGCTCAAGTGGTAGAGCACTAGCCTTGAGCTGAAGAGCTGAGGGACAGCGCCTAGGCCCAGAGTTCAGGCTCCAGGACTGGCAAAAAAAAAAAAAAAAAAAAGAGCATGGTGTCCAAGCCACTATCTCTTCAGGATTTCTTGGCTTCATTCTATCCCAAGCAGGTGGTAGGCCCTTGTCTACTCCTAAGGACCAAATACCATCATAGAACAAGGGAATAGTAACATGATGGAATGCTCAGGAATTCTCTGGACATTTGAGGGCATCCTAGCTCTTAGTAAGGACAAAAAATTCCCTGGCCTCCCAGCAAGGGCTAATCTGAATTGATATGCAGTACAATATGACCCAATCTTAACCTGGGACTGGTAACTTATCCAGGCTCTCTCCTAGTTGAGGTAGCTTTGGAAATCTCTGCTTATCTAGTCCAGTCTAATTTCCTTTTAGACTTTCTCAACTAGCTCTGATTTTCTTGTCTTCTTTCCTCTGATCCTCTGGTCTGTTGTTTGGTGTTTTGTCTCATATTTTCCTGGGCTCTTTGTTCCTCTAGATCTTTTTTAAAAATATGTTTTGTATTGTAAAAATACTGTATGGAGGGCTTACAGTTACATGAGCAAAGTAATGAGTACATTTCATATCAAGCATTGTTGCCTCCTCCTTTTTTTCCCCTACCATCCCTTCCCTACCACCTCCACAACTACACTTATCTCTAGTCCTCCATAAAACCCCTAACAGTCCTAGGCTGATGGCTGGTGACCTAGATTGGGGCTATTGGGTCCTCTCTAGATCATAGAACTTAGTTAGGGGCCTTGACATTTAATGTGACAGACTTGGAAGGAGATTTTGGGGTTTGCCCAAATAACAATTAGTTCTTTCTTATCATCAGTCCTGGAAATGAAGAGCAAAATTCTGTCACCTCATTTCCAGAATTTGTCTAGGGACAATGGATTTCGAATTCCCCAAGTTAGCTCCTGCTTATATGGCTTTTATGAAGTTCACATATACTTCTCAGAACAAAGTTTTGTGAACAGAGCAGTAAGCTGTAAAACAGGATGAGAAGAAAAAGAAATGGGATTGTCAAACAAATGGAAGGAAATTTCTGTAAGACCGCTTTCTGTCCTACTGTCCTGGTATATATGCATGCAAAAAATAGGCCAAAAGAGGCTTAAATTGAGAAAGGGATTTTAAGAGTTGAAAAGCTGCCTCTTGATGCTTTATATTCTCCTTCCTCAATTTCCTTGTTGGTCTGGGGGTTTAATTCCTGTTTCTAGGACACAGAAGGGAATCAGAGGTTTATTGCTATAATAAAATTTGAAAACATTTGACTCAAAATGCTTGTTTTATACGTGAGAACCGAGTCAACCAGGTGACCAGCCGAGGCTGCATGGTTGATCAGTGGTGCCAGGTGTGGAACCAGGCAGGTATGAAATCAGTCCATCACCTCACTATCTGAGTAGCTCTCTGTTCACTTAGTCAATGCTGCTGGAGGAAGGAAAGTAGGCCAGAGTAGTGAGGTCTCAACGATCCCTTGTCAGGCTGATGCTGTGGAGGATGCTGGGAAGAGGCTAAGAAACCAAGGAATGCTGGGACTTCATTACCACATAGCATGATGCTTTTAAATGTCAACCTTAGCACAGCTTATCAAAATAAATACAGAATTCATATGTAGGTGTTCACTAATCTCCTCTAAATTTTTCCATAGAAGGTGTATAAGTTTTGTATTTAAAGTGGTATCCAAAAATCTCATAGAAGCAGTTATGAAATATTTTGTTTTACTGGCAATGGGACAAAAAATAATTGGGCATTAAATCAAAGAAATGGGTAAAAGGGAGCTGCAAATCAAAGAAAATGGTAGAAAATTAGGTCTTAGTGGAGAGAAATGTATGCATATGAACTTGCTTGATGTTTCAGGGAAAGAAATATGGTCCTGTAACTCTCCCTTTTAACCCTTTAGACTGTGGCTATGTTGCTTGGGTGCCAGCACCACACTTCTGGGAAGTTTGGGCCTTTTCCTGTTCCATGCTCTCCTAATGGCCCCGATAATTTAGTCACAGCTATTATTTTAAATGGTAGTTTGAGATCCATGCTGTGATCACCTTCCAAGGACTAGCAGAAGATTCTTTCTTCTGCCTCCAACTGGTCAGAGGCTGACTTGAGTTTCATAGCAGCTTACACCAAAGGAGGAGAGGATACCAAGTTGGTCTCTGGAGGGCGCTAGGGCCCAGCTAATGGGCCACCTGGCTTCATTAAATCATGCTGAAAGCTTGCTTTATTATCTGTCTACTAGATACATAATTTTTATAAATTATAAATTAAAAATAAATAATAAACACCTTTTTAATTGCTGATCCTCCTTTTCTCTTGTCAATTAAAGTGAACTTGCAAAGCTGCTTAACACAAAAAAGCTACACAAGCATCAACTCTTGTTAGATGTGGTACAAGCCGTTACACTGATTTTCCCATAGCTGCGAGGATTAATCACAGATAATCATCACAAAAGGATCGCACCCATATAAATAATATAAAAATAGCAAAATGCCCAAGGTAGAACTACTGAAATGAAGAAAACCACTTAAAAATGAATAGCTCTGAGTTATCACAGAGGGAGTGGGAAGGGAAAGAGGAATTGACTCTTCTTTTAGAAAGAGCCCCGGTCTTCTGTCTGAAAAGCAACTTGTGGGACTGGCCCTGAAAGCAGATGGCATTTTGATCTCTTGTCCTTCATGTTATTCTGCAAAGCGGGCTTTCACTCCCACTGCCCAGATGTGAATTAGGTCATTCAATCTTAGTAGAGATGGAGAAGTGCACAGCTTCTGAGAGTACTTCAGGGAGATATCACTCAAAGCTTCAACTGAGAGACTTAAGGAAGAACATTTTTTAGTGAAGGTCTCTTTGGATAAAGGAGGAAAGAATGCATTGGTTTGCCTAAAATTCTTGAAATGCAAATCCTGTGTCATTCCCTTGGGGGGGCATATAAACATATAAACATATCAAGACCATAAAAAAGGTTGATATCGAGCGAGAGCTGTGAAATATGGTATGTGAATAGTGACCTGTCTGCAGGATATGGCATGGAATAAACCATGTGGTCACCTATAATATGATAGTTGGGACAAGAGGAAGGTTGGCATGATGGTCCTGCTGGGAAAGAGAGCAGGAAGGGTGGAACAGACAGTGGGAGACTCCAGCATTTGTAACCAATGGCTGACCAAACCTCAATGGGGGGAAGCAACATGCAGCCTAATGGATAAGGGCTGCATCCACCCTGCCAGAAATTCCTATGGAATAGTATATAAGGCTCCATTCACTTAAAACTTATTGTAAAGGTGATGTACAGAGGAGTTACAGGTATATAAGTCAGGTAATGAGTACTTTTTTTTTTTTTTTTTTGGTCCGGTCATGGGGCCTGAACTCTGGGCCTGGGCTGTCCCTCAGCTCTTCAGCTCAAGGCTAGCGCTCCACCACTTGAGCCATAGCGCTACTTCCGGCTTTTTTTTCTGCTTATGTGGTGCTGAGGAATCGAACCCAGGGCCTCATGCATGCAAGGCAAGCGCTCTACCACTGAGCCGCCTTCCCAGCCCCTACATTTCTTTTTGAACAGTGTCACTCCCCATTTTCTCCCAGTTTGACCCCCTCCTCCAAGTTGTATAGTTCATTTTCAACATAGTGTCTAGTGAGTATCACTGCTGAATTAGTTCACCCTTTGTCCCATCTTTTCTGTGCTTTCCCATCCCCTCCTCCCAAATCAGATAAACTTCCATACAAGAGAGAGGCAACAAGAACCACAAATAAAACAATAAAAACCCTCTTGTTTCCATTTCTTGGAATTTTTCAATAAGCATAATTTTATATGATCATATGCACATAGCTATTGAGGCCTTGTGATCCTCTCTTAAGAATATCCTTCTTTGATTTCATTGTGTGAATGTTTACAATTCTGTTTACTTTATCGTGTCCTATGCATCATACCAGGGCCTTGCATCTAAAATATTCTTAGAGCTCAAAAAAATGATCCTCCCCATCCCAAACAAAACCTCAAAAAAAAACAACCACCCAATTAATTAATGGGCTAAAAGAGAGACTTCTCAGAAGAAGTAAGAATGCCACATGAAGAGATGTTCAACATCTCTGGCCAGAAAAGAAATGCAAATTAAAGCAACATTAAAGTTCCACCTCACCCAAGTTAGAATGGCTGTTATCAAGAGAACTAACAATAACAGATACTGGTGGGGATGTGTCCAAAAAGGAACACTACAACACTGTTGATAGGAATGTTCCACCACTCTGTAAAGCAGTATGGAGGTTCCTCAAAAGATTAAATGGAGAGTTTCCATATGGCCCAACAATTCCACTCCTGGTCATTTACCCAAATGACCATAGTGTAAGCCACACTAAAGCTACAATTACAACCATATTCATTGCAGCATTAGTTACCAAGATATGGAATTAATCCAGATGCCTCTTAGTGGATTAATGGATCAAGAAAATGTGGTATATATGTGTATATATATATATATATATATATATATATATATATATATATATATATATATATATATGGAAGCATAGCATTCCATTGTGTGTGTGTGTGTGTGTGTGTGTGTGTGTATATATACACACACACACACACACACACACACACACACACAATGGATATATATATACACACACACATACAATGGAATGCTATGCTTCCATCAGAAAAAATGACATTGCTCCATTCATAAGGAAATGGAAAGACTTGGAAAAAATTTGTGTGTGTTTGGGGGGGGGCATTGGTACTGCACTTTCAATTCAGGACCTCACACTAACTCAGCTTGCTTGCTCAGCTAGTGTTCTACCATTTGAATGATGCCTTTAGCTCAACTTTTTTTCTGTTTATTTAGGAGATGGAGTCTAGTGAACTGCCTGCATTGACTTCAAGCCATGATCTTCAGATCTCAGCCTTTCCAGTAGCTAAGATTACAGGTGTGAGCCATCATGACCAGCTTTTATTTAGTATTATTTGTGATTAAAAGCACTTCTTATGGAAGCTGCTGAAAGTGTTGGATAAGAAGCATATTGCACACTCCAGCTTTAAGCTTGCCAGGCTTGGCCAAATGGGGTTTATTTATTTTTTATAATAAGTTAATTATTTTTTGTGGTACTGGAGTTGAACCTGGGGTCTTGTACTTGTTAGGCAAGCACTGTACCACCTGAAAGCGCTTGAGCCAGGCCTCCACTCCTTTATTACTTCAGTTTATTTTTCAGATAGGGTTTCCTGGGTTTTTCTGGGAACCCACTTCAGATTTCACATTTCTTCTACCTCTGTCTTCCAAGAAGCTGGGTTTGCAGGTTTGCATATTGTTCCTTGCCCTAGATGGCCACTCTTAAGTTGCATGTCTTTTCTCTCTTTGTGGCACACACAGAGAGCAAGGGTATGTGGCACAGGTTCAGGCAAGCAAAGGTATTTGTCTTTACACCATGACCTCAAGGATTCTTTCTCTTTTCTTATTTTTTTTTGTTGGTCCTGGGGCTTGAACTCAGGTACTGTCCTTTAGCCTCTTTGTGCTCAAAGCTAGCACTCTACTACTTGAGCCACAGGGCCATTCCCAGCTTTTTCTGAACAGATGATTATAGATAAGAGTCTCATGAACTTTTCTGCCCTGGTTGGCTTTGAATTGCAATCGTCAGCTCTCAGTCTCATGAGTAGCTAGGATCACAGGCATGAGCCACTGGCACCTGGCTGACTTGAAGGACTCTTGAAGGAGTGGGGCCTGATATGAAAGGGTGCACTGCATGTGAGGGATCAAAGTATTGACTTCATTGTGCTGTCTTAGAATCGAGTGCTTGGCAACAGGCTGGAAGGGCAGGCTCAGATTCTCAGGAGCTGATTTGAATATTGCTCTGTCAGTATTTGAGGCTATTATTTCTATTCCCCCTATTGAAATAAAAGAAAATGGAGGTTAGGTGAGATCTCGGCAGGCTAAATATATTGAGGCCCGAAAGGCTTCCAGTCCATCGATGAGAACTGCGCCTGTACTCACACGGAATTGACTCAGCATTTGATTTTACAGGGGAGGTTGCATCAGCATCTTTTCCTGATGCTTGAAAGTTAGAACTTAAATAGGAGAACACTTTGCCCCTGTAACCTGTTCCCCACACCTGCAAGTGGATAGATAGGAGTATCTCTTGCAGCCTCGCTGGCGACTCTGTGCTGTGCTGACTCAGGCTGAGCCTGAGGGCACCTCACAATGCTTCAGGAGCATCTTCAGCTGCCTTGCATATTGCTTTCCATGTTCCCCTTCAGATGGCTCTTCTCTTCCTCCTTTAAACCTGGTTTAGTGTGCTTTGGAATAGTGTGGCTGTTGGCCACATGGAGAAGAAAGCACAACAAGACATGTGCAGGCTAATGAGCAGCTGCTGGAAGATGATTAATGCTCCTCCACCTTTCGTGCACCTTTACCACCTCCTCATGACACAGCTGCTAACATCTGTGCTTCCTAGCAGCTAAACTGTAAAACGCCCTTCCTTCCTTTTTCAACAGAACAACTGTCAGACGTGCCAATACCCATGTTAAGGGCAAAACTTACAAAATGCTACAAGAGATGGATGCTATTCCCAAGCCCTAGATGCTGAAGCTTCTCATGAAAGAAGACTTTAGAGGACTAGAGTGGGAGCATGCACAGTCCTGCTGTGCTTGGATGGGCGGCCAGAGGAGGGCAGGTAAAAGCAGAGCACTGAAGGAACTATTTCAAGTTCTTTCTTTCAGGACGGCTTTCTGAATCTGTAGGCTGTTGAATCAGCTCAGAGCAGCTTTGATAACTGCTGGAGGGGAGGAGAAGGGCACTGTAATCTCAGAAGGGGGATCTCAGATTGCCTAGTGTCTCATCCAGGGAAAATATTCGAAAGAATTAAACCAAATCCAGGCACTAGTGGCTCACACCTGTACTCAGGATGCTGAAATCTGAAAGTTGGGGTTTGAAGCCAGCCTGGGAAGGAAAATCCATGAGACTTATCTCCAACCAACCAGAAAAAAGACAGAAGTAGAACTGTGCTTTAAATGGTAGAGTGCTACCTTTAAGCAGAAAAAAGTTATGGGACTGTGCTCAAGCTCTGAGTTCAAACTCCAGTACTGGTACATGAGGAAGAGAAGGAAGAGGAGGAGGAGGAGTGGGGGGAAGAAGGGAAGGAAGAAAAACAAAATTATCCAAGCATCACTCAGAGAGATGGCAGCTGTGGTTATTTCAGTATGGACTGGCTACATAAAAGAGATTCTTTCCCATTCCCTCATGATCCTTCTTCAATTATAAACTTAATACTTACTGAATAACTTCTTTATAGAAGAAATAGTTATAGTTTCTGATAATTTTTCATAGGAAGGGTATCCTGGTACATTTTCTTCTCCAGTAATACAATTATTGAGGCTGGGTAATTTATAAAGAAGAGAGATTTGTTTTTACTCATGGTGAGGATTACAGGCTTGAGCTTAGCCTACTCATTTTCAAAGACCCTACCTCCCAACACTGTTATAACCAATCAAATTTCAAAATGAATTTTGGAGGAGCTAAAACATTTTCAAACTGTAGCAAAAGGTATGACTATAGTTGCTTTCATAATGTTAATCTTTTCCTGTTTTGTGAATTTGTATGAACAAGACTTTAGCTCCACTTGCATTTGCAAGACCTTGGATTCTTTAGGATCTTGCTTTATCCTATCCCACAATCCAGATATTTCTGGGTACTTCTAGGGGTGTCTCATCAATGATTAAGAATGGTACTCTTTCTTCTGGGCCAGCTTTCTGATGACAATTTTTACCCACAAGCACTTGAGGAGGGAACCCTGCTCGTGCTTTCCTGCCCAAGGTAATGCTTTCTGTTATTCTTACCTGCAAATTCTCCTGACATCACTATGTAAATAGAACACACCCAGGGTCATCGTTTGTCCCCTGTGTCTTGGTGTGGTACTGCTGTGCCTCAAGTATCACAGATATCCTTGTGAAAACAGTTCCTTCACTGCTGCTCATGGTCCATTTTTGAATTAGGCAAAGCCCAAATGGAAACCTTGCATCTAGGATTCTCACTACTTTCTTGCTCCCTGGATCCCCAGCTATTCTTCCTGTAGGCAAATCACTTCCATGAAGCTAAATATCTGACATATGTGATGGAGATGTCACAGGTCCCATACTGGCCAAGATCACTCACTATCAAGTAATAAACTAATGTCAAGTCTCAAATTGCCTTTCTCAGGGGATGTGTGCTTGTGTTATACAGGAAAGAAGGTGGTCCAAATAAGCTTAAATGGGGGCAGGAGAAAGACACTAAGCAATCTCTAAAACTACCCTTATTGGATGGAACACTGAAGAATCTCAGCATTCTATGGTCAGAGAAACCAGACACGGAGTTCAGGCTGGGGATTTAGTGCCTTCAGGTGATAGAAACACAGCTAGCGTTTAGTAGGTTCTTAGAGAATGAGAGTTAGTTTTCAAAGTTGTCTCCAGTCTGGCTTTGACTAAGCCGTGAGGCAGAATCATGAGTAACCTGCAGAAGGTCCAGGAGGGCCAAGGGCATCGGTTGTCCACCAGTGACTCATCAGAGAGGACTCACACAGAGGTCATTGGATTCTCTCCCTAGAGTGTGTCTTCAGTTCCCATTTCAGTTCTAGCTTCCGTTTTTAACCACCATAAATTCCTAAAATAAAAAACAACAACAACTCTTCAAATACTTCAAAAATATAGACACCAGGCTCAAAGGTTGACTCCCTGACATATAGAATTTGGTTTCTGATGTGTAGAACTGGAAAAACCATTACTTATGAAAGAGATTAGACTTTCTGTTTCTGCGTGTAGTAGCTTCTCCCTTAGACATCTAATTTTATTTTCTTCTTTCTTTTTTTCTCTTATCTGTGGATTCCATTTAACCTCAGCTCTGGCATATAAAGCTCCTTACGATAACCCATCCAGGGGAAAATGAGCTGAAAGACAAAACCCTGTTCCTCCAGCCACAGATAGCCTAGTGGGGAAACGGATGGGTAGGTGGTATAGGGTATGATCTTGTTATATAGAAATGCTTCAGATGCCACGTAAGCCTATAGATGCAGCCCTGCAGCAAGAGATGTCCCAGGTGAGAGAGAGATGAGAATAAGGAGAGGAGAAGGCTCCAGAGCTGAATCTTGAACACACAATGAAATGCTTAAGTATGTAAAAAGGATTCTCAAAGAGAACAACTTGTATGAAAGTAGAGAGGCTTGAGGAGCCTGGTGTGTCTGAGGACCGTCATCAACTGACTAGAACTCAAAAACATGACATGAGTGTATTGACACTGACTGGTGATAGTTAGAGAAAAGCCGTGTCACATAGAACCTTGTGGGTTCAGGAGATTATACGAAGGAGACCATCGCTCATGCAACAAGCCACAGAACCACTGGAGGATTTTAGGTCTCAGACTGGCATGGTCAGGGATTCATTTTGCTCACTGGAGTTCCACATGAAATGGTGGATGTGTCATTCAGCATTAGCTCTAGGGCAGAGAACTCTCAGCATGGAGGACTCAGACGAGTGTCTATGTTTCTTGGACTCTTCACCATTTTCTAAAGAGTACAGAAGAGAAAGCACTTTCCTACTCACTGGGTCCATTAGACCCCCACATCACCTCATAGGCTTGCTATCTGAGAGGTTTTGGCTGACCAATTGTCATTGTATATGCTCAGCCTATCTCCATCCTGGGCAACTTTTGGTGTACCCATTTGATGATGATTAAAGAATAAGTCTGAGAGCTGTTTTGGTCTTGACAGAAGACAGTATGTTGACATGGAATGAAGATGCCACTGAGATCAGATGGTCAGTAGCTGGCTTAAGGCAGCTTCACAGGCCAGTCAAGTAATGTCACGCTCAGCCCTATGAATTTCAGGAGGTTTTGTTATCTAATACACTTTCATTTGGAGAGAAGTAATATTTTTTTCCACACTGTTGTTTTTGAAATTTTGATGTATTCCTCTATTGCTGTACCTGCCCGGAAGATGTTTTTCTAAAGTCAGCCAGAAGAAAATACACACTGGCAGTGGAAAAGTGGATGTCTGCTATTCACAATGCAATTACCATGACAAGTATTTCTAATTGCCACTTCCCTTTCTCCAAGCCCTTTCCTCTCCAGACATTGTGAATTTCTGGTAATCTTGGGTTATTATCACACCGAGCTGCTAACTTGAGTCTTGACACTCTTCATGGAGACCTATGTCAGAAATAATTACAGCTGAAGAGAGGTGATTCTTTCTTCATTATTAGCGGTTGCTGGTGTTAGTATCTAGCATTGATTAGCAATTTGGAAGAACGCATTCCTTAGGCTCCTATACTAGTTTAGTTTCTTCTGTGCCCTGGAGGACAGCACACATTGCTTTTCATTCTGTCACCTCTCTTTGCCCTTGTGCCTGTATTTTGAGAAGGCTCCTTTCATGCTCCGGTGATTTACTTACTTCGAATGTTATTTTTCTCCTCTCCCTTATTTTTCAAACTATTTGTTGGTTCTATTGATGAAGTAGAGAGAATTTACCTCTTGGGACTAGATGCTGTGTGTGGCTGTGGGAGTTCTAAGAAAGGAGACAAGACCATTTAACATCCAGCAACCTTGGTCTTTGCAAGGAAAGTAGGAAAGGAAGGTAAAGGCAGCTGCTTGTAAAAGTGATTTTTTTTTCTCCCAAGAAGGAGATCTTTGTTCTTTTAAAACCATCCCCTCTCCTTGATTATTAGCCATGGAGCCTGACCTGCTATGGGGTTGGAGCAAGGTTTTTAACCATAGTTTTAGAAGGGCCTTCTCAGTTCAGTTCTTTTCCACCTTTTCTACGCAGAGCGTGGTTATATGCACTCTACTCAGAAGCTCATCACTGATTTCCCTTCTTCGGAACAGTGATTGTGTAAAGTTAAAAAGAACTCGGGAAGGTGGTATGGATATGGGAGATGCCTCTTTAGAATTCCAAACCTTGTTTATTTCTTTATTGCAAGAAAAAAACCCAGTAAATTAGACACTTTCTTCCTTGATCTTGCTAATTCATTTTAAGATTAAATTTAAGATAGAATCTTAGTCTCCAAGCACACCTAAGGCCTACCTTTTGTGTACTCATGTGGCACTGTGCCTTATCCAGACTTTTCCATATTTCTCTCCTTGGATAGACACCTCTTCCTTATCTCGCTCCTGAGAGTCCCCTCAGTAACTGAATTTATTGTGCCACAGGACTGGATTGCCATAAAAAATCTAGGACCTCAGTGTCATAACCTTTATGGGACACAAAGTTTATTTGCTCATTTACTCATTCATTCAATAAACATATATTAAAATACTTCATCATAATGGGTGGTATTCTAGACATTATGATATTTATTGATAATCTATTGTGTTCCAGGAACCTGCACATATATTATCCGAATTGCTGTATTGTGCAAAAGTTATCAAGATGGACCTTTTGGTGTTTATTTTTGGCAGTATTGCAGATTGAACTTATGGCCTTTTGCTTGCTAGGCAAATACCCTACCATCCCTTCCCCAGTCTTTTAGCTTTCAGTTTCTTTTTCAGATGGGGTCTTACACTTTTGCTCAGACAGGTCTTGAACTTAAATCCTCCTCCCTCTGACTCCCTAGAAGCTGGAACGAATCACTATGAATGAACCACAAAGCCTGAACGAACCACTATGCCACACCTGGCTTTAGTATGGGCTTCGAATTCAAACGGTGAGTACATACGTGAATTTAGACATCTCCCCCAGTTTCTCTAAGCCTCAACACACTTATCTTTGAACTGGGAATCACGTTAATTTTTATCTGGCAGGATTACTGATAGAAATTAATGCTTAATGAATATTAAATACATGTGTCCTCCTTCATCATAAGTGTATCTTGTATGTTTTATTTTTCACAATGGTCCTGAAACATAGGTACTATTAGTTGTTAACTGAATTCTGCATAGAAAATTCAGTGTTAGAGGTTTTGGAGAATTCATATTCTGAATTTTAGAACTTTAAATCCCTATGTCCAACTTCCTATTTTATACTTGAAGCAGCTGAGGAGACAGGCCCACAGTCCACAATCCCAGTTTCCAGGCTGAGTCTTCCGTGTCATTCTACTTTTTAATTTTTGTTCCCATCTAGAAGGAGGCTCTGTAAACTGTAATGTCTATCACGTATGGTATTAGTTTTAGTTGTCTCTACAGTCCATATTTTCCAGATTATTTTCATTTCCTCTCTCTGTGCACTTTGAGCTTTTCATTCTCATTAACATCTTGGCCGGAAAGGAAATGGAAAGGGAAAGAAAATTTAAGCCATTCACAATTTCTCCTTATTATCAGCTCTTTTAAAAGGATTCAGTGGCTGATGGGGAGGCTGACTTTTTAGCCACAGTAGGATTCTTGGTGATAGTCATGGATTTAATTTAGCTGGGCTTCCTTTCTTGCTGTGACCGTGGATAAATTTGTCAATTGTCTGAGCCTTCAGGGGCCTGTGCTCACAAAGACCCCCTGCCTACACAGCCAACTGCTATAGCCCCTCTAGCTCTCCACCCTCCCCATTTGTGCCTCCATGACTGACCTTCCACCAGAGTGCTTCATTTCACATTAGAAACCCAGAAGATGCTCTCCAAGGTCATGGAGCCCTTGGCCATGTTTGCTAAGGCCACTGTTCGGCTTCTGTGAGAGGAGTCCTGGATTTGTGCAAGACTGTGTCCCTGAGCTGACTTGAACTGGAAAAAATATAAAGCTGGAAACTGAAATAATAGGTCAGACATTTTCTCTCATTTGGAGAACCTGTTCTCCAATGGCCCATGCTCCTGGGAGGGGGTAAGCTTTCCTCTGCCCCAGCTCCATGGGGTTTCTCCACTGCCTTCAGCAATGGCCAGGGCTGCTGTTAGCAAAGGTGGCCTCCCAACCAGGCTGCCTTTAACCCTGTCAACCGAACCTTCTTGTTTTAGTTTTTGATTGTTAGAGTGGCAGCAGAATACAGTCCCTTGATGGTTGCACTCCTTTGGTCTCTTGGCTTCTTCAACCCTCCATTTAGTTTATCACAAGCCTTGGAGATATCTTCCTCTCATCTACTGTCCACTTAGAGGTTTTCTCCTATGGCCTGTCATCCAACAACCAAGTATGGGCTAGCTAGAGCTTGAAGGTAGATGTGATATGGGACAACCAGTTAGGTCCTGGTGATGGCAGTTCTACTGAGTTTAAATGACCTCGATGGTCATTTAAAGACCCCTATCTTTCTATGATGCTGAAAATATTTGTTTTAGGAAGTTCCCCATCAGGTTCATAGAGCCAAATAATGATTGATAGTCAGAAAACTAGGTAACCGATATATAGTCTAATGGTCTCATTAATCATGATTTCAAGTCTAATATCTCATTCTTTTTCTTCTTATAGATCATTCTGTTAAAGTCTAAGTGATATTGAGGGGAGACTAGGATACCATAGATGGAAGCTCTGGGAGTTTCACAAGAAAGCTATTGTTACAAATCCAAGGCATCTCTCCTGGCATTGTAAGATTTCTTGGATGAAACTAAACATAGCTAATTTAGTTTTAGAAGCATAAGGTAAGGCTCCCCCAGAAATTTGAGATGCTCTTTTCGTGCTGTATGCTTAGAGTACAAATAATTGCTTTTGTTACCGTTTTTTAAATGAAATGTTTGAAAGGTTTTGGCAAAATTAAAATGAGCTTTTCATTAACCAGATAATCACGCTAAAAAACTGTAATACATTGAAGGAGGAAGTATACTAGGCCAATATCAAGGTCTTGAGTTTGAGTCTCAGCCCTGCCATGATTGAATTATAAGCACCCAAGGGCAGTATTGTATTCCCAACAGTTAGAATAGCTTCTGGATTAAATCTCTGGACCTGAGATAATTAAAATGTACCAGAAGTATTCAATAATGGATAAAATAAAAGAAATAGATAAATAACCGAGTGACTTTGCACACTGTGTTTAACCTTTCTATATCTTATTATATTAGCTTAGAACATGTAAAGCTAGATTCTGTAAGACATGCAAGATTGATGTTTCTCTGCTTTTGGGAATCAGGTATTATAAGAGATAATATCCCCTTCCTAACCTTCCTGTGCAGTTATCTGAAGAAAAGAAAAGGAGTTGGACCATTGCATTTGTTTCTGTTTAACATTCAAAAAACGTGGAAAGGCCCCAGGCATCTCCACTCCTTGAGCCCACTAGTGGCCCAGGAAACCCTTCACATAGGAGAACTTCAAGCTGGGCTTTCCACTTTTCAACACTGTTTATTTCTACATTATCATCCTCCACCCTTAACAGGAAAAAAAAATCATCCTGCTGGAAAAGGCCTGAGCCTTCATTTCTTTTGAAATCCTCTGCAAACAACTGCTTGAGACTGGAGTCCAAGGCGCTGTAGTCATAGGGAATATTTAAGAAGCTTCTGTGAACACAGCAAGACTTGGTGGGGATACCATCACCTGCAGGTCCTGATTAGCAGCTCCCTTTCTTTGCTATCCCCTTCCTTTCCCTTTAAAGGGGGAAAAATCAACGCCTTTTATTTTATTCTATCTCCCACTCCCACTAGGATCTAGGACTGAATAACATTTTAACAATTTGAGAGAGAAAACGTTTGGAGGCAGGGAGATGAAGGAGATGAGTTCATTGCCAGCACGGTAGCTTTTATAGTTGAGGCTGGGGATGGGGAGAAAGGAGGAATCCAGTCCTGTCCTTGAGGAGAAAGGCAGGGAGAGGCTTGGGGAGCGGTGAGGGACCCCAGGGCTGAAAGCCTTCTGGGAGCTGGGACCTGAAATGAGAGCTCTCACTTTTAGTGGAGGGCTTAAAGAAGACACTCTGGTGAGCAGGGGGCACCCTTCAAAGTGAGATAGGGCCCCAGCCAGCCCAAGAAAACCCACAGCTTTGCCTCTCAGGAGCACAGAAGTTACTGTACATTTCAAGAATTATAAATGGGCTGGAAAAAGAAAAGAAGTTAACAAACAGGTTCGTCTCCAGTTCTGCGAGACAGGCATGCTATATAAGCTTAACAAATATATTTTAAACTCTGCTGGGTTTCTGATGACAAAAGTCATGCCTGTTTATGGCAGAAAATACACACACATTGTCTAGAAGAAAATAAAAATCACCTAGAACTCTCCCCTTTTCAGAGAAGGTGACTGTGAACATACTGGAGTGTGATTTTTTTCCCCTTCAAATCCTACATGTTTCTAACAAACAGGATCATAATACTAATACTATTTTGTGACTTAACATTCTGAATATTTTTTCTGTGCCTTTAAATATTTACCTCTAGCCTACAGTTTACTGTATGCTGCTCACTCCTGGCTGGTCATTCACCATCACCAGTGCTGATGAAAAGCTTAGGAAGATGTTCAATCATCTTTACCTGGAAGTTATCTTTGTTCTCTACCTCCTTTAGCTTTGCCCATCCCAGAGAAGGAAAGGCTCTTCCTCCCCACACAGCAAATGCTTCAATCCTTGTTATAAACACAGTCCCTTCAAGATCTTGCTTGCTTTGGCCTCCTACCCTTCCTAGCCATTTCATGCTCCTTCACTCTTCCCATTTAGTGTACCACCTCCAACCAGTTTTACCCATTATGACTATATTAATCTTAAATTACAGCCATGATCGTAACACTCCTCTGTTTAAAATCACTGTTTTAACATGTCAAGTCCAGGCTTGCCTGTAGAACCTTTTATCATATGACCTAATTTCTCATTCATAAAGGTGGAAATGAGAATTTTAAACCTTTACTTTTTTCTTTTTCTCCAACAAATGATCACAGTCTTCTGTGTTCACCTCCCATTTTCCTTTTCCTTTCCTCCTCTCTGACTTCTTGGCTGCTCTTTAGCTTAGGCCTTCTTATCTGAGTTACCACAAGGATCAAGGTGTCCCAGCTTCCCTGCCTTCAATCCTTCTCTTCCTCTACCTGGCTTTCCCAACTGCATACGGAATCATCTTCTCAAATGAGATAGGAGCATTGGAAAATTCCTTAAAATGTTCAATGTGTTCATAGAGCATTTGGAATGTATACTCCTTTCTTAGTGTAGCCTAAAGTCTCTTCCTAGAGTGGGTGTGTCTCATGACCCCTTAATTCCTCCTTTATGTGGGCTTGAATCATACGGAAAGCTCCAGGCCTCCAAATGCTTCACAAGGGCTCTCCAGTCTTGTATGCACCATTTCTGCTTCCTCTGCCTTCATGTCTTCCTTCTCAGAGAATCTGTCCTGACCTCAGGTAAAGGCTCAACTTAGATGCTTCCACAGCTCCTTGTTATTACCTTCATTCTCTCTCCAGTCATATCAAATGATAATTGCTCTTTTACTTGTCTGTAAAGCAAGGAGGATTGAACTCCTTGAGGATGGAGGTAGTATTTTATTTGTCTTATGTTTTCCCAGTGCTCAGTATTGAAGATTTATTCTTTTTTTTGCATATGATGAATGAATAAGCATCATCATAGTGAGAATGAATAAGCATCTCACTATTATATAGTAATGGTTCAAAGAGTCAGACTCTGAATGAAGGGGCCTGGGGTTGCCTTCTATCCCTCCTTAGCAATACAAGCAAAAGAAGTGTGACAAATGGTGAGCGGTATCTAACATGCAATTCCCATGATTGCTCTAAGTGTTCATTCTTCTGTATGTGCTTCGGGCCATTCATACATCTTCGTGGTTTCTTTTGGTGTCTTTGTAAACATTTGTGGCTGAGGCACTGAGCTGTCATGCTGGTGGTGGATCACAGGGAGAAGATCCCTTGCATAGGAACCTGAATGAGTCATACCTATCCCAGAGCCACGCTGACCTGGACTCACCATCTGGTGAGGTCAATGGTAAGTGATTATTATGGTGATAATGGGAAAAACACTAAAGGACACAAAGCTCATCTCTTGTCCATGATAAGCTTGCTACATCTCAGGTCCAAGTTATTAAATGCTATGATAGTTGTCTTCTAAGAGTCCCCTTGTTTTTATTCAAGGAACAGTTTCTGAAACCATCCAGCCAGGTCCTCTTTATACATTTTTAAGGCCCTCTCGCAGCCCTTTTGTTCTATTTAGAGTGGAGGTTTTCATGAGGTCTCGTCATCATCTGGCTTCATGTACACTGCAAACACCTCTGTCTCACTGCATGCCAGCCACTCTGGCCTCTTTGGGTTTCTGGCCTCCATTTCTTCCTCATGTGAGCATGAATTCCCATTCTGTCTGCGGGAATGGGCTTGCCTTGCTCTTCCCATGGCTCATGGCTTCTCTTGCTTCCATCCTGGCTTGAGATGCTCTGACCGCCCATTCCGTTGGGCCCTCTTTTCTGCCCCTACAGATTTTCCATCCTCTCCACAGCATCACTCACAGCTGCAGTGATGAATTTACCTTTTGGCCTTACTTGTTTATTGCTGCTCTTTAATTCTAAGCTCTAGCACGCACTGGCTGAATAACCCTGAGTAAATTATGTAGCTAACTTTTCACCCCAATGTCTGCCTCTGAAAATGGGAAATTTGAGAGCATGAAATAATAGTCATATACGTAAGTAGTGTATCAGGGCCTAATATTTAGTAAATGGCCAATAGATGTCAGCTATTGCCATTGTTCATGTTCTTTGAGAACAGGGCCCATATGTGTCCTGTTTACCTATGCTTATAAACATTGCATTTGTGAGTCAACAGCTGATTTTTCCTGAGAGCTATTGTTGTGTGTATGCCCAGTATTGGGCCCATCACTTAACATAAGGTTAACTTATTCAGGCCTTCTAATAGAGATGCAGAGAGAATACACATGTTGCTCAGGCTTACTCTGCCTGTTAATGGTGTAGACAGGATTTGAACCCATTCAGTCTGGCTTCAGAGTCTATTACCTTTCCCTGCTTGGCAAGCTAAATGCAAATGTTCTTGAAAGCAATCTCCTGCATGGTAGCGGGAGCATTGCCAACTCTTTTAGATCCATCTAGAATATGTGATATTTCTGCCTTGACCCACATTCCCTCCTTGGGAGGAAATGCAGCTTCCTTGGAGACAAGGAAGAAAGCTGCAGTTCCAAGGAAGAAAGCTGCAGTTCCAAGGTGGTCTGGATGCTGTGGAGGCGAAGGCCTCCCGCCTGCCCTGTGCAACAGGCACAGGTTTCAGACAAATGCACCGTGTGTGTGCACTCCTGCAGCAGCAGCTGCCTGCGAACCTCCTGCTATTACATGGAATTCACTCTGGGTTGATTCCTCTTTTCTTTTCCTTGACAAAAGGCAAGCGCTGTGCAGGGAGGAAAACCTTTACCCTGAAAAGAATTGTTAAGTGCAAAGCGGTCTTACTGTTCCACTGACCAATTCAGGGCACCCAGAGGACTGGCTGCAGGGCAGAGATTCTACCCAAGAGGACTGAGGCTTTGAAGCCCCATTTTCCTCAGTGATCCTGCTCTGAGCCCCTGCCTCAGGTGTGAGAGGTGCTGGGAGTAATGATGTTTGAGAAAGATGTTGTCACACACAGGTGCATTTCCGGCATCTGATCCTTTCTTCTTCTGCTATGAGCAGGGTACATTGAGAGTCTGTGGGGATCCCTCTGAGCACCCTTCGATTAGTCGAACCTTATGGAGGCTTTGACTACAGCAACTGTGCTTCAGTAGTCTGTGTCATCCTACCAGACAAGTCTCTGGCATCAGCTGCACAGCCAGTGTCCTAACTGAATGTGTAACCAGCCAGCAGAACCTCTGAAGCTACACCAGTTTAAGGCTTCCATTCAAGGGCCTTCAGGAGAAAGGAGAAGATGTGAACAGGGGCACAGGGTCAGGAAGTGGTGTGCGATTAGGAAATGATGAGCTCATGCACTTGACTGCAGATAGGATACGAGAAATGGAATAATGTGCAAGTTATTCTTCATGTCTCTGCTTTATCTGCTTCTTCTTTACTTTGCTTGCCCTTGCTCTGTGCCCCAGAAGACAGTTATCCGTGGACAGATCCCACAGGCTCCCATGGTCCTGAGGTTCCCCATCAGAGGCATGGTAAGCTACCCAAGTAAGGAGAATCAGATTACTTATTCACTGTCCTCTCACCACCTTTTTTTCACCCTCAACAGGCCAAGGCTCTGGCAGAAGCTATAGTCCTTTAGTCTCACTTCTGTCTGAGTCTCCTCTTCCTTCAACTCCAGTTCCTGTGAAGGGCCTGATAACACTGTTCCCACCTGTTGTATCTTCAGGCTAAGAGGCCTAATAGGGCTTCACTTCCTTCAAGAAGGCTAATGGGGAATTCTCTATAGTTGCACTTGTAGTGTGTACATGATCTGCTTTCTGGTGGAACCTTCATCAACACAGAGTTCTGGGAGACAAGGCAAGAGAGATCAGGCACAGCCAGATTCTGGAGCAAATTGAGGAGTATGTTTTAGAAGGTATCTATATTTTAGATAATCTATATTTAGATAATATATTTCAGAAGCAACTTGCTTCTGAACACAACAAGGACTTGAGTAGAGGTATGTGGCAGCAATCCAAAGACAGAGCAGTAGACGCAGAAGATAGACGGGAGAAGATGGAAAGGAGGAAGATGGAAGTGGCCATTTATTGGATCTGTGAGAATAGAGAAGAAGCCTCTGAAGTTGAACCATGATCACGGAGGGAATAAGGACCCAGATGCAGAAATGGGAAGAATGGAGGAGTGGCTGTTAGCCTGGTTTGAGATAAGTTGAAAATGCCTCAGTATTTCCTCTGTAAATTGTGTCCATGGCTGTCTGCTTCAGAGGAGCTGTGTTAGTGAGAAATAGTTCATCCGTCAGCCTCAAGCCTATTCGAGCTCAGGAAATCTCACATGGCAATGCTGCCCTTCTGTCGAGTGCAACCACTTAGTAATCATCCAGTATAGCTTTGAGACTCTCTGGAGAGTTGATCCACAGTCGCCACCTGCATTTGTGGACAATAATCAGACCTCAAATCCCTTTTGTAGATGGTATTTTTATATAGAAATGTTTTGAGGAATCCATCCTAGGAGGACATCTTGAGGGACAGAGGACTAGTGGATTCAGGGAAGAGAAGGCTGGAAGACAGAGAGAAAAAATAGTTCATTCTCTGCAATGCCAGAGGGCAGGTGTGATAGTGTCAGAGAGGTAAAGTGGAGAAGAGCTTTTCTTGTGTGTGGAACTTAGACTTATTTTTTATTAGCATACATTAGTTATATAGCAGTGATGTTATTGTGACATTTGTACTCACATATGCAATGTATTCCAATCAATCTACTCCCTTCTATCACTCTCCTTCCCTAAAACAAGTCCAACAGATTTCATTGTTCTCGTTTCATGCATGCAAACCTCCCTGTGAGCAAGGGCATTAACCTCTTCAACTTCTGTCCTTAAAAAGCCCCTTTTCATCGTCTAGATTTGAATTAGTGCTGGATTCAAAACCAGCTTGTACATCGGGCTAGAACTCCTAGTGTATTTTGGGTTGTCCTGGCTTCTCTCTTCCTGGCATATAGGATTAGCCACTACCACCAATCTCATGGTTGGAAAGTCACTTGTTCTCCTTGCCTCTTTCTTTCATAACTGTTCTTATTTAATCCCTCAAGGCAGATGCTTCTGATCTGAGAGTATCCCTACAGTTCAGAACAGTGTTATTTGAAAGAAAATCATGAATAAGGAGCTTTTGCAAAACCAGAGACACCGAACCGCATTTTCTTTCCTCTGCCTCATTTGGCAGCACCTGAAGGCTTCCTTTGGAGAAGAGCCTTGTAAATGCTCTTTGCATATTCAGACCCTGGCAGAGTAGTGGGCACCTGGTTCCTAAAATGGATTAAGCTAAAGCTTACTGTTTCCTAGTCATCTTTACTCTGCAAAAACCCGGGACTTTCTGCATTGTGCTGTAAATCTGGCTGAAGGAAGTCACATCACATTCCATTTCTTTGCGTTCTGGCCCAATGGGTCTATGATCATCCTATCCCTTAAACACATATGTACAGGTGATGGCCACAGGGGGAAGCCAGTAGCTGTCAGCACTTGACTTGTCATTACAGCTGTGTTCTAGAAGGATTAGACAGGGCCAAGGGTAAACAACAACAACAACAAAAAACCTCGTGGGTCAGAAGTTGAATAACCTATTTGTTCCAACCTTCTAATATTTCTCTTTGTCTCTTTTAAATAATGGCCCACTTCGTTTTGATTCAGATGAATGGTGTGAGCTTGATGGGCTGCTTGGGCCGTGTGGAGAATATGCAGAGGAGAGAACAAATGTGCTTTGATTCCCTAGTGGTTCTACCAGCTGGGGAGTTTCAAAGATTTCTTTTATAATCCCCATTGAAGATGGAATAAAGGGTATGCGCTCTGCTGAAAGCACGTCTGGAATGTAGAAAAGTGATGAGTGAGGAATTCCTTAATTGGGCCATAGGAGATTCTCTTCCTTTGGGGCAAGGGCTGCTAAAAAGACAGATGCTTATCTAGAACCACAGTGTCTTGAAGCTTGGAGATCTTTTCCCCCACTACCATTTTTCCATTTAATAAATCATGTAACATGTATAAATTGACTTCCAATGTGGCCAGATCTCATTTTCTCTTGTGAGGTAAGTATTGCAGGTTATTATTATTATTATTATTAATTATTCTTCCCATTGATTAAATAAGCAAGCTAAGACTAAGAGAAGTCAATTTTCCTGTGCAGATAATACATCCTTTTATATGTGTGGGTACTAAGAGCTTGAACTCAGGGACCTGGGTGCTTTCACTCAAGGCTGGTGCCCCACTACTTGAGCCACAGCTTCAATTCTGGCATTTTTGCTGGGTAAGTGGAGATAAGATTCTCCTGGACATTCTTGTCTGGCGTGACTTTGAATTGTGATCTTCAGATCTTAGCCTCCTGAGTAGCTAGGATTATAGGCACGAGCCACTAGCTGGATGACAAACTGAGTTTGGTTTGATCACATAGTCTTTTTAAAAAATCACATTACAATGAGTAATGAGGTTCCAGTCTAAACACTTACTGTATTTTATGACAGATTCTAGGCTGAACACTTTCCATAGATGAGCTCAGTCAAATCTTCCAACAATCCCCATTTTTCAGATGTAGCAACTGAGGATGCTCTGTCCAACCTTCTGGCTCTACCAAAACATCTGTACAGTTTATTTCCAAGGGTGTTACGGATTCCCTGTATCTCTAACACCAGGATGAACAAACGAATGTCAGTAGCATTCAGCTCAGGTGGGTCTGTATGGAGTATGTGTGTGCTGGGAGTTTCTCCTGAGCTCCACACTGTAATTTTAACTGTGAGTCAGGCAACTCCAATATTATCCAGGAACTGGAGACTCTGTTTCTCAAACTAATTTTATTACCTTCTTCCCCAAACCACTCCTCCTGCATTCCCTACCTTGGCCAGAGCTATCACTCAGCCTTAATCCTCACACTAGTGCGAAACATGTCTAGGTTGAATGTGTCAAACTGGTGCATAACCATTCCAACATTTCCATTCCCCCAATGTACCTTGGATCAGACAAATACCAACTAGGCATTGACGGTAAGTTTCTAATGGTGCCATTGTAAGACATTCCCGTTTCCACAGATTGCCTCAAATTATGTTTTGGTAAAACATAAGTCTTAATTATTTGCTTTCTCCAAAACTTTCATGTACTTTCTGTGATAGTCATTGAGTCCGCAGGTGCTTACGAAGCAACTACTAGATACTAACCACTCTTCTAGGTGCTGGGCACCTCAGAGTGAATAATGCAGTTCTAAAATCCTATCATGGTGCAACTTCACTCAAATTATTTAGCTTCACATTCCAGTTTCAGTTTGGTTCAACTTATCTTTCTGGGCCCTGTTTCCCCCTTACTTTCAGGTACTGTCTGCATTTCCACACTCCTTGCTTTCCAGTCATGTCTGGGCATTTATGACATTCTTTCTATTGTAGGCTTTGTCCTTGTATCTATTTTGGTTGGTTACCTCTCTCTGGGATTACCTTTCAAGTGTCCAGATCTCCTCCATTCTATTGCTTCAGTTCTGCCTAAACCATGTCCCCTCCCCCCTGTACTTTGGCTCTAGTCAGACTGAGCCTCTTCCTTACCTGCACTGGGTACATAATATATTTGTACATTTATGGCAGTTCACAGAGTCTGTTTCTTGTAAGTCTGTCTCCTTAGACTTAAATCTTTGAGCAGAGAAACTACAGTCCTATCCAGGTTTCTACTTACTTAATCCCTGGGACACCCAGTAGGTGCCTAATATGATCTACTTTGAAAGAATTAGATGCTAAAATTCTTGATAATACCCAACATCTCTATCGCTTACATCGTTTTTGTAACACTCTTTCAACAAGCTTACACAAATTTTGCACATCACTGTCCAAGTTCAGGGAAGCACATTTCAGCCTCTAGGTGGCAATGTGACTGTGCTCTGTGTGAGGAATTGCTGGAAGTTGAAAAGTCTATGAAGCCCCTTGGGCACCTGCCTTCTGGTCTCTTCTTCCTTCCTCATTTCTCCCCTGATTTCTTTCCTCCCTCCCCTTACCCTACTCACCTTTCCTCTCTCCCGTTTTGGTTTCTGTTCCTCCTTGCTGTCTCTTCACAGATGTGTAAAAATCCCAAGCTGTAGTCATTGTAGGACAGAGGAAAATGTACAAAGCCTTAGAAACCCTCCCTTTCTTCTCCCACACTAGGTAGTTTTAGAATTAAAATTTCTTTTATCGAGCATTTACATTTTGTAGATGTGAGTGGATATAATCATCAGAGATGGAGCTATAGAACATCGTTGTTTTAGAAGCAGCAGTTGTTTTAGAGGGGATCATTGAAAAGGGCCTTACCACACATCTGATGCTCTGGACTTAGGATACCCACTCCTGGACCCTAATGGTCATGGGGTCAGGGCCGAAGTGGGAACTCAGCTTTGCAGGGTAGGGCTGTGGTGTGTGTGTGTTGGTCAGGTTAAAAGAGAGTCTAGGCTGTCTCCATAAAAGATGTTTCAATTCAATTCAGGACAGGTGGCTGGCAGAATTTCTTAGGATCCTAACTCAGTGGGATCAGACAGCAGGAGGGAGATGGTGATGGGCACTGGTAGAACTCTGGAAAGGTACAGGAATGCAGATGGCTTTACTCCTTCGATCCAATCTAAATCTCTACCTGTCTGCTTTTTTCCCTCATGCCCACTGCTCCAACAATTTAGTGTTTCAAAGGGGGAATGGTGGAGGAGGGAATGGGTAATTTAAGCATGAAAAATGTCATTTTGCCTTAGAGCAAACTGCCTTTCTATGGCCTGGCTCCTTTTGTGTGGTTTGGATTTAGGCATATCTGGAAGATCATTTGCCCAATACTAATAGGAGGGCTCACTGTGCTCATTTGTCATGAGATGTAATGGGACTTCCTCTCGCTGGGAAAATAGCAGCTACCCAGTGCCACTGATTTCTATTTTTCTGTCACCAGGAAAAAAATCCTTTCTCTCCTTCTCTCTCCATATACATACATGCATACACGTGTTGCTGTATACAAATACATACACAATCATTCCCCACAAACAACTTCAGGATTCCACTTGGAGACAATTAAAATCTACCCATTTCCCTCCCCAATGCTTTTATGTACACGTGTGTGCTGTTTCCAGGGCTTAAACTCAGGGCCTCAAAATCTTGCTTGGCTTATTATTATTATTATTCTTTGCACATGGCTCGTGCTCTATCACTTGAGCCACATCTCCAGTCCAGATTTTTTGTTGGTTAATTGAATACAGAGTTTCAAGAAGTTTTCCGCTGGAGTTGCCTTTGAACCAGGATCCTCAGATGTTAGCCTCTGTGTAGCTAGGATTGCAGGCCTGAGCCCCTGGTGTCTAACTTATCCTCTGCTTTATTTTTTTCTTGTCTTGGGTTTTTATCTTTTCCTGACATTTGGCTTATAAGAGGAGCTCTTTACTTGTATGCAGTTAATTAATCCTACTCTTGTCTCCTACTCTTTGCTTTCTAAACATGAGCTGTAGATTCCTCTCCCTTTTCCTTCAAGTAGCATGTGTTTATTATCTGTAACTTTTATAGATCCTTGTTTATTGTTCAGAATTTGATTTCACTGTTATTTATTGCTCTGGGAAAAAAAACACCTCTGAGTTACAGCTTCAAAAATGGTATAGAGCTCATTTAATTTTTCCCAATTCCTTTTAAAAACATGCCTGCTCCCAATGTTTTGATCAATGCCATTGATCTCTGCCACCCTTTGGCTGTTCAGAAGCCCATGCATGAGATACGAGTTTCCCTGAGGCTGTTGCTCCATGACATCTGGTTAGCAAGCCTTGTCCTCTGCACTCTGAAGAGTCTGGGAGAACGAGCAGATGCCTCTGGGTGGGAGATCCAGAATGCCAGAATATGCTCAGAGTCTTTTCAGCTCCTTCAGGCTCCTTGAGCACACAACTACTTTTTATTTTTCTTGCCTTCTCAGTTGGTTCATACTAACCTGGTTCCTGAGACTGACTGACATCCTCTGTAGCTCCTTCTTGCGTTTCTCTTGCTTTGCTAGGATTGCCTGACAGTTGACCCGTGCTTTAAGGACCTCCAACCCATTCTGGAACCATGAGGAAGCAAAGGCGGCCCAGCGTGAGGCTTGTCAGGCCCGTGTGCCATGCTGCCCACTGCCACAAACATTTAAATTTTTTGAAAGCAATTTTCTGAGAAAAAAAAATCAGCTACATGGAAAATGAATCTGTTCAGGAGAAGTGATATCTCCAAGAGCACCTAACAGCCTGAGGTGTAACTGAAGAGGAGGAACCCATCTGCCTTAGTGGCTGAGAAAGTGAGATGCTACAGTAGTCAGATTTAGGATCTAACCCCCTGTTTACCACTGGGTATCACTAAGAAAGTTACTTCACACCTCTAGGCCTCCTTTCTTTGCAAAAACTAAGGTGGGGGGGAACCCATAGCAACTCAAAGAAATCTTTTGAGAATCTCCTGAGATTATGAAGAGTTGTGCATAAAACACAGAGGGCTTCGAGACTACTATTCCTGATGAAGATGAGTCGTCAATGGGAAGGGATCTTAGAGACCATCCACCCTTCCTTCATCTTCCAGCTGAGCTCATGCCACTCAGGAAGCTGTCACTGTGGAAAGTGGTGGCCTCTGTGAGAAGGTGGGTTTCTTGACCCTTCATTCAATGTGTTGTCTCCCATAGGTCTTCCACCTTTGTGGACGGATGGTGGCAGGTGGTCACTCACTATGTACGATTCTGTAGCCATTTGTTCAATAACTGTTTATTAAGCAGACGAAACAATACGTAATGCACAGGTCTTGTATTCAGTGATCCTGTTGTGTCAAAGGGGAAATTTGATCAGTGATTCTGTGGTGTGGTATTCTTGCCTAGCTTGACTACTGTTATAAAGCCAGCTGAGAGGATTCTGCTGCATTCTGCCGCTTTGGCTGGAAGATTGAGAGGAACTGTGTGGGTAAATTTAGTTCTCAAATAATCCTCCCCAAGAACCCGTGTTGGCTGACTTTGTGGAACAAATGGATCTCAGCTGTGTTACCGACTTGACCTTTCCTCCCCTCGCTGTGGGCCGTGTCTATACCCACAATGTTCACACTCTTGGGTTTGGGAAGACAAGTTAGAAGCATTTCTAGGAAACCTCTGCTCTTCCCCTTGGCGTTTTGGAGGAAGGGAAACATTTTGGCATGAACACAAAGCAATCAGGTTGTACTAGTCCAAACTCAGGAGAAATGGCACACTGAAGCCAAGGAAAAAAATTGGTCGACATGGTTCTAAAGAAGAAGTTCTAATGGAGGTTCCCACATTGCTGGGAATCTAGTTGTCTGGTTAGTTTTCAGGGATTGGGGGTTGTTATAGGAAAGGAAGCATTCTGAGTTTTTCCTCAATCTGCAGTGTGGGAAGACAGTGCTCAGAGAACTTTGTGTTATGGGTCAGGATACCTTTGACTTCCTTCCTGAAAGGGAAAGGGGCTGAGGACAGAGAAATGCTCAGGAGTATAGGCCTGAGTAGCACAGTCAAGACGCCAAAGAATAACCTTTATATTGTCTGGCTTTCTTATAATAAAATTTACACATGTTCAATGGAGACAAATCAGGAATCATATTTAAAAATTAGAAAGAGATTAAAACGCTGCAATGATACCAGCGTATACTACCCATCTTTTCAATCCTAGAATAAGCAAGTATTATAATCAGAGGACAGAAACATTCCTTAAAAACAAATCCAGGCAACGTTATGTGAACTGAAGTGTGAACATAAAAACAATCTTGTATTTGTATACTTTATTTGGTTTACAAAACATATTTAAGTATATTTTCTTAGTTTCACAATGACTTTCTGTTTTAGGATTTTTTTTATTCTCAGAGCATATTTAGAAAATCCTAAGACTTAGAAAGATACAATAACTATCTCTAAATAATAGGTAAGTGGCAGAATTTGGACTTAAATGGAGGTCCTTTGATTTCCAAACTAAAATGCCATCTTTTAGATTCATCTACCACAGTTTGGTAGAAGCTCTATATCTATCAGTTATTACTACAATGATGCTGTTATCAAACCACCTCAAATCTCAGTGGCTCACAGGTACCTATGCACTCATTGATGGTTCTGTCTAATCACTATGATTAGATGTTCTAGTCTGGACTCACTGGGAAGCTTTGCTTCAAGCTTCACACTGCATCTTTGGTTCAGGTCTGTTCCATATGTGTTTACTCAGAGGACCAGATGCGATGCTCTACTCACAGCAGATCACAGACATACGAGATCCAACATAAACCACATAAGCACATTTAAATAAGCACATTTAATGCCCCAGTTCATACCATGACTAGTAGCATTCATTTATCCAAAGCAGGTCATTTGATCAACCATTAGGAAGGACTCCTCTATACAATGGAAGCAGAAGGGAAGTCAATACGAGCTATGACAATCTGGAAACTTATTCCTTCTCTCCCTCTCTCTCTCTCTCTCTCTCTCTCTCTTTCTGTGTGTGTGTGTGTGTGTGTGTGTGTGTGTGTGTGTGTGTGTGTTGTGAGGCCTGAACTCTAGGCCTGGGCACTGTCCCTCAGCTCTTCAGCTCAAGACTAGCACTCTGCTTTTGCTCAAGGCTAGCACTCTACCACTTGAGCCACAGCACCACTTCTGGCTTTTTCTGCTTATGTGGTGCTGAGGAATCGAACCCAGGGCCTCATGCATGCAAGGCAAACAACTCTACCACTGAGCCACCTTCCCAGCCTCTACTCATGATTCTTTTACATGCAAATTATACTTACCCCCATCCCACTGGGGGTAAGTCTAAAGTCTAAAATCTTAAGTCTTAAAATCATTCCACATGCTGATGTGGCACTTATGTGTTGAAGGTACCTATGAATCAAAGAGAGAATTGGTTGACTTTTTAACTTTTCAGCATGTGATGTTGAACAGAGGTAGAAAAACTGCCCGAATATTCTCCTCTGAAGAAGGGAAGAATAATAGGCACAGCACAGTTGAGTCTCAGCAATTCTGAGATTCTACTGTGCAAGCAGAGGCAGGTTTCTTAATTCTGTGGATATGGCAGGTTCTTTTACTGACAGTGGTAAAGGGTATTTTAAGCTTTGCAAGTTTCATGGTATTGTTGCAGCTAAAATCAGTGAAAATAATTCATAAATGTATAACTTCACTAATGAAGTGACCTTGTTCATAGTGTGCTGACCCCAGGATGAGACCATGGTCCCCTTCAGTGTTTCCTCATTCCAGAAGTTCCTTCCCTGGGGTCCATCACGCATGACCATAACTTTGAGGAATGAGCCATTTTTTTTCTGGCTCAGTAAGTTGTAAGATCACTTTCGACTTTGAGAAATATGGATGGGTGGGGGTCAGAGATCTTTTCACATTTCAGTCATAGTTGCAGGTTGATGACATTTTACTAATTCAAGTAATTTCAAAAGGATTTTATTTTAGTCGATTCTATATGCCAAAAATCGCATCTATGATGCATTTTGAGCCATCTCTCCTTTTTTTTCTCACTGTCTCTTAAGACTTGGGCTACTTTGGATTACTTTGGATGTGTTAGGTCTCTGTAGGAATATGTCTTTTATGTTCTAGGAACACTTTGTTCAGCTGAAAAGAATGGTTAGACACCACTTCAGTCCAATAAAGGATGTGGCAGCCACACCCTTGATTTAGTCTTTGTCCTGAGACTGAAAAAATGATAAGATGAAAAATAGTTTCACTTTTCAGACATGCAAGTCCTAGAATTTTGGGACTTTCTATACTCCCTCTCAGTTTCTGCTGGCAAATTGATCAGTTCTTTTTTAAGCTCTACTTTGTCTTGTAATAACTTATTTGGCTAGTATCAACTAGGTTATCCAATCAATATTCTGCCTTGACACTTTCTTGTCCGATGCTTCAAGTTCATTAGGCGTATTTTCTGTCTTCCAAATCATTACAGATGAATTTTGCCAAGTACTTCTTCTTAAAATAACATGGGATGGCATGTTTCCAGCTTTCCATTACAGTTTCATATCTGTCTGCTGCCTACTCCCCGAGCTGCAGGTACATCATTTAGGTTTTCATTATGGCAATACTCCACTTCGGATACCAATTTCTGTCTTCGCTAGTGATTGCTTCAATAATATTGCATGACAAACTTTCCCCAAACTCAATGACTTACAACAGAAGCACTTAGGCTCACCTTTTTAGGTCTTCTGTGGCATTGTTCAATGCATGTAGGCTGAGTTCAGCAACTAGAGCTGAGTTAGTCTGCACAGTGACTAGCATTGGCTTCAGGTCATGCTCTGGCCTTAGATGGGCTCTACATTCGTCCACTTTCAGCCCAGCTGAACTGGGAGCTGCTGGTTGAGGATAAACTCTTCTTCCAATGTATCACTGAAACACTAGCTTGGATGATGGAACACATTTAGAGCTTCTGACCAGGTGTGGTAGCTCATGTTTGTAAGCCCAGTTGGGTGGGAGCCATAGGTAGGAGGATTAAGGTACAAAAGGCTGACCCAGTAAAGACTCTAGCTGAAAAATAACCCAAACAAAAAGGGTTGGGAGAATGGCTCAAGTGGTAGAGTGACTTCCTTGAAAGTCTTGCCCCACTACCTCTAACATTCCAGTCAACAAAACAGACTATGGGCCTATGACTAACATCAGTGGTGCAGGGAAGTGTATTTTGTCCACAGAGGTGTGGGGGACACAAACTTTATAATAAGAGTGCAAATGATTACACTAGAACTTATATTCAAGATACTGACGTCAAAGAGACAAAGAAGTGGACATCTATCATTTGTTATAGCAGCTTAGACTACATGTAGTACTGCTTTGAGATTAGTGCACAGGAGAGGGAAAACTCTTGTTTAAGCCACTGCATTTGTAGGTATCTTTGTTAGAGAAACTTAGTTTGTTCCTTAACAAATATTATATTACTACTACTCTCATGGTTATTGCAGGACTTAAATGGAATAGTTTGGAAAAAAACCAAACAGAACCTACTTGACTTTATTCATCACAATACAAACCTGGAAATAGTTATAAAAATATAAAACTGAGTGCCCTGGCCATCATCACACCTATAATCTGAGCTACTCAGCAGGCTGAGATTGGGAAGATGTGATTTTAGGTCAGCTGGGAAAAAAAGTTACGGAGACTCAAATCAACGAATAAAAAGGTAGGTGTGGTAGTATACACCCAGCACACCAGCTACCCAGGAGACATAAATGGAGGATCACTGTCTAGGTTAGCTTGAGCTTAAATTCAAGATCTTATTCAAAAGCTAAAACTTGAAAGGACTAGAGGTGTAGCTCAAGGCCCAGAATTCAAACACTAGTATTGCCAAAAAGTCATATTATGGACACAGTTAATATATAAAATATACTTTGATTATTAACATATTATTGTTATTTTTGGCAGCATGAGGGTTTGAACTCAGGGTTTTGAGCTTGCTTGGTTTATTTTCATAGCTGGCTCTGTACTACTTATGCTACACCTCCAACTCTGGTTTTATGCTGGAGGTAGAGTTCTATATACTTTTCTCCCTGGGTTGGCATTGAATCACAACACTCTGGATCTTAGCCTCATAAGAGACTAAGATCACGGGTGTGAGCTAGGGGCACTAGGCTAAATTGTTGTGTTTAAATATGTGATATATTAAATATAGAAAACATTTCAATTATAATATATTTAATTTAAATATATAACTTAAATCTAACAAGTTGTAATATAATAATAAGTATTATAGTGGATCAAGTGCCAGCCATAGTCAGTGCAGAACAGATCGTTCATGGAACTGTCAATCTTAATCCCCTGGCAAAATCCCCCTTTATTCTTAACTTCATCTCCCTCCATGTAATACTTGCCTCTTTCATCTTCTTCAGTAGTGGCCCCGTCTAAGTAATTTGTATACGAACAACCTTGAGAACAGTGAAGAAATAGAGGTATTTGAGTTGAAGAGCTCAGTCGTTGCATGAGATGGGTTGAGTATGGTTAGAATGCTTCACTGGTTTCCAAAATAAAAGCAGAAGAGTCTCACATATTTTGTGTCCTTTGTACTGCATATTTTAGACGTTAATAGTCAGTGTCTGCCAGGCCCCTCTCAAATGCATGCCATTTGGGTAAAAGAGAATAGAGTGTAGGTGGTTCAAGAAAAATTCATCACCATTTCTGGAAAAATAACCTTACATTTAATAACTTGTGGACAGAAAAATCAATTGTGTTCTCCATTCCTAGGAAGAATAGTATATTTTCATTTCATATTCAGGGTTTATAGAGAGGTGTCATGAGACTAGCAAAGAGAGTAGTTTGAGTGCCTCAAAGAAAACCAGTCCTTCATTCCTCCAATAAGCATTTATTGAGCAGCCTCATGGGCCAGGCATTTTGTTATGATTCACAAATGTGTCAGGTGCATTTTATACCTACAAAGAGCTCCCTCTCAAATACCTGTGAAAAGAGTGGACTTTGGAGTAAGTCTACTTGGATTAAAACTCTGGCTTCGATGTTTAAAGCTTTATGACTTTGGTCACTTTATGTAATCATGCCTCAGTTGCTTCTTTTTTCATATGGAGATGATAATAGCAAAGCACTTCAGAGAGTGCTTCTAAGTAATAAATTGGTAAATACAGGTAAAGGACCTGGAACACTGCTTGGAACAGCATGAGAGCCACCTAGATCATCACATACCAGCCCTTATTATCTATTAGTCATAAGCTCTGGGAGAGTTGGGCATCTAGTCTACTTTATTCACTGCTGCAGGCTTAGCTCCTAAACTCGAAGCTGGAGCCAGTAGGCATTCAATGGATACTGTGGATATTGTGCACTGGCATTCTAAACTTTGAATTCCTTCCAAACCCTCCAAGACGGTAGTGTTTGCTAAGTATTTCCTGTGTTCTAGACTCAAAGCTAAGAGACTCCAGGCATTATTACATCTACTTCCTCACAAATTTTATGAGTGAGGTGTGTTCATCATACCTTTTCACAGAAGAGGGAGCTGAGGCCTACAAAGATATCGTAACTGACCCGAGGTCACAGAGATGCCAACGGGCAGATTCTGGATTTTTAACTCAGCAGTTTGCTGCTCAAGTGCTTGCGTTTCAGAACCCCTGACACTCTTGTCTCCTGAACACTGCAGATGGCCACACGGTTGGCACTATCAGTACACTGTGACACACCAACCCATGTTCCCTTTCACAGGTGCTAATTGCAGCATGCAGAGGGAGTTGGACTCTATGGGGCAGAAGACACAGAGACCTGCCTTTGGTTGGTTGCAGTGTGTGCCTCACATGGTTTATCAGCTGAGAAGCAGAGAGCAAGCTCCACCTCTGAGCACTGAACGACTCATTGCCTTGTCTGCTCCTGTCTTTCTTCATGTTCAGGAAACACAAGATACAGTCGAACTTTGTGTTAATGGGTCTGTTCCACTCATTATTTACCCAGGGTAGTGCTTTGTCACAGACGCTCCTAAGTGTTTGACAAAGAAGGCATCTCATTAGCGCCTAGGAGGTTATAGGATGGGCAGATGGTTGCTGTTTTCTTCTTTTCCTGGACAGAATTGCAAGTGTCTTAGACAGTGTGGTGGAAGCTTAAATTCTGAGAACTCTAGCAAGTAGCTCACACATCACTCTTCCTGTTTCTTCCTATACCCTTTGTTAACTGTAAAATTCACACCCTTTCTAACCTCCTGTTGTTGTGCAGATGCTGTGGAGTTGGTATTTATATGAAGTACAGTCCTAAAGTGACAAAAGAAAGCAATATGTTTTAGTTGGACCCTTTGCGTTCATCCTGGCAAAGTATGTGGGGGAGGGTGGAGTCTGAGGGTGGCCCAGGATCTTTGATGCCTATCCGGCACTGTCTTTACATGACAAGTTGTTATATAATGTTAGAAGCTTAGTTAAATCTAGCCTTCTCTAAGAATCAATGGGCTGGGAATGCGGGGTGGTGGCTGAGTAGAAGAATACCTGCATGGCAAGTGGGAAACTTTGAGTTCAAACTTCAGCACCACCAAAACCACTCAACCAAACAACTAGTCAATCAAACAAAACAAGCAGCAAGCCAACAAGTAAAAACATAACAAGTGACTAAGGAGAATTATAACCTGATTAGTCCATATCCACTATGTTGGGGAGAAAATAGTGATAGCCACAATAGTAATAATAATTATGAAAACAATGATGTTTACTACTGGTGCTAGTTGATTAAAGTGCCTTATCTTGTTTAGTTGTTCGAACAATCTTATGAGGTTTTCATGCAACAAAAATTAAGCACCTGCTCTTCATTATTTTAGGCAGTCAGAATAGATTAGTGAACAAGAGGAGAAAAGAGACTCATGACATAAAAATGAGTTACTCAGAGTGCTAGAAGGTAAGTACTATATGGAAAAAAGAACAGAAGAACGGGGAGAGGGGGAGGTATTTGGAATAAGCAGAGAGTAAATCAGGTGGCCTTGGAGGAGGTGATGTTGTATCAAAGACTTGACAGAGATCAAGCAGTGAGAGACAGAGAGCTGGAGGCAAAGGTACAGCAGCCAGCATGAAGGCCTGAGGTGGGAGCATGCTGGATACTTTTGAGGAACAGCAGGGGTAAGAGGTATTGTAGAGTGAATTGGGGGAGTGGAGGAGATAAGGTCAAGGAGGCAGTGGAGGAGGCGGATCAAGTAGGTATGTAATGAGAAGCTGCCGGAGGGTTTTGAGCAAAAGAGTAAGATCTGGTTCATTCTGGCTCATCCTGAAGCTCTGAGCTCCCAAGTCTAGGTCACTTCAAATATCATCTTATAGTGGCTACACTATACTGTCTTTAGAATATGTCCAAAGCTACTCTTCTTGCAAGCAGATGATGGTTACCTGCTCCTCCTAGTCTTCCCTCTGCTACTTCTATGTCTCCTCCCCTGTTCTACTATGCGGGAATGTGGTAATGAAAAGCATTAACCTCCTGCTATCAATGTATCCCTTGCTCAGTTGCTTATTTCAACATGCATCTCCTAGTGAGAGATGTTGCCCTTGCTTGTCCCACAAAGGAGTAGTTAGCATGTACAGATCTTGTTTCAGTTCTATGTCTACTTTGGGACTAGAGGAATGATTCCAGGGATTGGGCATCCTTAACATCCTCTCTTCAATGGCCTGGGGAGTTGATGGCAGTGGGATCATAGCCACTCAGTGGGAACTCGGGACTCTATTTCATTCCTCTTCCTGGAACCAGCACTTTAGTCTCAGTAGGGACCCCTTTAATGAATCAATTAAGGAGGGCATTATTATTGGAAGCTGTTTTCAGCCCAATTAAGACCTTTCGACGTGTCAGTTGTGATCATAAAAGTGAGTTAAGTCTCAATTTTTCTTTATTAGGGTGTTTATTAGAAGATTGAAATGTTCATTAGGTGGACTGAATGATACATTCATCTTTTGCTCATCAGAAGCACAATGGAACCTTGGTTGTAGGCAGGTTTAATGTGGTAGCCTCCTCTTGTACACAGAGCTGAGTTCTAACTGTGCTTTGGCTGCAGGTAAAAACAAATTTGTGATGGTCACAGCTCAGAGTCGAAAGTTGTCTTGTGCTTCATGAGACCCTGGACAATTTGACCGTCTTTTGCTTTGGAATAAGATAATGGCTCCATGTTGAGAATGTTGAAGATCCAAATGTGAGGGCTAGAAAAAGTGTGTGCTTATACCAAACCCTGTGATTTAGATACGGATCTGAAAATTTCTGAATTTGGAACTTTATTCACATACATACACATATAATCTCAAGGAATAAGTCATTAAAGCTCATAAATCCTTCTCTTAGTTTATCAAAGCTTAATATTTCCTCATATTTGCTTACACATTAAAAAGCAGAACATTACTAATTTTGTTGAAGTCTTTCATGCAACCCTTCCTGACCTCCTTATCCTATCCTTATTGTTGCCTTACGCATTCTTTAAATGTATAAGAATGTTATCCATTCTTATGGTCAATAGTTTTAATAAAATTTATTGACTTAATTTGTTGTTACTTTATTTCTTGTATCCCATATTTACTCTCTGGAAGCACTTTTCTTGTTGAGGTGTATCCGTTTGTGCCTCTCTTAGTGATGAAGATAGATTGGTAATATGTTCTTTTTCTTTGGCGATGGAAAATTTTCTCTCTTTGGTTCTACTCTTAATGAATAGTTTAGACTGGGTCTATGATTCCAGGCTGATATTTCTATTTTTTTTTTTTTAGCATTTTAAAGACACAGCTCCATTGTCCTCTCCCCTGTATGTTGCTGGTAAGAAGTCTGCTGTCATTCTAAGTAATCTGATTTATTTTTCCTATGGTCCTTAAGCTTTTGTAATTTTCTCTGATTTATTTTTCCTATGGTCCTTAAGCTTTTGTAATTTTCTCTTCTTCACATTTTATACATTCAGCAAGAAGGTCAGATATATATTTGTCTTTATTTTTACTGCTCAGTAGTGAAAAGAGAGCCTGATGTTTTCAGGACTGTGGGAAAATTCTTAATTCTCATCTATTCTTTCTATTCTATTCTGTTCTATTCTGGGACATTTTTTATTTTATTAAAAAATCTGTTATTCTAGTCTCTGTTTCTTAACTATTTATTAATCTGTAGTTTTGTTTTCTCTGTGGTATGTTCTGATTGAATTTATCAGTATAACTTTCCCAATAAATGAGTTATATCATTGAATGTCCATTCTTGAGTTTATTCTACATTTGCAAATTAATTAAAAATATTTTTCATATATAAAGTTTTTAATCTTTTTTCATTTTTCTCATTTTCTCTTCATAATAATAATTATTTATTTTTGCTGTTAAGTGAGCATTGTAACTTTATTATTCTCTTTAGGTCTCTAAAAATAGTTCAGTAGTATTTGCCATATTTTTCATAGTTAATTTAATCTGGGGTAAACTGATATACTAATATATGGCTCTTGTTAATGACTTTCATTATCTTTTTCAAGTAGTTTGAAATTTTTGTATGCTGGTTAAACATTGCCACATTAAGTTCTCTGTCTCTTTCTCTCTCTTTCTCTGTGTCTGTATCAGTCTGTCTGTCTCTAACTCTGTCTCTTTCTTTCTCTCTCTTCTTCCTACTTTACTCACAATTAATGTGCTGTGGTTTTCTCCACTGCTTCTGGCTATCTATGTTAAAGCTTTTATTATGAAGGGACACTGGTGATAACAAAAAGAGAGTCACCAAGACATGAATTACTGAGTTCGATTTCTGATGGAGAGGATAAC